>NW_012099899.1:353639-355764 GCF_000951045.1 Mandrillus leucophaeus | reverse complement strand
AAAGGTTTAACTCTGTGAGATGAATCCATACATCACAAAGAATTTTCACAGATGGCTTCATTCTAGTTTTTATCTGGGAATATTCAGTTTTTCCTATTAAACTTCATTTGGGTCCCAAATTTCTTTTCACAGATGCTAAACAAAGAGTGTTTCCAAACTGTTGAATCAAAAGAAAGGTTTTTCTCTGTGAGAAGAATCCGCACATCACAAAGCAGTTTCATAGATAGCTTCTATCTAATTTTTAATTAGAGATATTCTGTTTTTCCCCATTGGCCTCAATGGGCTCCCAAATGTTCCTTCACAGATTCTCCAAAAAGAGTGGTTCCATTCTGCTGAACCAAAAGAAATATTTAACATTGTGAAGTGAATCCACACATCACAAAGCAGTTTCACGGATAGCTTCTATCTAATTTTTATCTGGGGATATTCTATATTTTCCCATAGGACTCAATGGGCACCGAAATGTCCCTTTGCAGATTCTACGATAACAGTGTTTCCAACCTTCTGAATCAAAAGAAAAGTTTAACTCTCTGAAATGAGTTCACACATCACAAAGCAGTTTCACAGATAGCTTTTTTCTAGTTTTTATCTGGGAATATTTGTTTTTTCTTCAGTAGCCTTAATGAACTCCCAAATGTCTTTTCCAAATTCTTAAAAAGGAGTGTTTCCACCTGCTGAATCAAAAGAAAGGCTTAACTTTGTGAGATGAAACCACACATCAAAAAGAATTTTCACAGAAAGCTTCTTTCTAGTTTTCATCTGGGAATATTCTGTTTTTCCCCATAGGCCCTAATGGGTTTCCAAATGTCCCTTCGCAGATTCTCAAAAAAAAAAAAATGTGTTTCCAAACTGCCAAATCTAAGGAAAGGTTTAACTCTGTGAGAAAGCAGTTTCACAGATAGTTTCTTTGGATATTCTGTCTGTTGATATTCTGTTTTTCCCCTTAGGCCTCAAGGGGATCTTAAATTTCCCTTCTCATGTTCTCCAAAAAGAGTGCATCCAACGTGCTGAATTAAAAGAAAGGTTTAACTCTGTGAGATTATTTCAGAAATCACAAAGCAGTTTCATAGATAGATTATTCCTAGTTTTTTCTGGGGATATTTGGTTTTCCCCATTAGCCTCAATTGGCTCCCAAATTTCACTTCACAGAATCTACAGAAAAAGAGCTTCCAAACTGCAGAATTAAAAGACAATTTTTCTCTGTGAGAAGAATCTACACATCACAAACATCACAAAGCAGTTTCACAAATAGCTGCATTCTACTTTTTATTTGGGGATATCCAGTTTTTTCCCCATAGCTCTAAATGGGCTCCCAATTGTCCCATCGCAGATTCTCCAAAACGAGTGTTTCCAACATGCTGAACCAAAAGAAACGTTCTACTTTGTGAGATGAATCTCCACATCACAAAGCATTTTCACAGATAACTTCTTTTTTGTTTTTATCTGGTAACATTTTGTTTTGAGCCATAGGCCTCAAAGGGCTCCAAATTGTCCCTTTGCAGAATGTACAAAAAGAGTGGTTCCAGCCTGCTGAATAAGAAGAAACATTTAACTCTCTAAGATAAATTCACACATCACAATGCATTTTCACAATAGCTTCTTTCTAGTTTTTATCTGGGGATGTTCTGTTTTTTCCCTAAGCCTCAATGGGCCCCCAAATATCCCTTCACAGATTCTCCAAAAAGAGTGTTTCCATCCTGCTTAAACAAAAGGCAGTTTTAACACTGTGAGCCAAAACCACACATCTCAAAGCCATTTCATAGATAACTTCTTTTAAGTTTTTATCTGGAGATACTCCCTTTTCACCGTAGGACTCAATGGGATCCCAAATAGTGTGCAGATCCTCCAATTAGAGTGTTTCCAACCTACTGTATCAAAACAAAGATTTAACTCTGTGAGCTGAATCCACATTTCACAAGGCGGATTCACAGAGAGCTTCATTCTGGTTTTTATCTGGGGATATTCTGTGTTTCTTTATAGGCCTCCATGGTTTCCCAAAGGTACCTTCACAGATTCTACAAAAAGAGGGTTTCCAAAGTGCTGAATAAGAAGAAAAGTGTAACTCTGTGAGATGAATCCACACATCACAAAGCAGTTTCACAGATGACTTCTTTCTAGTTTTTAT
>NW_012099899.1:335202-352314 GCF_000951045.1 Mandrillus leucophaeus | reverse complement strand
TCTTCACAGGTTCTCCAAAAAGAGTTTTTCCAACCTGCAGAATCATAAGAAAGGTTTAACTCTGTAACCTGAATCCATGCATCTCAAAGAAGTTTCACAGGTAGCTTATTTGAGGTTTTTATCTAGGGATATCCTTTGTTTCCTGATAGGCCTCAAAGGCTCCCAAATGTGCCTTCACAGATTCTACAAAGAGTGTTTCCATCCTGCTGAATAAGAGAGTGTTTCCATCCTTCTTTCAAAGTTTTATCTGGGAATATTCTGTTTTTCCCATATTCCACAATGGGCTCCCAAATGTCTCTTTACAGATTCTCCAAAAAAAAAAAAAAAAAAAAAAAAATGTTTCTGACCAGCTGAATCAAAAGAAAGTTTTAACACTGTGCAATTAATACACACAGCACAAAGCTGTGTCACACATAGCTTCTTTCTAGTTTTTATCTGGGGTTATTTGGTTTTTCCCCAGAGGCCTCAATGGGGTTACAATTTGTTCCTTCACAGATTCCCCAAAAGAGTGTTTCCAACTTACTGAATCAAAAGAAAGGTTTAACTCTGTGAGACAAATCCACACAGCACAAAGCAGTTTCAGAGACAGCATCCTTACAGTTTTTATCTGGGAATATTCTGTTTCCCTATAGGGCTCAACGGGCTCCCAAATATACCATTGTATATTTTTCAAGAAGAGGGTTTCCAACCTGCTGAATCAAAAGAAAGGTTTAATTCTGTGAGAGGAATCCAGACATCACAAAGCCGTTTCACACACAGCTTCTTTCTAGTATTTATCTGGAGATATTTGGTGTTTCCCCATAAGCCTCAAGGGGCTCTCAAATGTCCCATCCCATGTATTACAAAAAGAGTGTTTCCAACTGTGGAATCAAAAGAAAGGTTTAACTCTGTGAAATAAACTCATACATCACAAAGCAGTTTCACAGGTAACTTCTTTCTAGTTTTTATCTGGGGATATTCGGTTTTTCCCTGTAGGTCTCAAAGGGCTTGCAAATGTCCCTTCTCAGATTTTCCAAAAACAGTGTTTCCAACCTGCTGAATAACAGGAAAATTTTAACTTTCTGAGATGAATCCATGCATCACACAGCAGTTTCACAGATAGCATTTGTTATTTTTTATCTGAGGATATTTGGTTTTTCTCCATAAGTCTGAAAGGGCTCCCAAATGTCCCTTTGCTGAATCTCCAATTATAGTACTTCCAACTTGCTGAATCAGAAAAAAGGATTAAGTCTGTGAGATGACTGGAAACATGACAAAGCAGTTTCACGGATAGCTTTTTTCTAGTTTTTATCTGGAAATATTTGATTTTTCCCCTTAGTTTTCAATGAGCTCCCAAATGTCCTTTCACAGAAACTCCAAAAAGAGTATTTCCAACACGCTGAATCAAAAGAATGCTTTAACTCTGTGAGATGAATCCACACATCACAAAGCACTTTTAGAAATGGCTTTTGTCTGTTTTTTATCTGGGGATATTTGTTTTTTCCCCAAAAGCTTCAATGTGTTCCTAAATGTTCTTTTTCAGATTCTCAAAAAACAGTGTTTCCAACCTTTTGAATCAAAAGAAAGTTTTCACTTTGTGAGATGAATTCACATGTTATGAAACAGTTTCACAGAGAGCTTCTTTCTAGTTTTATTTGAGAATATTTGCTTATTTTCCATAGGCCCCAAAGGGCTTGCAAATGTCTCTTTGCAGATTCTCCAAAAAGAGTATTTTCACAAGAATGGTTTAACTCTTTGAGACGGATCCACACAACACAAAGTCTTCTCACAGATAGCTTTTTTTCTAGTTTTCATCTGGGGATATTTGGTTTTTACTTATAGGCCTCAATGGGCACCAAAATGTCCCTTCACAGAGTCTACAAAAAGAGTGTTCCCAACCTGCTGAATCAAAACAAACGTTTCACTCTGTGAGATGAATCGACACATCACAAAGCAGTTTCACTGACAGCTTCTTTCCAGTTTTTATCTAGGGATATTCGGTTTCTCCCCATAGGCCTCAATGGGCTGTCAAATTTCCCTTTGCAGATTGTCCAAAAAGGGTGTTTCCAACCTGCTGAATAATAATAAAGATTTACCTCTGTGACCTGAATACAAACAACACAAAGCAGTTTCATAGATAGTTTCTTTCCAGCTTTTATCTGGGAATGTTTTGTTTTTCTTCATAGCCCTCAATGGGCTCTGAAATGTCCCTTCAAAGATTCTAGGAAAAGAGTGTTTCCAACCTGGTGAATCAAAAAAACAAAAAAAGTTTAACTCCGTGAGATGAAGCCACACATCACAAAGCACTTTCACAGACAACTTCTTTCTAGTTTTTATCTGAGGATATTCGGATTTTCCCCATAGGCTGCAAAGGGCTCCCAAATGTCATTTAGAAAATTCTCAAATTAGAGCATTTCCAACCTGCTGAATCAAAAGAAAGATTTAACTCTGTAAGATGAATTCACACATCACAACGCAGTGTCACAGATAGTTTTTTCTAGGTTTTATCTGGGGATATGTGGGTTTTCCCTGTAGGCCTCAATGGGCTTCCCAATGTCCCTTTGCAGATTCTCCAAAAAGAGTGAGTCCAACCTGTTGAATCAAAGCAAACGTTTAACTATGGGAGATGAACCCACATATGACAGAACAATTTCACAGAGAGATTATTTCTAGTTTTTATCTCAGGATATTCGGTTTGTCCCCATAGGCCTCAATGGGCTTCCCAATGTCTTTTTGCAGATTCTCCAATTAGAGTGTTTGAAAACTGCTGAATCAAAAGAAAGGTTTAAATCTGTGAGATCAATTGACACACCACAAAGCACTTTCACGGATAGCTTCTTCTAATTTTTATCTGGGTGTATTCAGTTTTTCCACATAGGCTTCAATGGGCTCCCAAATATCCTTTTGCAGATTCTCCAAAACAAGTGTTTCCAAACAGCTGAATCCAAAGAAAGGTTTAACTCTGTGACAAGATGCCACACATCACAAAGCAGATTTACTAATAGATTATTTTTAGTTTGTGTCAGGATATATTCTTTGTTTGTTTGCTTGTTTGTTTTCCAATAGACCTCAAGGGGCTCCCAAATGTCCCTTTGCAGATTCTACAAAAAGAGTGATTCCAACATGCTGAATCAAAAGAACAGTTTAACTCTGTGAGATGAATTCACATACCATATAGTAGTTTCACAGGTAGCTTCTTTTGAGTTTTTATCTGGAGATACTCTATTTCTCCCCACATGCCTCAGTAGTCTCCCAAATGTCCTTTCATAGATTCTTCAAAAAGAGTGTTTCCAACATGCTAAATAAAATAAAGGTTTAACTCTTTGAGATGAATTCACACATCACATCAGTTTCACACTAAGCTTCTTTCTAGTTTTCATCTAGTGATATTCAATTTTTACACATAGGCCTCATATGACTCCCAGATGTCTCCTCGCAGATTCTCCAAAAAGAGTATTTCTGAACTGCTGGACTGAAAGAAATGTTTTACTCTGTGATTTGAATCCATACCTCACAAAGCAGTTTCACAGATAGTTTCTTTCTAGCTTTCATATGGGGACATTTTGCTTTTTCCCATAGACCTCAATGGCTCCCAAAGGAACCTTTGCAGATTCTCCAAAATAAGTGTTTCTAGCCTGCTGAATCAAAAGAATGGGTTAACTCTGTGAGATGAATCCATGCATCACAAAGTTGTTTCACAGATACCTTCTTTCTAGTTTTTATCGGGGGACATTCAGGTTTTCCGTTTAGGCCTCCATGGGCTCCAAAATAACCTTTTGCAGATTCTCCAAAAGAGTCTTTCCAACCTGCTGGATGAAAAGATAGGTTTAACCCTGTCAGATGAATTCACACAACCCAAAGCAGTTCCGAAGATCACTTCTTTCTAATTTTTATCTGGGGATATTCAGTATTTACTTCTAGGCCTCATTGGGCTCTCAAATATCCCTTCACAGATACTGAAAAAGAGTGTTTCCAACCTGCTGAATCAATAGAATCATTTACCTCAGTGAGATGAATCCACACATCACAAAGCAGTTTCACAGATAGCTTCCTTGGAGTTTTTAGCTGAGGATATTTTGTTTTTCCCCCACAGGCTTCAATAGGCTTTCAGTGTTCCTTTGCAGATTCTATAAAAAGAGTGTTTCCATTCTGATGAATAAAAAGAAAGATTTAACTCTGAGCTCAATCCACACATTATGTGGAAGTTTCATATATAACTTCTTTCTAGTTACTATCTGGGGGTATTCGGTTTTTCCCCTTTGGCCACAATGGGCTCCCAAATGTCCCTTCACAGATTTTCTTTAAAAAGTTGTTTCCAAGCTGCTGAACAAAAGAAAGGTTTACTTCTATAAGATGAATATACACATCACAAAGCAGTTTCACAGATAGTTCCTTAGGGTTTTTCTTTGGTGATATTTGGTTTTATTCAATAGACTTCAATGGGCTTTAAATTGTCCCTTCTCAGATTCTCCAAAAAGAAGGTTTCAACCTGCTAAATTAAAGGAAAAGTTTAATTCAGTGAGATGAATCAACAAATCAGAGTGTTTCCATCCTGATGAATCAAGAATTGTGAGCTCAATCTGCATATCATAAAGAAGTTTCACATGTAGCTTCATTCTAGTTTTCATGTGGGGATATTCATTTTTCCCCTTAGACTTCAAAGGGCTGCCAAATGTTCCCTTTCAGAATCTATAAAAAGTGTGTTTCCAACCTGCTAATAAAAAGAAAATTTAACCTCTGGGAGAAGAATCCATACATCATGAAACAGTTTCACAGGTAGGTTCTTTCTAGTTTTTATCTGGAGATATTCAGCTTTTCCCCATAGACATCTACGCGCTTCAAATTTCCCTTTGCAGATGTTACAAAAACAGTGTTTCCAATCTGCTGAATCAAAAGAAAGTTTTACATCTGTGAGATGAATTCACACATCACAAAAACAGTTTCACAGATAACTTTTTTCTAGTTTTAATTTGGGTATATCGGTTTTTCCCCTGCACCTCAATGGGCTTTCAAATGTCTCTTCATAGATTCTCCAAAAAGCATTTCCAAAATGCTACATTAAAACAAAGGTTTAACTCTGTGAGATGAATCAACATATCACAGAGCAGATTCACAGATACCTTCTTTCTATTTTTCCTCTAGGGATAATCTGTTTTCCCCATAGACCTCAATGGGCTCCCAAACTTCCCTTCACAGATTCTGCAAAAAGAGTGCTTTCAACCTACTGATTCAAAAGAAAGTTTTAACACTGTGAGAAGAATCCACACATTAAAAAGCAGTTGTCCAGACAGTTTTTTTAAAGTTTATATCTGGAAATATTCAGTGTTTCCCCACAGGTTACTTTTAGTATGCAAATATCCCTTCACAGATTTTCCAAAATAAGTTTTTCCACCCTGCTGAATCAAAAGAATGGTTTAACTCTGTGAGATGAATCCACACATTACAAAGCTGTTTCACAGGTATCTTTTTAGTTTTTAATCTGGGGAAATCATTTATTTTTTCTTTAGTCCTGAAAGGGCATTGAAATGTCTCCTCACAGATTCTCCAAAAGGAGTGCTTCCAACCTGCTGAATCAGAAGAAAGAGTTAACTCTGTGGGGTGAATCCACATATCACAAAGCAGTTTCACAGGTTGCATTTTGTTGTTGTTGTTTTTATCTGGGAATATTCAATTTTTCCCCATAGGCCTCAATGGGTGGTCATGTGTCCCTTTACAGATTTGTCAAAAATAGGGTTTCCAACCTGCTGAATCAAAACAGAAGTTTAACATTGTGCTTCTTCAATGTTTTTTTATCTGGGGATATTCAGCTTTTCCCCACGGACCTGAAGTGCCTCAAAAATGTTTTTTCACAAATTCTCTAAAAAGAGATTGGAATCAGGTGGTTGATTCCAACCACCTGAATCAACAGAAAGGTTTAACTCTGTGAGTTGAATCCACACATCAAAAAGCAGTTTCACAGATAGCTTCATTCTAGTTTTATCTGGGGATATTCTGCTTTTATCCATAGGCCTTAATGGGTATCCAAATGTCCCTTCACAGAATCTACAAGAGTGTTTCCAATCTGCTGCATCCAAACAAAGGTTTAACTCTGTGAGATGAATCCATACATCACAAGGCAGTTCCAAAGATCTTTTTTTCTAGTTTTTATCTGGGGATATTTGGTGTTTTCCCATAGGCCTCAATGGGTGCTCATGTGTCCCTTTGCAGAATCTCCATAAAGAGTGTTTCAACCTGCTGAGTCAAAAGGAAGGTTTAATTCTGTGAGATGAATCCATGAATCACAAAGTAGTTTCACAAATAGCTTCTTTCTAGTTTTTATCTGGGGATATTCAATTTCTCCCATAGGCCTCTTAGGGCTCCTAAATTTCCTTTCGGAGATCTTACAAAAAGACTGTTTCCAATCTACTAAATCAAAAGAAAGGCTTAAGTCTGTGAAATGAATCCACACATCACAAAGTGATTTCACAGATAGTTTCTTTATAATATTTATCTGGGAATATTAAATATTCCCCCATAGGCCTCATGGGCTCCCAAACATACCTTTGCAGATATTCCAAAATATGTTTCCAACCTGCTGAATCAAAAGAAAGGTTTAACTCTGTGTGATGAATCAACACATCACAAAGCACTTTCAAAGACAGATCCTTTCTAGTTTTTATCTAGAGATATTCAGTTTTTCTGTGTACACCTCAATAGGCTCCCAAATGTCTCTTCGCAGAATTTACAAAAAGTGTTTCCAGTCTGCTGAATCAAAAGGCAGATTTAACTCCGTGAGATGAATCCAAACATCACAAAGCAGTTTCATGGATAGATTCTTTCTAGTTTTTATAATGGAATATTAGGTTTTTAACAATAGACCTCAATGGGCATTGAAATGTCCCTATGCAGATTCTGCAAAAAGAGTGTTTCCAACTTGCTGAATCAAAAGAAAGGTTTAACTCTGTGAGATGAATCCACACATCACAAAGCAGTTTCACGGATAACTTCTCCCTCTTTTTAAATCTAGGGATATTCAATTTTTTCCCATAGGTATCAATGGGTTCCCAAATGACCCTTCACAGATTTTCCAAAAAATAAAAAATAAAAGTGTTTATAACTTCTGAATTAAAGGAAAGCTTTACCACTGTGAGATGAATCCACTCAACAAAAAGCAGTTTCATGGATAGTGTCTTTCTAGTTTTTAACTGTGGATATTCGGTTTTTTCCCCACAGGCCTCAACGGACTCCCAAATGTCCTTTTTCAGATTTTCCAAAGAGAGTGTTTCCAATGAGCAAAATGAAAAGAAAGGTTTAACTCTGTGAAATATATCCACACATCACAAAGCAGTTTCACAGATAACTTCTTTCTAGTTTTTATCTGGAAATATTTGATTTTTAATTGTAGGCCTCAAAGGTGACCAAAATATCCCTTCATAGATTTTACAAAAAGAGTGTTTCCAACCTCATGGATTAAAACAAATTTTTAACTCTGTGAGATGAATCACACATCCCAAAACAGTTTCATATACACCTTCTTTGTAGTTTTCATCTGGGTGCATTCTGTTTTTACCCACATTCCTCAAAGGGCTCCAAAATGTCGCTTCACAGATTCAACAAAAAGAGTGTACCAAGCCAATTGAATCTTAGGAAAAGTTCAACTGTTTGAGATAAATCGACACATCACAAAGCAGTTACACAGATAGCTTCTTTCTAGTTTTTACCTGGGTATATTCAGGTTTTCCTTATAGGCCTAAATGGGCTTTCACATGTCCCTTGACAGATTTTCCAAAAAGTTTTTCCAGCCTCCTGAATAAAAAGAAAGGTTTAACTCTGTGTGATGAATCCACACATCACAAGGCAGTCTCACGGATAAATCCTTTTTAGTTTTTATCTGGGGATATTCTGTTTTTTCCCATAGGCCTCAATGAGCTCCCAAATTTCTCTATGCAGATTATCCAAGGAGATTGTTTCTAAACTGCTGAATTAAAAGAAAGGTTTAATTCTGTGAGATGAATCCACACATCACAAAGTAGTTCCATAGATTGCTTCTTTGTAGTTTTTATCTGGGGATAGGTAGTTCTTCCCCATAGGCCTCAAAGAGCTCCCAAATGTCCCTTTGGAGATTCTCCAGAAAGAGTGTTTGAGCCAGCTGAATCAATAAAAAAGTTTAACTCTGTGAGTTGAATCCACACATCAAAATCAGTTTCATGGAGAACATCTGTCTAGTTTTATCTGGGGATATTCTCTTTTTTTCCATTGGCCCCAATGGGCTCCAAAATGTCTCTTCAGGGATTCTGCAAAAAGAGTGCTTTCAACCTGCTGGATCAAAAGAAAGGTTGAACTCTGTGAGATAAATTCACACATCACAAAACAGTTTCACAGATAATTTCTTTCTAGTTCTTAACCTGTGATATTCTTTTTTTTTTCTTTTTATCTAGGGATATTAAAATTTCCCAAATAGGCTCTCAAATGTCTCCTTGCATATTCTCCAAATAGAGTGTTTCCAACCTTCTGGATCAAAAGAAAGGTTTATCTCTCTGCAATGAATCCACACAACACAAAGCATTTTCAAGGATAGCTTCTTTCTAGTTTTTAACCTGTGATATTCTTTTGTTCTTCATAGGCCTCAGCGGTTTCCCAAAAGTCCCTTTGTTGTTTTCACAAAAAGAGTGTTTTTAACCTGCAGAAATAAAATAAATGTTTAACTCTTTGAGATGAATCCACACACCTCACAGCAGTTTAACAGATAGTTTCTTTCTAGTTTTTATCTACAGATATTTGGTTTTTCCCCACAGGCCTCAATGGACTCTCAAATGTCCCATTGCAAATACTCCAAAAAGAGTGATGTCAACCTGCTGAATGAAAAGAAAAGTTTAACTCTGTGAGATGAACCCACACATCACCAAGTAGTTTCACATATAGCTTCTTCTATATTTGTATGTGAAGATATTCAGTTTTTCCCCATAGGCCTCAAAAGGCTCCCAAAATCACTTTGCTGATTCTCCTAAAAAAGTGTTTCCAACTTGCTGAATCAAAAAATGACTTAACTCTGTTAGGTGAGTCCACACATGGGAAAGCAGTTTCACAGATAGCTTCTTTCTAGTTTTTACATTGTGATACTCGCTTTTTCTGCATAGCCCTCAATAGCCTCCCAAATGTCCCTTTCCCAGATACTCCAAAAATAATGTTTCCAATCTGCTGAATCAAAAGGAATGTTTAACTCTGTGATCTGAATGCACATATAACAAAGTAGTCTCACAGATAGTTCTTTATATCTTTCATTTGGGAATATTATTTTTCCCCTTAGGTTGCAGTGGGCTCCTTTATATCCCTTTGCAGATTCTCAAAAAAAGAGTGTTTCCAAACTGCTGAACCAATAAAGAGTTTTAACTCTGTGAGCTATATCTACACATCAGAAATCAGTCTCACAGATAGCTTCTTTCTAGTTTTTATCTGAGGATATTCTCTTTTCTCCAGAGTCCTCAATGGGCTCCCAAAAATCCTTCCACAGATTATCCAAAAAGAGTGTTTACAACCTGCTGAATCAAAAGAAAGGTTTAGCTCCATGAGGTGGATCCACACATAACAAAACTGTTTCACAGGTATCTTCATTCTAATTTTATCTGGGGATATTCGGTTTTTCCCCATATGCCTCAATGGACTCCTATATTTCCCATCTCAGATTCTACGAAAAGTGTGTTTCCAACCTGCTGAATCAAAACAGATATTTAGATGTGGGATACGAATCCACACACCACCAAGCAGATTGACAGATAGCTTCTTTCTAGCTTTTATCTGGGGATATTCAGTTTTTTCCCAAAGACTTCAGTGGGCTCTCAAATGTCCCTTTGCAGATTGTCCAAAAACAGTGTTTTCAACCTGCTGAATGAAAAGAGTTTTAACTGTGTGAAATGAATCTACACATCACAAAGCAGTTTCACAGATAGCTTCTTTTTAATTTTTATTTGGGAATATTCTGTTTTTCTCTGTAGACCTCAATGGGATCCCAAACATCCCTCCACAGATTCTCCAAAAAGAGTGTTTCCAAACTGCTGAATCAAAGGAAAGGTTTAACTCTGTGAGGTGAATCCACACATAATGAAACTGTTTCACAGGTAGCTTCATTCTAGTTTTTATCTGGAGATATTCAGTTTTTAGTCATAAACCTCAATAGCTCCCAAATGTCCCTTCGCAGATTCTCCAAAAAGAGTGTTTACAACCAGTTTAAACAAAAAAAAAAAAAAGGTTTAACACTAGGAGATGAATCCACACATCATGAAGCAGTTCCTCAAATAACTTCTTTGTAATTTTCATCAGGGATATTTGGTTTTTCCCCATAGAAATCAATGGATGGCCAAATGTCCCTTCACAGATTCTGCAAAAGAGCATTTTCAACCTGCTGAATCAAAAGAAAGGTTTAACTCTATGAGATGAATCCATACATCACAAAGCGCTTTCACAGATAGCTTCTTTCTAGTTTTTATCTGGGGATATGCTGTTTTTCCCCATAGGCCTCAATGGGTTCCCAAATGTCCCTTCACAGACCCTCCAAAAAGAGGATTCCAAACCTACTGAAACAAAAGAAAGGTTTAACTCCGTGAAATGAATCTGAACATCACCAAGCCAGTCCACAAATACCTTCTTTATTCTGGGGATATTCTATTTTTCCCTGTAAGCCTCAATGGTCTCCAAAATGTCATTTCACAGATGTAAGAATAAGAGTGTTTCTAATCTGCTGAATCAAAAGAAAGGTTTAGCTTTGAGAGATGAATCCACACATTGCAAAGCTGTTTCATAGACAGCTTCACTGTAGTGTTTATCTGGGGATATTTGGTTTTTCTCCATAGACCTTAATGGGCTCTGACATTTGCTTTGCAGATTCTACAAAAAGTGTGTATCTAACCTGCTGAATTGAAAGAAAGATTTAACTATGTGAGATGAATCCACACATCACAAAGCAGTTTCACAGATAACTTCATTCTAGTTTTTATCTGTGGACATTTGGATTTTCCCCACAAGCCTCAATTCATTCCCAAATGTTTCACCACATATTCTCCAAACAGAGTGTTTCCAACCTGCTAAACCAAAAGAACAATTTATCTGTGTGAGTTGAAACCACACATCACAAAGCACTTTCACAGATAGTTTCTTTACAGTTTTTATCTGGGGATGTTTGGCTTTTCTTCTAGGCCTCTATAGGCTCCAAAATGTCTCATCACAGATTCTACAAAATGAGTGTTTCCAACTTGCTGAATCAAAAGAAAAGTTTAACTCTGTGGGATGAATCCAGAAATCACAGAGCACTTTCACAGATAACTTCTTTAAAGTTTTTATCTGGGGACGTTCTGATTTTCCCCATAGGCTTCAATGGGTTTCCATATGTACCTTCACAGATTCTCCAAAAATAGTGTTTCCAACTGGCTGAATCAAAAGAAAGTTTTAACTCTGTGAGATGGTTCCACACATCACAAAACAGTTTTGCAGATAGCTTTTTCAAGTTTTTATCTGAAATATTACACATAGGCCACAAAGGACTCCGAAATGTCCCTTGAAAGATTCTCCCAAAAGAGTATTTCCAACTGGCTGAATCAAAAGGAAGGATTAACTGTGTAAGATAAATCCACACATCACAAATTAGTTTCACAGATAGCTCCTTTCTAGCTTCTACCTGAGGATATTCAGCTTTCCTCATAGGCGTCAGTGGGCAAATAAATGTCTCTTAACAGATTCTCCAAAAAGATAAAGATTGTTTCCAAACTGCTGAATTAAAAGAAAGTTTTTATTCTGTGAGATGAATCCACACATCCCAAAGTAGTTTCACAGGTAGCTACTTTCCAGTTTTTACCTGGGACATTCAATTTTTCCCCACAAGTGTCAATGGGCAAAAAAATGTCCATTTGCAGATTCTCCAAAAAGAATGTTTCCAACATGCTAAATCAAAAGAAAGCTAAGAATTTGTGAGATGAATCCACACGCTATAAAGCAGTTTCACAGATAGCTTCTTTCTAGTTTGTATCTTCCTATATTCAGTTTTCTTCATAGGCCTCAATGGGTGTTCACATGTCCCTTTGCAAATCCTCTAGAAAGAGTGCCTCCAACCTACTGAATCAAAAGACAGTTTTAATTCTGTGAGATGAATCCACACACCTCAAAGCAGTTTCAAAGATAGCTTCTTTCCAGTATTTATCTGGGGTTATTTAGTTTTTCACCTAGGTCTCTACAAGCTCCAAAATGTCTCTGCAGATTAGGCAAAAAGAGTGTTTCCAACCAGCTGAAACAAAACAGAGGTTTTACTGTGTGAAATGAGTAAACCCATCACAAAGCAATTTCACAGAAAGCTTCTTTCTAGTTTTCGTATAGGGATATTCGACTTTTCTACCTAGACCTCAATGGGCTACCAAATGTATTTTTGCAGATTCTCCAAGAAGAGTGTTAATAAAGAGTTGAATAAAAAGAAATGTATAACTCTGTGAGGTAAATCTACCCATCACAAAGCAGTTTCACAGAAAGATTTTTTTCTAGTTTTTAATCTCTGGATATTCAGTTTTTCCACATAGGCCTCAATGGGCTCCCAAATGTTCCTTTGCAGATTTTCTTTAAAAAAGGTGTTTCCAAGCTGCTGAACAAAAGAAAAGTTTAACTCTATAAGATGAATATACACATCACAAAGCAGTTTCACAGATAGTTCCTTAGGGTTTTTCTTTGGTGATATTTGTTTTTTTTCAATAGGCCTCATTGGGCTTTAAATTGTCCCTTCTCAGATTCTCCAAAAAGAGTGTTTCCAAACTGCTAAATTAAAGGAAAAGTTTAACTCAGTGAGATGAATCAACAAATCAGAGTGTTTCTATCCTGATGAATCAAAAGAAAGATTTAACTCTGTGAGCTCAGCCCACATATCATAAGGAAGTTTCACATATAGCTTCATTCTAGTTTTCATGTGGGGATACTCCATTTTTCCCCTTAGACTTCAAAAGGCTGCCAAATATCTTTCAGAATCTATAAAAAGTGTGTTTCCAACTTGCTGAATAAAAAGAAAATTTAAAATCTGAGAGAAGAATCCATACATCGTGATACAGTTTCACAGATAGGTTCTTTCTAGTTTTTATCTGGAGATATTCAGTTTTTCCCCATAGAAATCTATGGGCTTTAAATTTCCCTTTGCAGATGTTACAAAAACAGTGTTTCCAACCTGTTGAATCAAAAGAAAGTTTTACGTCTGTGAGACGAATTCACACATCACAAAACAGTTTCACAGATAGCTTCTTTTTACTTTTTATCATGGGATATTTGGTTTTTCTATGTAGTCCTCAGTGCACTCCAAAAAGTCTTTTCATAGATTCTCCAAATATAGTGATTCAACCTTTTGAATCAAAGCAAAGGTTTAACTCTGTAAGATGATTGCACACATCACAAGGCTGTTACAGATAGGTTCTTTCTAGTTTGTCTGTGGAGACATTCCATTTTCCACCCATAGAACTCAATGATCTCACAAATGTCATTTTACAGATTCTATTAAAAACAGTGTTTCCAACCTGCTGAATCAAGAGAAAGGTTTGACTCTGTGAGGTGTATCTACACGTCACAAAGCAGTTTCACAGATAGGTTCTTTCTACTTTTTATCTGGGGATATTCAGTTTTCCCCCACAGACCTCAATAAGCTGCAAAATGTTTCTTCACAGATTCTCCAAAAAACAAGTGTTTACAACCTGCTGAACCAAAAGAAATGTTTAATTCTTTGAGATGAATACACACATTATAAAGCAGTTTCACACAGTGTTTCTAGTTTTTATCTGAAGATATTCTGTTTTTCCCCATAGGTCTCAATGGTCTCCCAAATGTCCCTTCACAGATTCTACAGTAAGAGTGTTTCCAGCTTACTGAATGAAGACAAAGGTTCGACTCTGTGAGATGAATCCACGCATCAAGAAGCAGTTTCACAGATAGCTTCTTTCTAGTTTTTATATGGCGATAGTCTCAAATTCACCATATGCATCAATGGGCTTGAAAATATCCCATCACAGATTCTCCAAAAAGAGTGTTTCCTACCTGCTGAATCAATAGAAAGGTTTAACTTTGTGAGATGAATCCACCCATGACAAAGTAGTTTCACAGGTAGCTTCTTTCTTGTTTTTATCTAGGGATATTCAGTTTCCCCATGAGATCTCAATAAATGTCCCTTTGTAGATTCTCACAAAAAGTGTTAACAACCTGTTGATTCAAGAGAAAGGTTGAATTCTATGAGATGAATGCACACATTACAAGGCAGTTTCACATATAGCTTCTTTTAATTTTTATCAGGGTATATCCTGTTTTTTCCCATAGGACTCAATGGGCTCCCAAAAGTCTTTTTGCAGATTCACCAAAGAGTGTTTCCAACTTCTGAATCAAAACAAAGGTTTAACTCTGTAAGGTGAAAGCACACATCACAAGGCTGTTTCAGAGATAGTTTCTTTTTAGTTTTTTGGTATAAGTATTCCATTTTTCCCAATAGAAGTCAATGATCCCACAAATGTCACTTTGCACATTGTACATTAAAAAAAGTGTTCCCAACCTGCTGAAGCAAGAGAAAGGTTTAACCTTCTGAGATGAATCCACACATCACAAATCAGTTTCACAGATAACTTTTTTCTGGTTTTTATCTGAGGATATACTGTTTTTTGCCATCGGACTCAATGGGTTCCCATATGTCATTTCACAGATTCACTAAGTACAGTGTTTCGAACCTGCTGTATTAAAGGAAAGGTTTAACCTGTGAGTTGAATCTACACATCATGAGGCTGTTTCACAGATTGCTTCCTTCTAGTTTTTATCTGGGGATATTCAGTATTTACTCATAGGTCACAACGGCCACCAATTGTCCCTTTGCAGATTCTTTAAAAAGATTCCAACCTGCTAGATCAAAAGAAAGGTTGAAATCTGTGAGATGAATCCACACAAGACAAAGCAGTTCCACAGATATCTGCTCTCTAGTTTTATCTGGGGATATTCTCTTTTTTTCCATTGGCCCCAATGAGCTCTAAAATGTCCCTTCAGTGATTCTGCAAAGAGAGTGCTTTCAATCTGTTGAATCAAAAGAAAAGTTTAACTCTTTGAGACGAATCCACACATCACAAAGTAGTTTCACAGATGGCTTCTTTCCAGTTTTCATCTGGGGATAGTTTGTTTTTCCTTGTTGGTGTCAATTGGCTCCCAACTGTCTTTTTGCAGATTTTACCAAAACACAGTTT
The DNA here is from genome assembly GCF_000951045.1 of Mandrillus leucophaeus. Lineage (NCBI taxonomy): Eukaryota > Metazoa > Chordata > Mammalia > Primates > Cercopithecidae > Mandrillus > Mandrillus leucophaeus. The sequence continues at coordinate 337,129 of NW_012099899.1, read as the reverse complement.
CCACCCTGCTGGATCAAAAGAAAGGTTTAACTCTGAGAGTTCAATCCGCCCAATATAAAGCAGTTTCACAGATAGTTGCTTTCTAGTTTTTATCTCTGGATATTCTCTTTTCACCCACAGGCCTCAATGCACTCCCAAATGTCCCTTTGCTGATTCTACAAAAAAACTGTATTCAACCTCTTTGACCAAAATAAAGGTTTAACACTCTGAGGTGAATCCACACAACACAAAGCAGTTTCACAGACAGCTTTTTTTCTAGCTTTTATCTGGGGATATTCTCTTTTTCCCCACAGACTTCAAAGGATTCCAAAATGTTTCTTTGCAGACTCAATAATTAGAGTATTTCCAACCAACTACATCACAAGAGTGTTTTAACTCTGTTAGACAAACCCACATGTCACAAAGTAGTTTCACATATAGATTTTTTCTAGTTTTCATCTGGGGATATTTGGTTTTTCCCCATAGGCCTCAATGGGTTCCCAAATGTCCCTTCATAGATTCTCCAAAAAGAGTGTTTCAAACTTTCTGAATAATAAGAAAGGTTTACTTCTGTAAGACGAATCCACACATCACAAAGCAGTTTCACAGATAACTTCTTTTTAGTTTTTATCTGGGAATATTTGCTTTTTCCTTCTTGGTGTCAATTGGCTCCCAAAAATCTTTTCACATATTCTAAAAAAAGAGTGGGACCACACTGCTTGACCAAAAGAAAGGTTTAACTCTCTGAGGTTAATCTACACACCACAAAGCAGTTTCAAAGATGGCTTTTTTCTAGCTTTTATCTGGGGATATTCTCTTTCTCCCCACAGGCCTCAAAACGCTCCCAAATTTTTCTTCAACGACTCAATAATTAGAGTGTTTCAACCAGTTGCATCACAAGAAAGTTTTAACTCTGTGAGATTAATCCACATATTACAAAGCAGTTTCGCAGATAGTTCATTTCTAGTTTTTATCTGGGGATATTCAGTTTTTCTCCATAGGCCTCAAAGGGCTCCCAAATATCTTTTTGCAGATTCTCCAAAAACAGTGTTCCCAACCTGCTGAATCATAAGAAAGGTTTACCTCTGTGAGACAACTCCCTACATCACAGAACAATTTCATGGATAGCTTCTTTCTAAGCAGTTTCATGGATAGCTTCTTTCTAGTTTTTATATGGGGATATCTGGATTTTCCCCATAGGCCAAAGAAGCTCCCACATGTCCCTTCGCAGAATCTCCAAAAGGAGTGTTCCCAAATTCCTGATTCAAAAAAAGTTTATCTCCATGAGACGAATTGAGATGAATCCACACACCAAAACAGTTTTACAGATAGCTTCTTTCTAGTTTTATCTGAGATATTCAATTTTTCCTCATTGGTCTCAATGTGCTTCCAAATGTCTCTTTGCTGATTCTACAAAAAGAGTGTTCCCAACCTACTGAATAAAAAGAAAGGTTTAACTCTGTGAGATGAATTCACACATCATAAAGCAGGTTCACAGATAACTTCATTCTAGCTTTTATCTGGGGATGTTCGGCTTTTCCACATAGGCCTCAATGGGCTCCCATATGTCCCTTCACAGTTTCTTGAAAAAAACTGATCCAACCTGTTTTGATTCATGCTGAATCAAAAGAAAGCTTTAAGTCTGTGAGATGGTTCCACACATCACAAAGCAGTTTCACGGATAACTTATTTCTAGTTTTTATCTAGGAATATTTGTTTTATTCCATAGGTCTCAAAATGCTAACAAATGTCTCCTCACAAATTCTAAAAAAAAAAAAAAAAACCAAACTAGTTGCAAACTACTGAATCAAGAGAAAGGTTTAACTCTGTGAGATCAATCTACACATCACAAAGCAGTTTTACTGATAGCTTTTTTGTAGTTGTTGTCTCGGAATATTTAGGTTTTTCCCATAGTCTTCAATGTGCTCCAAAATGTCTCTTGGCAGAT
>NW_012099899.1:318973-334857 GCF_000951045.1 Mandrillus leucophaeus | reverse complement strand
CAGATTCTACAAAAAAAGTGTGTCCAACCTGCTGAATCAAAGGAAAGGTTTACTGGTGTGAGATGAATCCACACATCACAAAGCAGTTTCACAGATACCTTCTTTCTAGTTTTTATCTGAGGATATTTTGTTTTTTCCCCATAGGGCACAATGGGCTCCAAAATGTCCCTTCTCAGATTCTCCAAAAGGAGTATTTCCAACCTGCTGAATCAAAAGAATGTTTTAACTCTGTCAAATGAATCCACACATTGGAGAGCAATTTCACAAATACCTTCTTTCAAGGTTTTATCTCGGATATCTGACATTTCTTCATAAGCCTTAAAGGGATCACAAATGTCCCTTCACAGATTATCCAAAAAGAGTGTTTCCAACATGCTGAATCAAATGAAAGATTTAACTTTGTGAGATGAATTCAAACACCAAAAGGCTGTGTCACCAGTGGCTTCCTTCTAGTTGTTATCTGGAAATATTCAGGTTTTTTTGCCATGGGACTCAATGGAATCCCAAATGTCCCTTCAGACTCTACATAAAAAGTTTTTCCAACCTGCTTAATCAAAGGAAAGATTTAACTCAGTGAGATGAATCCACATATCAAAAATCAGTTTCACAGATAGCTTCTTTCTATTTTTTATGTGGGGATATTCTGATTTTGCCCATGGGCCTTAATGGGCTCACAAATGTTTCTTTGATGATTCTCCAAAAAGAGTGTTTGCAGCCTCCTGAATCAAAAGAAACGTGTAACTCTGTGAGATAATCCACATGTCACAAAGCAGTTTTACAGATAGCTTCACTCTAATTTTTATCTGGGAATATTTGGCTTTTCCTGATAGGCCTCAATGGGATCCCAAATATCTCTTCACAAATTCCCCAAAAAGACTGTTTCCAACGTTCTGAATGAAAAGAAAGCTTTAGCTCTGTCAGATGGACCCACACATCACAGAGTGGTTTCACGGATAAATTCTTTTTAGTTTGTATCTAGGGATATTCTGTTTTTCTCCATAGCCCTCAAAGTGCACCCAAATGTCTCTTCACAGATTCTACAAAAAGACCATTTCAAACTTGCTGAATCAAGAGACAAGTTTAACTCTGTAACATCAACCCACACATCACAAATCAGCTTTACCGATAGCTTTTTTCTAGTTTTTATCTGAGGATATTCACTTTTTCCCCCATAGGTCAAAATGCGCTCCCAAATGTCCCTTTGCAGATCCTCAAAAAAGAATGATTCCAACCTGCTGAATCAACAGAAAAGTCAACTATGTGAGCTGAATCCACACATCAAAAATCTGTTACATGGATAGCTTCCTTGTAGTTTTTATCTGGGAATATGCAGTTTTTCCTCATAGTCATCAAAGGGCTCCAAAATGTCCCTTCATAGATTTTCCAAAAACAGTGGTTCCAAGCTGCTGAATCAGAAGAAAGGTTTAACTCGGTGAGATTAATCCACACTTCTCAAAGTCGTTTTAAATATATCTACTTTCTACTTTTTATCTGGAAATATTTGGTTTTTCACCATAGGGCTCTTTGGGCTCAAAAATGTCTCTTTGCAAATTCTACAAAAAAAGTGTTTCCAACCTGCTGAATCAAGTGGAAGGTTTACCTCTGTGAGATGAATCCATACATCAAAAAGCAGTTTCACAGATAGCTTCTTTCTAAATTCATATGGGATATGCTTTTTTATCCCTTAGTCCTCAATGGGCTCCCCAGTGTCCCTTTGGAGATTCTCCAAAAAGACTGTTTCCAACCTGATGAATCAAAAAAAAGACTTAACTTCGTTAGATGACTTCACAAATCACAAGGCTGTTTCACAAGTAGCTTCTTTCTAGTTGTTATCTGTAAATATTCAGTTTTTCACCATAAGCCTCAAAGGATTCCCAAAATTTCTTTGCAGATTCTACCAAAAAGGGTGTTTCCCACTTGCTGGATCAAGAGAAAAGTTTAACTCAATGAGACAAATCCACACATCAGAAAGCAGTTTCACAGATAGCTTCTTTCTAGTTTTTATGCAGGGATATTTTCTTTTTTCCCATAGGCCTCAATGGTTTCCAAATGTCCCTTCACATATTCAACAATTAGAGGGTTTCCAATCTGCTTAATCTCAAGAAAATGTTATCTCTGTGAGATGAGTCCACACATCAGAAGTCAGTCTCACAGATAGCTTCTTTCTTGTTTTTATCTAAGGATATTCGGTTTTTCCCCTAGGCCTCAAAGTTCTCCCAAATATCCCTTTGCAGATTCTACCAAAAAAAAATTTTAACCTGCTGAATCAAAAGAAAGGTTTAAAACTCTGTGAGATAAATTCACACATCACAAAGCAGTTTCACAGATTGCTTCTTTCTAGTTTTTAATCTGGGAATATTAGTTTTTTTTCCATAGGCCTCAGTGGACTCCCAAATTTTCCTTCGCAGATTCTACAAAAAGAGTATTTTCATCCTGCTGAATCAAAAGAAAGATATAAGTCTATGAGATAAATCTGCACATTCCAAATCAGTTCACAGACATCTTTCTAGTTTTCATCTAGGGATATTCAGTTTTTCTCCATGGGTCTCAATGGAATCCCAAATATCCCATTCATAGATTCTACAAAAAGAGTGTTTCCCACCTGCTGGATCAAGAGAAAATTATAACTCAATGAGATAAATCCACATATCAGAAAGCAGTTTCACAGATAGCTTCTTTCTAGTTTTTATGTGGGGATATTCATTGTTTACCCATAGACATCTATGGGCTCTTAAATGTCCCTTCACAGATTTTCCAAAAGAGTGTTTCTAACCTGCTGCATCAAAAGAATCTTTTAACTCTTTGAGATCAATCCATGCATCACAAAGCAGTTTCACAGAAAATTTCTTTCTAGGTTTTATAAGGGGATATTCTTTCTAGGCCTCAATGGGCTAACAAATGTTTCTTTGCAGAACTCCAGAAAGAATGTTTCCAACCTGCTGAATCAAAAGAAAGGTTTTACTCAGTGAAATGAAACCACACATCACAAAGCAGCTTCACAGATCACTTTTTTCCAGTTTTCACCTGGGAATATTCAGTTTTTTTCCACAGGCCTGAATGGAATCCCAAATATTGCTCACAGATTCTCCAAATACAGTATTTTCAACCTGCTGAATCAAAAGAAAGGTTTAACTCTGCAAAATGAATACACATTACAGAAAAGTTTCCCAGATAGCTCCCTTCTAGTTTTTATATGAGGATATTTGGTTTTTCCCCAAGGCCTCAATGGGTTCCCAAATGTCCCTTCACAGTTTCTGGAAAAAGACTGATCCAACCTGTTGCATCAAAAGAAGGTTTAAAACTATACAATGAATTGACACATTACAAAGCAGTTTCACATTTAGCTTCTTTCTAGTTTTTATCTGCAGATATTCGTTTTTTTCACATAGGCCTCAATAGACTCCCAAATATTACTTTGAAAATTCTGTAAAAAAAGTGCTTTCAATTTGTTAAATTATAAAAAGGGTTAAATCTGTGAGATGAATACACATCTCACAAAGCAGTTTTACAGATAGCTTCTTTCTAGTTTTTATCTAGGGATATTTGGTTTTACCCCATAGGCCTCAATGGGCTCCCAAAGGTTTCTTTGCAGATTCTCCAAAAACAGTGTTTCCAACGTGCTGAATCAAAGAAAAAATGGTTTCACTCTGTACAATTAAAAAATACATCACAGAGAAGTTTCACAGATACTTTCTTTTTAGTTTTTATCTGAGGATATTCAGTTTTTTCCCATAGACCTTAATGGGCTCCAAAATGTCCCTTCACAGATTCTCCAAAAGAAAATTCTCCAACCTGCTGAATCATTAGAAAGATTTAACTCTGTGAGATGAATCCACAAATCAAAAAGCAGTTTCACGGGTAGATTCTTTCTGGTTTGTATTTGGATATATTCAGTTTCACCTCATAGGCCTCAAAGGGCTCCCAAATGTCCCTTTGAAGATTCTTCACAAAGAGTGTTTTCAACCTAGTGAATCAAAAGTAAGGTTTTACTCTCCAAGATGATATCACACATCACAAAGCAGTTTCACAGATAGCTTCTTTCTAGTTTTTATCTGGAGATATTCGGTTTTTCTCAATTGGGCTCAATGGGCTTTGACATGTCCTTATGCAGATCCTTTGAAAAGAGTGTTTCCAACCTGCTGAATCAAAACAAAAGGTTTAGCTCTGTGAGATGAGTCCACACATCACAAAGCAGTTTTACAGAGAGCTGTTTACTATTTTATCTGAGGATGTTCGGTTTTTCCCTATAGACCTCAATGAGCTCTTAAATGTTCCTTTGCATATTCTGCCATAAGAGTGTTTCCACTCTGCTGAATAAATCAAAAGAAATTATTAACTCTGTGAGTTATTAAAAAGCAATTTCACAAATAGCTTCTTTTTAGTTTTTGTCTGGGTATATTCAGTTTTTCCCCTTAGGCCTCAAAGGGATACCAAATGTTTCTTTGCAGATTCTCCAAAAGTGGTGGTTCCAAGGTGCTGAATCAAAAAGAAAGGTTTCAATCTGTAAGATGAATCCACACATCACAAAGAAGTTTCACAGATAATTTCATTCTAGTTTTTATCTGGAGCTATCTGTTATTTTCCCATAGACCCTAATGGGCTCCTAAATGCCCCTTAGCAATTACTCCGAAACTAGTTTTTCCAGCTTGCTGAATCAAATGAAAAGTTTAATTATGGGAGATGAATCGACACATCAAAAAGAAGTTTCACAGATAGCTTCTTAGTGGGTTTATGTGGAGATATTCTGTTTTTCTCCACAGGCCTCAATGGGCTCTGAAATATCCCTTTGCAGTTTCTCCACAAAGAGTGTTTCCAACCTGCTGAATCAAAAGAAAAACTTTACTATGTAAGATGAATCCACACATCACAAAGCAGTTTCACCTATAGCTTCTTTCTAAATTTTGTCTGGGGATATTCAGTCTTCCCCCACAGCTCCCAAAGTGGTCCCAAAAGTCTCTTCACAGATTCTCCAAAAAAAGTGTTTCCAACCTGGTTAAGAGAAAGAGAGGTTTAACTCTGTGAGAGGAATCCACAAATCACAAAACCTTTTCACAGATAGCTTCTTTTTAGCTTTTATGTAAGAATATTCATTTTTTTTCTGGCAGACATCAAGTGGGTCTGAAATGACCCTTTGCAGAGTCTCCAAAAAAAGCTTTTCCAAACTGCTGAATCAAAAGAATGGTTAAACTCTGTGAGTTGAATCTACACATCAAAAATAATTTTACAGATTGCTTCTTTCTAGTTTTTATATGAGGATATTTGTTTTTTCCCCACAGTCCTCAGTGGGCTCCCAAATGTCCCTTCACAGATTCTCCAAAAGATATGTTTCCAACATGTTAAATCGAAAGAAAGGTTTAACTCTATGAGATGAATCCACACATTGCAAAGTAGTTTCACATGTAGCTTCTTTCAAGTTTTTTCCTCGCTTTCTTCCCATAAGCCTAAATGGACTCCAAAATGTCCCTTTGCAGACACTTCAAAAAGCGTGTTTTCAATCTGCTGAATGAAATCAAAGATTTTACTCTGTGAAATGAATAAACACATCACAAAGTAATTTCACAGATATCTTCTATGTAGTTATACGGGAAATTTGGTTTTCCCCATAGGCGTCAATGGGCTCCCAAATGTCCCTTCAGAGATTCTGTGAAAGGAGTTTTTCCAACCTGGGGAATCACAACAAAAGTTTAACTCTGTGAGATGAATCCACATGTCACAAAGCAGCTTCACAGATAGCTTCTTTCTAGTGTTTCTCTGGTGATATTCTGGTTTTTTCCCCATAGGCCTCAATGGGCTCCCAGAAGTCCATTTGTACATTCTCCAAAAAAAGTCTTTTCATCTTGCTGAATTAAAATAAAGTTTTAAGTCTAGGAAATGAATCCACAAATCATAAACTAGTTTCACAGATAGCCTCTGTCTAGTTTTTATCTGGGGATAATCGTTTTTTCCCCATAACCCTCATGGGTTCCCAAATGTCACTTTGTAGACCCTAGAAAAAAAGGGTTTTCAACCTGCTGAATCAAAACAAAAGTTTAACTCTGTGAGATGAATCCACACATCACAAAGCAGTTTCACAGATAGCTTATTTTTAGTTTTTTTTTTTCTGTTGTATATTCGGTTTTTCTCCATAGGCCTCAAAGGTTTCCTATATATCCCTTTGCAGATTCTCCACAAAGAGTGTTTCCAACATGTGGAATCAAAAGAAAGGTTTAACCCTGTAAGATGAATCCACACATCACAAAGCAGTTTCACGGCTAGCTTCCTTTTAGTTTTTATTTGGGGATATTCTGTTTTTCCCCATAAGCCTCAATGGGCTAAAATTGTCCCTTTGTAGATCCTCCAAAAAGAGTGTTACCAACCTGCCGAATCAAAATTATGGTTTAACTCCGTGAGATTAATCCACACCTCACAAAGTAGATTCACAGACAGCTTCTTTCTCATTTTTATCTGGAAATATTCTATTTTTCTTCATAGGCCTCAATGGGCTCCAAAATGTCCTATTGCAGATTCTCAAAAAAGATTGTTTCCAACCTGCTGAATCAAAATAATGCTTTAACTCTGTTGCATGAATCCACAAACCACAAGGAAGTTTCACAGATAGCTTCTTCCTAGTTTTTATCTGGAGATATTCTGTTTTTCCCCATAGACCTCAATGGGCTCCCAAATGTCCCTTCACAGATTCTCCAAAAAGTGTTAAAAACCTGCTGAATCAAAAGAAAAGTTTAACTCTGAGATGAATCCAAACATCAAAAGTACTTTCACAGATTGCTTCTTTCTGGTTTTTATCTGGGAATATACAGTTTTTCCTCATAGGCCTCAATGGGCTCCCAAATGTTTCTTTGCGGATTCCTCAAAAACAGTCTTTCCAACGTGCTGAATAAAAAAAAAAAGAAAAAAAAAAGGTTTCACTCTGTAAGATGAATCCATGCATCACAAAGAAGTTTCACAGATAGTTTTATTCTAGTTTTTTTCTAGAGATAACTTGATTTTTCCCACATACTTTAATGGGCTAAAAAATGTCCCTTGGCAGATACTCCAAAAGGAATTTTTCCAATCTGCTGAATCAAAAGAAAGCTTTACCTCTGTGAGATAAATCCACACATCAAAAAGTAGTTTCACAGATAGCTTCTTAATAGTTTTTTTTCTGGGGATATTCGGTTTTGCCCCATAAGACTCAATGGGTTCCAAAATGTACCTTTGCAGATTCTCCAGAGTGTTTCCAACCTGTTGAATCAGAAGAAAGGTTTTGCTCTTCAAGATGAATCCACTCATCACAAAACAGTTTCACATATTGATTCTTTTTTTTTTTGAGACGGAATCTCACTCTGTCACCCAGGCTGGAGTGCAGTGGCCCCATCTCAGCTTGCTGCAAGCTCCGCCTCCCGGGTTTATGCCATTCTCCTGCCTCAGCCTCCTGAGTAGCTGGGACTACAGGCACCTGCCACCTCGCCTGGCTAGTTTTTCGTATTTTTTAGTAGAGACGGGGTTTCACTGTGTTAGCCAGGATGGTCTCGATCGCCTGACCTCGTGATCTGCCTGTCTTGGCCTCCCAAAGTGCTGGGATTACAGGCTTGAGCCACCGCGCCTGGCCACATATTGATTCTTTCTAATTTTTATCTGGGGATATTAAGTTTTTCCCCATACACCTCAATGGGCTCGCAAACGTCTCTCTGCAGATTCTCAAACAAATGTGTTTTCAACCTGGCTAACAGAAAGAGAGGTTTAACTCTGTGAGAGGAATCTACACTCACAAATCTGTTTCAGTGATAGCTTTTTTTTTTTTTTTTTTTTTTTTTTTTTTTAGTTTTTATCTAGGGATATTTGTTTTTTTTTCTGATAGGCCTCAAGGGGCTCCCAAATGTCCCTTTGCAGATGCTCCAAAAACAGTTTTTCCATCCTGCTGAATCAAGAGAATGTTTTATCTCTGTGAGATAAATCTGAACATCACAAATCAGTTTTACAGATAGCTTCCTTCTAATTTTTATTTGGGAATATTCACTTTTGCCCTATAGGCCTCAAAGGGCTCCCAAATGTCCCTTTGCAGATTCTCCACAAAGAGTGGATTCAACCTATGGAATAAAAACAATGGTTAAACTCTGTGAGAGTAATCCACATATCACAAAACAGATTCACAGAGAGCTTCTTTCTAGTTTTTATCTAGGGATATCAGTTTTTCACCATAGGCTTCAATGGGGTCTCAAATGATACCTCCCAGATTCTCCAATAACAGTGTTTCCAACTTGCTGAATCAAAAGAATGGTTTAACTCTGTGAGGTAAATCCACAGATCACATCAGTTTCACAGACAGCTTCTTTCTAGTTTCTGTCTAGGGAAATTTGGTTTCACATAGTCCTCAATGGGCTTCAAATTGTCCCTTTGCAGATTCTCCAAAAACAGCGTTTTCAACCTGGTGAATCAAAGAAAAGTTTTAATTGCTTGACATAAATCCACACATCACAAGGCAGTTTCACAAATAATTTCCTTCTAGTTTTTATCTGGGGATATTCGTATTTTTCCCATAGGCCATCATGGGCTCACGAATGTCCCTTCACAGATATTCAAAAATGTGTTTCTAACCTGATGAATCAAAAGAATGTTTTAACTCTATTAGAAAAATCTACACATCACAGAGCGATTTCATCAATAGCTTCTTTCTAGTTTCTATCTTGGGATATTTGGTTTTTCCCCATAGCCCACAATGGCCTCCCAAATGTCCCTTCACAGATTCTCCATAAAAGGTATTTCCAACCTGCTGAGACAGAGGAAAGTTTTAACTCTGTGAGATATATCCACACATCACAAAGCAGTTTTACAGGTAGCTTCTTTCTCATTTTTATCTGGGGATATTCAGTTTTTTCTCATAGACCTTGGGTGATTTTCAAATGTCCCTTCACAGATTCTCCATAAAGAGTGTTTAAAACTGCTGAATCAATGGAATGATTTAGTTCTGTAAGATGAATCCACACATCATGAAACAATTTCACAGATAGCTGCTTTCATGTTTTTATTTGGGGATATTGAGTATTTTTTTATAGGATCAAAGGGCTCACGAATGTCTCTTCACAGATTCTCCAAAAAAAGTGTTTACAACATACTGAATCAAAAGACATGTTTAGCTCTGAGATGAAGCCACACATCACAAAGCAGTTTAACAGATACCTTCTTCATAGTTTTTATCAAGAGATATTCAATTTTTCCCCAAAGCCTCAATGGGTTCCCAAATGTCCTGTCGCACATTCTCCAAAAAGAGTATTTCCAACCTGCTGAACAAAAGAGACATTTAACTCTGTTAGATGAATCTACACATCATGAAGTAGTTTCACAGATAGATTCCTTCTAGTTTTTATCTGGGATTATTTTGTTTTTACTCTTAGGCCTCAAGGGGCTTCAAAATGTCCCTTCATAGATTCTCCCAAAAGAGTGTTCCCAACGTGCTGAATCAAAAGAAAGTTTTAACTCTATGAGATGAATCCACACATCATAAAGAAGTTTCACAGATAGCTTCTTTCTAGTTTTTATCTGGGGATATTCATTTTTCTCCCACAGACTTCAAAGGGCTCCAAAATGTGCCTTCACAGATTCTCGGAAAGATGTGTTTCCAACCTACTAAATCAAAAGAAAGGGTTAGCTCTGTGTGATGAATCCATACATCACAAAGTGGTTTCACAGACAGCTTCTTTCTAGTTTTTGTATGGAATATTTGGTTTTTCATCATAAACCTCAATGCACTCCCAAATGTCTCTTCACAGATTCTGCAAAAAATAACTTTTCTAACATGCTGAATCATGACAAAGGTTTAACTCTGTGAGATGAATCCATACATCACAAATCAGTTTCACAGATACTTTCTTTATAGTTTTTATCTAGGGATATTTACCTTTTTCCTATAGACCTCAATGGACTTCCAAATGTCCATCCAAAGATTCTGCAAAAAGAGAGATTCCAGCTTGCTGAATCAAAAAAAGTTTAAGCCTACGAAATGAATTCACAGATCATGATGCAGTTTCACAGATAACCTGTTTCTAGTGTTTATCTGGGGATCATCAGTTTTTCCCCATAGCCCTCAAAGGGTCCCCAAATGTCTCTTCACAGATTCTATAAAAAATGTTTCCAACTTGCTGAATCAAAAGATTCGTGTTAACTCTGTAACATGAATACCCACATCACAAAGTGTTTTCATAGATAGCTTCTTTCTCATTTTTTTATCTAAGGATATTCCATTTTTCCCCATAGTTGTCAATGAGTTACCAAAAGTCCTATTGCACATTCTCCAAAAAGAGGATTTCCAGACTGCTGAATCAAAAGAATGGTTTAACTGTGTTAGACAAATCCACACATCACAAGGCAGTTTCACAGTTATCTTTTTTCTAGTTTTTATCTGGAGATATTTGGTTTTTCCCCATAGTTCTCAATGGGTTCCCAAATGTCCCTACACAGATTCACCAAAAACAGTGTTTCCAACCTGCTGAATCAAAGGAATGGTTTAACTCTGTGAGATGAATGAACACGTCACAAAGCAGTTTCACAGATAGCTTCCTTCTAATTTTTATCTTGGAATATTCAGTTTTTCCCCATAGGCCTCAAGGGGTCCACAAATGTGCCCTACAGATTCACCAAAAAGAGTGTTTCCAACCTGTTGAATCAAAAGAATGATTTAACTTTGTGTGATAAATCCATACATCACAAAGCAGTTTCACTAATAGCTTCTTTCTAGTTTTTATCTGTGGATATTTTGTTTTTCCCCATAGGTCTCAAAGGGTTCCCCATACATTTTCCAAAAAGAGTGATTCCATCCTGCTGAATCTAAAGAAAGGTTTAACTCTGTGAGATAAATCCACACATCACAAAACAATTTCACAGATAGCTTCTTTCTAGTTTTTTATCTAGAGATATTTGTTTTTTCCCTGTAGTCCTCACAGGATCCCAAATGTCCCTTCACAGATACTCCAAAAAGACTGCTTCCAACCTGCTTAATCAACAGAATAGTTAGAGTCTGTGAGATAAATCCACACATCACAAAACAGTTTCACAGATAGCTTCTTTCTAGATTTTATCTGGGGATATTCAGTTTTTCCCAATAAACCTCAATAGGCTTCAAAATGTTTCTTCGCATACTCTCCAAAAATAGTGTTTTCAACCTGCTTAATCAAAAGAAAGATTTAACTCTCTAACATGAGTCCACACATCACAAAAAAGTTTTACAGATAGCTCCTTTCTACTTTTTATATGGATGTATTTTGTTTTGCCCCATAGGCCTCAATGGGCTCCCAAATGTCCCTTCCCATATCCTACAAAGAGAGTGTTTCAAACTTGCTGAATGAAAAGAAAAATTTAGCTCTGTGAGATGAATCCATGCATCATAAAACAGTTTCATAAGTATCTTCTTTCTAGTTTTCATCTGTGGATATTTGGCTTTTCCCCATAGGCCTCAATTGGTTCTCAAATGTCACTTCGCAGATTCTAGAAAAAAAAGTTTTTGTAACATGCTGAATCAAAAGACACGTTTAACTCTGGGAGATGAATTTACACATCACAAGCTGTTACACAGACAGCTTCTTTCTAGTTTTTATCCAGGGATATTATGGTTTTCCGCATAGGCCACAATGGGCTTTTAAATGTCCCTTCATAGGTTCTGGAGAAAGAGTATTTCCAACCTGCTGCGTCAAAAGAAAGGTTGAACTATGTGAGTTGAATCCACACATCACAAAGCAGTTTCTCAGATGGTTTCTTTCTAGTATTTATCGAGTGATACTCCGTTTTTCCCATTGGCTTCAATGGGCTTTCAAATGTGCTTTAGGAGATTCTACAAAAAGAGTGTTTCCAACCTGCTGAATCAAAAGAAAGTTTAAGTCTGTAAAAGGAATCCACGCATCATAAAGCTGTTTCACAGATAGTCTCTTTCTAGTTTTTAATTTTTTGGTTTTTCTTTTTTTCCCCATAGACCTCAATGCATTCCCAAATGTCACTTTGTAGATTCTTGTAAAAGAAGGTTTCCAAATCAAAAGAAACATTTAACTCTGTGAGATAAATCCAGACATCACAAAGCAGTTTCACACAGTTTTCTCTAGTTATTATCTGGAGATATTCCTTTTTCCTGTTTGACCACAATTGCCTCCCAGAAGTTTCTTCATATGTTTTCCAAAAATGTGTTGCCAACCTGCTGAATCAAAAGCAAAAATTAACACTGTGAGATGAATGTACACATCAAAAGCAATTTCACATAGCTCCTTTCTAGTTTTTATTTGAGGATATTGTTTTTTTCCCATAGGCCTCAATGGGCTCCCAAATGTCCCTTCACAGATCCTCCAAAAAGAATGTTTCAAACCTGCTGAATCAAAACAAAGGTTTAACTCTGTGAGATGAATCCACACATCACAAAGCAGTTTCACAGATAGCTTTCTTTCTAGTTTTTATCTGGGGATATTTGTTTTTTGCCCATAGGCCTCAATGGGCTCCTGAAAGTCCATTGGCAGGTCCTCCAAAAAGAGTGTATCCAAATTCCTGAACCAGAAGAAAGGTTTAACTCTGTGAGATAAACCCATACATAACAAAGCAGTTTCACAGAGAGCTTCTTTCTAGCTTTTATCTGGGAGAGTTGAGTTTTTACCCATAGGCTTCAATGAGCTCCCAAAAGTTCCTTCACAGATTCTTCAAAAATGGTTTCCAATCTCCTGAACCAAAACAAAAGTTTAGCTCTATGAGATGAATGCACGCATCCCAAAACAGTTTTGCAGATAAGTTCTTTCTAGTTTCCATCTGGGGGTATTCAGTTTTTCCACATAGGCCTCAATGGGCTCCAAATGTCCTTTGCAGATTCTCCAATAAGAGTATTTCCAACATCATGAATCAAAAGATAGTTTCAACTCTGTGAGATATATCCAAACATCATGAAGCAGTTTCACAGATAGCTTCTTTCTAGTTTTTATCTATATATATTTGGTTTTTCCCCATAGATCTCAATGGACTCCCAAATGTTTCCTCTCAGATTATCCAAAAAGAATGTTTCCAACATGCTTAATTAAAAACAAAATGTTTAACTCTGTGAGATGAATCAACACGTCACAAAAAAGTTTCACAGATAGCTTCTTACTAGTTTTTATCTGGGGATATTCCTTTTTTTCCTATAGACCTGAATAGGCTCCCAAATGTCCATTTGCTGATTCTCCAAAAAGAGTGTTTACAACCTGCTGAATCAACAGAAAGTTTTCACTCTGTGAGACAAATCCATACATGACAAAGTAGTTTCACTTATAGCTTCTTTTTAATTTCTATCTATGGATATTCAGTTTTTCCCCATAGGGCACAAGGGGCTCCCAAATGTCTCTTCACAGATTTTCTAAAAAGAGTGTTTCCAATCTGCTGAATGAAAAGGAAGGTTTAAATTGGTGAGATGAGTGCATACATTACAAAGAAGTTGCACGGACAGCTTGTTTCCAGTTTTTATCTGGGGATATTCAGTTTTTCCTCATAGGCCTCAATGGGCTCCCAAATCTCCTGTTGCAGATTCTCCAAAATGAGTGTTTCCAACTTCCTGAATCAAAAGAATGCTTTACCTCTGTGAGGTGAATCAACACATCACATCAGTTTCACAGATACTTTCTTTCTAATTTCCATCTGGGAATATTTATCTTTCCCCATAGCCATCAATGGCCTTTCAAATATCCCTTCAGAGATTCTCCAAAAAGAGTGTTTCAAACCTGCTGAATCAAAACAAGGATTAACTCTGTGAGATGTATCCACAAATCACAAAGCAGTTTCACAGATAGCTTCTTTTTAGTTTTTTTATGGATATTTGGATTTTTCCGATAGATCTCAAGGGGCTTCCAAATGTCTCCTCACAGATTCTCCAAAAAGAGTGTTTCCAACTTGCTTAATCAACAGAATGGTTAAACTCTGTGAGATGAATCCACACATCACAAATCAGTTTTACAGATAGCTTCTTTCTAGTTTGTTTTGGGGATATTCAGTTATTCCCCATAAGCCTCAATGGGCTCCCAAATGTCCCTTTGCAGATTCTCCAAAAAGACGTGTTTCCAATCTCCTAAATTAAAAAAATGGTTTAACTCTGTGAGATGAATCCACAAATCACAAAGCAGTTTCACAGATAGCTTCTTTCTAGTTTTACTCCAGGGTTACTTATTTTATTCCCATAAGCCTCAGTGGGCTCCCAAATGTACCTTTGCAGATACTTCAAAAAGCGTGTTTCCAAATTCCTGAATCAAAACTAAGGTTTAACTCTGTGAAATGAATAAGCATAACACAAAGCTGTTTCACAGATAGATTCTTTCTAGTTTTTATCTGGAAATATTCAGTTTATCCCACTGGTCTCTATTGTCTCTCAAATGTTTCTTCACAAAGTCTGTAAAAAGATTGTCTCCCACCAGTTGAATCAAAAGAAAGGTTTAACTCTATGAGATGAATCATCACATCACAAAGCAGTTTCATAGATAGCTTCTTTCTAGTTTTTATCTGGGGGTATTCTTTTTTTCTGTTTAGGCCCCAGTGGGCTCCCAACTGTCGCTTCACAGATTCTTGAATCACAACAAAGGTTTAACTCTGTGAGATGAATCCACACGTCATAAAGCACTTTCACAGATAGCTTCTATCTAGTGTTTCTCTGGTGATATTCGGATTTCCCCATAGGCCTCAATTGACTCCCAAATGTCCCTTTGTAAACACTCCAAAGAGTCTTTTCATCTTTCTGAATCAAAAGAAAGTTTTCTGTCTGTGAAATGAATCCACACATCATGAAGCAGTTTCTCAAATAGGCTCTTTCTAGTTTTTATCAGGGGATAGTCCATTTTTCCCCATAGCCCTCAATGATTTCCCAAATGCCACTTCATAGATTCTAGACAGAGTGTTTCCAATTTGCTGAATCAAAAGACAGTTTTAACTCTATGAGATGAATCTACACATCACAAAGCAGTTTCACAGATATCTTCTTTTCAGTTTTTTTCTGGGGATATTCTGTTTTTCCTGTTAGGCCTCAAAGTCTTCCTCTATGTTCCTTCACAGATTCTCCACAAACAGTGTTTCCAATGTGCTGAATCATAATGGTTTAATTCTGTGACATGAATTCACACATCACAAAGCAGTTTCACAGATAGCTTCCTTCTGGTTTTTATTTGGGGATATTCTATTTTTCCCCTAGGCCCCAATGGGCTCCCAAATGTCCCTTTGTAGATTCTCCAAAAGGAGTGTTTCCAAACTTCTGATGATAGTATGATTTAACTCTGTGAGATGAATCACACATCACAAAGCAGTTTCTCAAGTATCTTCTTTTTTATTTTTATCTGAGGATATTCCATTTTTCCCCCATAGGCCTCAATGGGCTACAAAATGTCCTATCGCAGATACTCCAAAAAGAGTACATCCAACCTACTGAATTAATAGAATGGTTTAACTCTGTTAGATGAATCCACACATCACAAGACAGTTTCACAGATGGCTTCTTTCTAGTTTATCTGAGGAGATATTTGCTTTTTCCCCATAAGGCTCAATGGGCTCCCAAATGTCCCTTCACAATTTCTACAAAAAGAGTGTTTCCAACCTGCTGAATCAAAGGAAAGGTTTAACTCTGTGAGATGAATCCACACATCAGAAAGCAGTATCAAATAGAGCTTCTTACTAATATTTATATGAGCTACTCTGTGTTGCCCCATAGGCCTCAAATGATTCCCAAATGTCCCTTTGCATATTCTCCACAAAGAATGTATCAAACCTGCTGAATAAAAAGAATGGTTAAAGTCTGTGAGATGAATCCATACTTCTCATCAGCATCACAAATAGCATCTTTCTAGTTTCCTTCTAGGGATGTTCGTGTTGTCCCCATAGCTCTCAAAGGGCTCCCAAAGGTCCCTTTGTAGATTCTCCAAAAAAAAAGTGTT
>NW_012099899.1:303178-311506 GCF_000951045.1 Mandrillus leucophaeus | reverse complement strand
CCAAACACCACATGTTCTCACTCATAGGTGGGAACTGAACAATGAGATCACTTGGACTCGGGAAGGGGAACATCACACACTGGGGCCTATCATGGGGAGGGGGAAGGGGGGAGGGATTGCATTGGGAGTTACACCTGATGTAAATGACGAGTTGATGGGTGCTGACGAGTTGATGGCTGCAGCACACCAACGTGGCACAAGTATACATATGTAACAAACCTGCACATTATGCACATGTACCCTAGAACTCAAAGTATAATAATAAAAAAAAAGGAGTTTCACAGATAAATTCTTTCAGATTTTTATCTAGTGATATTCTGCTTTTCCCCATAGACCACAATGGGCTCCCAAGTGTCCCTTCACAGATTCTTCAAAAACTGTTTTCAACCAGTTCAATAAAAATAATGTTTTAACACTGTGAGATGAATCCACACATCACAAAGCAGTTTCACAGACAGCTTCTGTCTAGTTTTTATCTGGGGACATTTTGTTCCTCCCCATAAGTCCCAGTGGGCTCCCAAATATCCCTTCTCAGATTCTCCAAAAAAAGTTTCCAACCTACTGAATCAAAGAAAGTTTTAACTCTGTGAGATAAACTTACACCTCATAAAGCAGTTTCATGGACAGCTTCATTCTAGTTTTTATCTCTGGACATTTGATGTTTCCAAATGGGCCTCAATAGGCTCCCAAATGTCCCTTCACAAATTCTCCAAAAAGAGTGTTTAAAACCTGCTGAATCAAAAGAATGTGTTAATTCTGAGAGAAGAATCTACACATCAAAAAGCATTTTCACAGATAGCTTCTTTCTAGTTTTTATGTGGTGATGTTCGTTTTTTCCCCATGGGTCTCAAAGGTCTCACAAATATCCCTTTGCAGATTCTTCAAAAAGTGTTTCAAACGTGCTGAAAAAAAAGTTTAAATCTGTGAGTTGAATCCAAACAACACGAAGAAGTTTCACAGATAGCTTATTTCTAGTTTTTATCTGGTGATACTTAATTTTTCCCCATAGGCCTCCATGTGCCACCAAATGTCTCTTTGCAGACGTGTGCACGGTATGCACACGTACCCTAGAACTTAAAGTATAATAATGATTAAAAAATACAAAAAAAAAAAGTGTTTCTAACCTACTTTATCAAAAGAAAGGTTTAAATCTGTGAGATGAATCCACATATCACAAACAATTTCACAGAAGCTTCTTTTTAATTTTTAATCTGGAAATATTAGAATTTTCCCCATAGTACTCAAGAAGCTCCCAAATATACCTTCACAGATTATATGATAAGAGTGTTCTCTACCTGCTGAATCAAAAAAAAAAAAAAAAAAAAAAAGATTTACCTCTGTGAGATGAATCCAAACATCACAAAGCAATTTTATGGATATCTTTTTCCTGGTTTTTATCTGGGGATATTCTTTATCTTTTTCCTATATGCCTCAAAGGCCTTCCAAATGTCTCCTAGTGGAGTCTCCAAAAAAAAGTTTCCAACCTTCTGAATCAAATGAAACCTTATCCTCTGCAAGATGATTGCACACAATACAAAGCAATTTCACAGATAGCTTCTTTCTAGTTTTTATCTGGGGATATTTGTTTTTTCCCCATAGGCCTCAATGAGATCCCAAATGTCCCTTCACAGATCCTCCAAAAAGAGTGGTTCCAACCTGCTGGATCAAAAGGAGGGATTAACTCTGTAAGATGAATCCACACATTACAAAGCAGTTTCACAGATAGCTTTTTGTAGTTTCCATCTATGGTTATTTGGCTACTCCCCACAGACCTCAATAGGCTCCCAAGTGTCTATTCACAGATTCTCCAAAATAAGTGTTTCCAACCCGGTGAATTTAATGAAGGATTTACCCTGTGAGATGAATCCACACATTGGAAAGAGGTTTCAAAGATAGTTTCTTTCTAGTTTTTATCTGGAGGTATTCTGTTTTTTCACATAGGCCAACTGGGCTCCCACACATTTCTTCGAAGATTCTCCAATTAGCAAAATTCCAACCTGCTAAATCAAAAGAAAGTTTTAACTCTGTGAGATGAATCCACACATAACAAATCAGGTTCACAGACAGTTTCTTTATACGTTTAATCTTAGGATATTCGGTTTTTCCACACAGGCCTCAATGGGCTACCAAATGTCATTTCATGGATTCTGCAATTAGAATGCTTCCAACCTGCTGTACTAAAAGAAACGTTTAACTCTGTGAGATGAATTCACACATAACAAGGCAGTTTCACAGAGAGCTTCTTTCTAGTTTTCATCTGGGGATATTAGCTTTTTCCCCATAGGTCTCAACTGGCTCCCAAATATCTCTGTGCAGATTCTACAAAAAAAAGTGTTCCAACCTCCTGATTCAAAAGAAAAGTTTAGCTCTGTGAGATGAATCCACACATCACAAGGCAATTTCACAGATAGCTTTTTTATAGTTTTATCTGGGGATACTTTTTTTTCACCGTAGGTATCAATGAGCTCAAAAATGTTCCTCCGCAGGTTCTTCAAAAACAGTACTTCCAAGTTGTTGTTTAAAAGAAAAGGTAAACTCGGTGAGATGAATCCAAACATCTTGCAGCAGTTTCACAGATAACTTCTTTACAGTTTTTATCTTGGGATATTCAGATTTTCCCCATAGGTTTACATGGATTTCAAAATGTCCCTTCACAGATTCTCCAGAAAGAGTGTTTCCAACCTGCTGAATCAAAAGGAACGTTTATCTCTGTGAGATGAATCCAAACATTACACAGCAGTTTCAGAGACAGCTTCTTTCTAGGTTTTATCTTGGGATAATCTGTTTTTCGCCACAGGCCTAAATGGGCTCACAAACATCATTTCACAGATACTCCAGTTAGAGTGTTTCCAACCTGCTGAATGGAAAGGAAGGTTTAACTCTGTGAGCTGGATCCACACATCACAAGAGAGTTTTATAGATAGCGTCTTTCTAGTTGTTATTTGGGGATATTCGCATTTTTGCCACAGGCCACAAAGGGCATCAAAATGTCCCTTCACAGATTCTGAAAAAGAGTGATTCCAAACTGTTGAATTAAAAGAAAGGTTACAAAGCTAGTTCACTGATAGCATCTTTCTAGTTTTTATCTGATGATATTCAGTTTTTCCCCATAGGCTTCAATGGACTCTCAAATGGCATTTTGCAGATTCTGCAATTAGAGTGTTTCCAACTGGCTGAATAAAACGAATAGTTTAACTTTGTTAGATGAATCCACACATCTCAAGGCAGTTACACAGATATCTCCTTTCTAGTTTTTATCTGGGGATATTCCATGTTTCCCCATAGGCATCAGTGGGTTCCCAAATGTCCCTTCACAGATTCTCTGAAAAGAGTATTTCCAACCTGCTGAATCAAAAGAAAGGTTTACCTCTGTGAGATGAATCCATACATGACAGAGTATTTTCACAGAGAGACTTTTCCAGTTTTTATCTGGGGATATTTTGTTTTTCTCCATAGGCCTCAGTGGGCTCTTAAATGTCTCTTCACAGATTCTACAAAAAACGCGTTTCCAACCTGCTAAATCAATAGAAACATTGAACTCTGTGAGTTGAACCCACATATCAAAAAGTAGTTTCACAGGTAAGTTCTTTCTTATTTTTCTATGGAGATTTTTTTTTCCTCATAGGTCACAATTGACTCCCAAATGTCCCTTCACGGAATCTCCAAAAAGAGTATTTCCAACCTGCTGAATTAAAAGAAATGTTTATCACTGTGAGATGAATCCACACATCAAAGCATTTTCACATATACCACCTTTCCAGTTTCTTTCTGTGGATATTCTGTTTTAACTTACAGGCTTCAAAGAGCTCCCAATTGTCCCTTCACAGATTCTACAAAAAGAGTAGAAAGAAAATAAAGGTTTAACTCAGTGAGATGAATCCACACTTCACAAAGAAGTTCACAGATAGCTTCTTTTTAGTTTTTATCTAAGGACATTCTGTTTTTCCCCAAAGGCCTCAATGGGCTCCCAAGTATCACTTCAAGATCTTCAAAAAGAGTGTTCCCACTATGCTGGATCTAAAGAAAATGTTTAATTCTGTGATGTGAATGCACTTATTACAAATCAGTTTCATAGATGCTTTCTTTCTAGTTTGTATTTGGGGATATTCTGTTTTATTATAAGCCTCAATGGGCTCCCAAATGTCTTCTCGAAGATTATATAAATAGAGTGTTTACAACCTGCTGGATCAAGAGAAAGGTTTAACTCTGTGAGATGAGTCTACACATCACAAAGCAGTTTCACATAAAATTTCTTTCTAGTTTGTATCTGGGATATTTGGTTTTTCTACATAGGCCTCAATGGGTTCCCAAATATCACCTCACAGATCCTCAAAATGAGTGTCTACTAACTGCTGGATCAAAAGAAAATGTTTATTTCTGTAACATGAATTCACTCACCACAAAGCAGTTTCACAGATAGCATCTTGCTAGTTTATATCTGGGGAAATTCAATTTTTCCCCATAGTCGTAAATGGGCATTCAAATGTTCCTTCACAGATTCTTCAAAAAGAGTGTTTCCAACTTGACTAATGAAAAGAGAGGTTTAAGTCTGTTAGATGAATCCATGCATCCCAAGGCAGTTTCACAGATATCCTTTTTCTGGTTTTTATCTGGGGATAATCGATTTTGCACCCCAGGTCTCAATGGGCATTCAAATGTCCATTTGCAGGTTCTGTAAAAGAGTGTTTTCCACCCTGCTAAATCAAAAGAAAGTTTTAATTTGGTGAGATGAATCATCACATCACAAAGCAGTTTCACAGCTAACTTGTTTCTTATTTTTATCTGGGGATATTCAGTTTTCCTCCATAGGCCTCAAATGCTCCCAAATGGTCCTTTGCAGATTCTCCAAAAAGACTGTCTCCAATATGCTGACAAGTTTAACTCTGTGAGATGCATCCACACATTAGAAAGCAGTTTCACATATATTTTCTTTCGAGGTTTTGTCTGTGGATATTCGGTTTTTCCCCATAAGTCTTAATAATCTCCCCAACGTCCCTTCACAGATCTCAAAAAGAGTATTTCCAACCTGCTGAATCAAATGAAAGTTTTAACTCTGTGTGATTAATCTGCACATCACAAAGCAATCATGATTTCTGATTTTCATCTTTTCCATCTAGATGACCTTTAGGTCCCCAATCCACAAAGTCTCCAGTTAACATAGATTGTTTTATAGCCAGTGGGCCAAGACACTGGGTCCATGGAGGGGGGTAGGAACTATTGAAGGGAATCCATTCCTTATAATCAACACAATTGGGGTGATTGGGCTGGGAATGGTTGGTTAGCAGATACTAGTTACATTTATAGAATCAACACCTAACAAGTACATAACTTTTTCACGATGACTCAACCATGCATGAACTTGAATTGTAAGCCAACTATGGTTGAGCAACATCTTTATAGTGATACACAAGGGGAGTCCTTCCAGTGGAGGGGTATAATTGATGACATTGTTCTGAGAGTCTAACTGTTCTATGTCAGAGGGAGTTAGTGGTCCTGGAGCCCACGCTCCCTGATCATGATAGATCTCAGGAGGAGTGTCACTCCAAAGTACAGGTTGTACTACTGGGGGTTTGGGAATAAATGCCCAATATGTTTTTCCCTCTGCACAGGGAAAACATACCACACAGGGCTTTATGGCTAACATGGCAAAGAACATTGAATCACGGATTTTTGCCTGGCCTTGACACTCCAGTAGTTTCTCAGCTTCCTGTGGTTTTTTTTTGTTGTTGTTTTTTTGTTTTTTTGTTTTTTTTTTTTTTGAGTTGCCCCCAGGTTACGGGGGTTGATGTCATCATGAATCCAGTCGGCCTGCTCTCCATCTTCTCACTCAGGTTCAGCTGGCTCATGGCCCATACAAGAGGGCTCGGGCCCATGGTTGGCCACCCTGGGTTCCTCCAGTCTCCTGTTCCATGACCACACACACCTTGAGGGCACCCACACGATTTGTCCATCTCCTGTAAAAACATAAGCATACCCTCATCCCCACGTTAGTAAACCTACTGAGCCTTTCCACTGTCCTTCTTCAGGGAATTTCCATAACATTTTTGAATACACTTTGCTCCTTTCCTCTAACACTTACCAATGTCTTTCTGCTGGAGTTTTACCATCCATACCAGGAGTCAAAAAACTTAAAGTAAATAAGGCTAAGTGTAGTTTTGTTTGTGGTGGCAACTGACTTCCTATTCCCCCTTTTGTTTTTGCAACATGCATTATAATGTTTGATTTGGCCACTCTATAATTCCTTGTCCTCGAGGGTTGTAAGGAATTCCTGCTTTGTGAGTTATAGCCCAAAGCTGTAGGAAATTTCAAAAAGCATAACTAGTATAAGTGGGTCCATTGTCAGTTTTTAATTGTTTAGGGGTCCCCTATGAACAAATGACAACAGACATTGTCACCATACGTGACAAGCTGTCTCACCTGTCTGACATGTAGCATGCAGCATGTGAGAATAAGTGTCTATAGTCACATGAACATAGCAGAGCTTGCCAAAGGCAGCTATAGGAGTTACATCCATCTGCCAAATTTCATTTGGAGCCAAACCTCATGGGTTACAGCCTTCTACAGGTGTGGCTCCAGGGACAAGCTGGCAAGTAGGACAGGCTTGTATAATAGATCTAACTTGGCTGTGATGTAAATGAAACATGTAAGTAACAGCAGAAATATTTTGCTGCAGTAGTGCATGAGAGGCTTAAGCTTGCCGAAACACAGACCCAATCAATTTATCTGCTTTGTCATTGCCTAAAGATAATGGTCCAGGGAGTTGAGTGTGAGAATGAGTATGAGAAATATGAAAAGGAGCGCATGAGATTGAACGGCTTGTTGAAATCTCAAAAACAAGTTAAGCAGTTCTGGCTCTACTGTACTTTTAATAGTAGCAGTCTCAATGTGACTGGCAACATTTACAACATAAGCTGAATCACAGACAATATTAATAGGAGTTGAAGCTGTGAGCTCTAAAACTGGAATGACTGCAATTAACTCTGAGCATTGAGCTGAAACCCCAGAAGTCACTATTGTTTGAGTATATTTAGGTCCATAAATAGCTGTGCGACCTTTAGAAAAGCTGTAAGTCTGGCCACCAGGAATAGGCTTGTGATGAGTCACCTACAAAATCTGCAAAAGCAATTTACCATGCAGTTGGCATTTCTCATGCTGTGGCCTGTTGCTGGGAGTCTAAAGGGACAACAATTTTATCAAGGACATATCCTGTAAGTATTTTTGACCTATGTCTGCTCATAGTCACAATTTGTGTAATTAAGGAAAGATAAATTTGCAAAGATTTTACTGTTTGATTAGGTAAAAACCATTCTATTACTGTTACAAATTTGTCTAAGCATTGGCCTAGGAGTCCCCTTGGAGAATGGGGGTTAGAGAGAATAAACAAAAGCAAAGCTTTTTGTGTCTGTAGCTGGGAGGCATGTCTCTGCTGAAGGATTTGTTCTGTAGTTTGTAACTCAGCGTCTGCCTCTTTCATAAGCTGCTACAGGAAATTTAAGGAAGACTCTCCTTGCAGGATTTGGTAAAAATGTGTAAGTTGATAAGTGGAAATACCTAGCATTGGTCACAATCAATTAATGTCTCCTAATAATTGTTGAAAATCATTTAAATTCTGTAACCTGTCTTTATGAAGAACTATTTTCTGAGACTGTACACTCCTCTCCATAATAATAGTCCCTAAGTAATTGTATGGGGAAGTTGTTTGTACTTTCTCTGGAGCAATTTTGAGATTCTATTTAATCAAAGTCTGTTTTGTTTCTCTGAATAACTGTTGTAAAATTTGATCTGTAGGTGTGGCCAAAAGAATATCATCCATGTAATGAATGATATATGCAGTAGGAAACATATTTTGAGGCTCCTTCAATGCTCTTCCCACAAAATTCTGACGTAATGTAGGACTGTTAAGCATGCCTTGAGGCAAAATTGATAGCAAGAAACAGGTTCTCCTTGAATAATAGAAGGCACAGAGAAGTCGAATCAAGGTTTATCCTTCTCTTGTAATTGTATAGTAAAGAAACAATCTTTAAGATCTATCACTACAAGAGACCAGGTTCTAGAAATGGCTGCTAGGGATGGCAAGCCCTGCTGTAATGCACCCATTGGTTAAATTTGTGCTTTAATAGCTCTCAAATCATGCAGCAGTTGCCATCCTCCAGACGTTTTTGGAATAACAAACACTGGTGAATTCCAGGGACTAACTGACTCCTCTATATGTCCTGCATCCAATTGTTATTTTACCAACAGATAAAGTTGAGCTAGCTTCTCCTGTGTTAGGGGCCATTGATCCAACCAACCACACAAGTTTGTCACTGAGGCTTTTTTTTTTTTTTT
>NW_012099899.1:296080-302888 GCF_000951045.1 Mandrillus leucophaeus | reverse complement strand
GTCACTGAGGCATTCTAATGGCATTATAATGGCAAGGTAGTGGATGGAGGAGAAGTATCAATGACCCCAATTATAAATCCTGATGTCCCCATCCTTTTCGGTCTGTCTTTCCAGCTATTGATATCAAGTTAGGGTTTCCTTGCAGAAATTTTCCTAAAGCTTTTCCACTCTGATATCCCATGTCCTTCAACATTTTAAATCCTGGGTTATCAAAGTTTTCATTTGTAAGTCTCATATCCCATGCAGTAAGTGACTCTCGACCCCATAAATTGACAGCTATATTTGCAACATAAGGCTGGAAAGTAAATGATTGTCCATCTGGACCAAGACCAGGTAAAATCTCAGCACTCTGTTGAATGCTTTGAGCTGCTACTACTCCCACTAAGGATGTGGAGGTTAGTCTGAGGGGCCAGGATGGGGGCCAATCCATACTGGATATTACTGACACATCAACTTCTGTGTCCATAATCCCACAAAATTTCTCTCCTTTAATTGCACTACACAGATGGGTGTATTAGAGGTATGGGTTGGGAGAGATAGATTTCTCATGTAGTTGTGCTCCCAAACCCTTTATTTATTTGTTTCTCTTTTCATGGAGAAGGGTGTACTTTGCAGGGAATAAGCAATAATTGTGCTATGTATTCCCCCTGTTCAAAAATCCAAAGATCTTGTGGCATTAAAACTACCTGAATTTCTCCTTCATAGTCAGAGTCAACTACTTTGGGGACTACACTGATGCCTTGCAAGTTAAGGGGGCTCTTGCCTAAAATTAGTCCCATATATCCTGTTGGTAAATGTCCCCAAATGCCAGTGGGAACTTTTGTAGGTTTGTCTCCTCTAATTAATGTAATTCTTTCTCTGACGGGGAGATATAATCCTGTGCTTCCTGGTGTTCCCGTGGAGAGGGAATCAATATTCCTCCTGGGAGCCACCCCTTAAGTGGGGTTGTGGTCTGAACTGGGAATTCCCTCATTGTTTGAGGGGTGCAGGACCAAGCCCCTCATTTCCCGATGGTGGGGTGCCATACTAATGAAATTTTGAGCAGCATTGATTAGCCCAATGATTTCCTTTGTTACAACAAGGACAGAGTCCTAGAATTTTTTTCACTGGGGTTGGGGAGTACCGCATTCTAAGATTCTTCCTGTCCTGAGGTCTGGCAGCATTCCTTTTTAAAATGTCCAGTTTTTCCATGATTATAACCTTTTCCCACTTTAGGGTTTGACCCTTATCTCCTTTTAGATAAGTTTAGTTACTAAACTAGCCATTGCTTGAGCTAACATTGTAGAACAATGAAATTCAGTTCCTACATCCTGACAGGCTTTAAGGTAATGCCCCAGGAGCCATTGCATTCTTGCTATCTGCATTCGCGTTTTCATGGGCTGGAGTTATGGTAAGCATTTCTGCAGCAGAGGCATGAGGGACCTGAGGCCGCATTGCCTCTTGCAGCCACGTGACAAATTGTGCATATGGCTCCCATGATCCCTGTATGACATGTAGGAAAGACTGCACTGGAACTCTCTCTTCAGGAAGTGTACTTCCAGCATGCTTGGCAGCTAAGTCAGACGGGCATTAAGCAGCCTTTGGGAGTGTTAATTGTTGTATCAGATCTGAAAAGGGGCCTCCACCTGTCAACATTTCCTCTTTAGTGTATGCTTGACCAGTGGTGTGATTCTGCCTAGCTTGCTCTGCACACATTTCTTGCCAATTTAAACTCTACATCAGATATGCACTGGTGGATAAGCAACTGTGAGCCAAATGTCTTATATCAAAAGGTGGAAGGTGCACGGCTCCGAACACTGATTCTAACAGCTCTATAGTAAATGGGCTTTGTACTCCATTATTAACCACACTAGCTTTTAATTATTTTAGTTATTTAAACTCTATGGGAGTGAGTTCATGTAAAAGATGTTGCAGATCATTCAGATCAGGCCTCGCAGTAGTAGGAAAAGTGCAAGGTCCAAAAAGTTCCCCAGCCATAGCAGCAGCATGCAAAATTTTTGTATGGGAGTTTCTACTTTTTTTACTGGAGGAGGTGGCAGAGGCTGTCTCTCCTCTTCTTTTTCTTGCCTAGCAAACAGCCAATCTTCCTCCCCTTTCTCATGCTCATTATTTTCAATAGGTGCTGTCAGAGGAACAAATTATCTTTTCGGTTCTTGGGACTCAGAACCTGACTCCTGTTGTCCAACAGAACGAGGAGACAGCAGCAGTAGGACCTTGCACACCAAACCCCAAGCAGAAAAAACAGAAGCATCTAATTTAAGACATTTTTGATGAGCCCGTTTCAATCCCTCTTCCACTCTGTCCCAATTTTCCACATCAAGAGTGCCTGCCTGCAGAAACCATGGGTTATGCATAACAACCTCCTGCAGAAGCTTAGTTAATGTCTGCAAATTAACTTGAGCTCCAGATTGTTTCAGCAAAACTTTAAGCAATAGCACATAATGATTTTCTTTAACAAATTCTGCCCCATGTTACCCTGGCTCAGAAACTTAGCATTCCCAGTACTTCTTTAGAGCACTGACCTCATATCCACTGCCAGCAGATTTGTCCAAGGGTACTCATTCATCTGGCCAATTTCACTTCCTCTGCTCCAGCAGACATTCTTTGTTCATGTCCTCGAGTCCCTATTTGCAGGTGCCACTTTGCCATGGACCCTGCTGGACTGAACAAAGAAGGACAAATGCAGGAATAAAGACAAAAAGAATATGTTTGGAAGAATGGGTCAGGGTGCCCCTTGCTTCTAGTAAACAATGGCCCTGAGCTTCTAGAGCCCTTCGTGTTTATTGAGTAAAGGAGATGGCAAGAAAGGGGTGGTTATCAGTCAGCTGCTTGGCTTAGTGCAGGCATGCATGACTGCATTCTTTGAACAGTAGGTTCCAGATGTCCCAGTAGATAACTTCGAGGAGCATGGCACTAGGGAGTGATTGCCCTCAGCATACCTTCTGGCAGCAGACACAGATGCGAGTTTGCCCACATTCTGCATTTATGATAAACAGTTTGCTGTTCCATCATATGTCATCCAGTGGAATGCTGAGTTGGTCACAACCCTCAGGCTTTCAGCTTCCAACACTTTGTACTCCCTGTAACAAATATTACTAAGACCTTCAGCCCTAAGGCAACATGGTTTGTTACGCACCTTCCAGCCCATAATCCTTGGGCTGCCTACGCCATAATAAATATGAAACCACCACAGTAATTTCATTTGATGGAGAAGAATTGCTACAAGGCTCCACTGCATTTTTAGTCTTTCTTTTTCTTCTGCTGCTCTGCCTTACCAAAGGCTTCTCAGTTTAGATCGTGAGAAACATGGTGTTCAAAGACGTTAATTTGGTCTTATGCTTGGCATAAATATTATTGCCTCTTGATGTTTGTATCGTTGCTTTGACCTCTGCTTACAAGCAGAAAACAAATTGATACAATGTGTCACCCACAACATCAAAATAGCTTCAGCACCTCTCGCCCTAGTGTCTCAGGAATTATCACTGAACAGGTGGGTATGTGAGATTGCAAGAGCTTGGTTAAAGAGTTGGAGTCTGAACACAAAATGACTTTATCTATACCACATTAACTTCTGGTTAGCCCAATCCTATGAATGTCTCCTGTTTTCAAATGTTCCTAGTGTAAGAATGTGTACTCCTGCTTGTAGACCAAAGCAAACTTGATGTTGTTGCATGAATTATAGGCTATGATGCATAAAGTATTCTTGCAGGTTCTGAATGGTTGACTTTGTCTTGCGCAGAACACACACATTTTTTTTTTTCCTATTGCATATATGCCTTGGGTCTGGAGAGTAATAGCGCAGAGATTTACCTGTCTTGTAATCAAGAAAGACCACGCTTATGTGTTTAAGTTTTGTCAATAAATTCACAAATACTGACACAATAGATGTTCTGCCTCCTTTGGTTTCTTGGCATTTGGGGGTCATTTTGCATATATGGCCATTTCATGGAACATATAGTTAAGATAAACATGTTTATTTACAGAGTTATAACCATTTAATCAAGTATACAAATGCTTTCTTTATACAACCAAATGTATCAGATAGTTTTAGCACAATTTTCTACCTGATTGATTTCAAATTATGAAACAGGAATACTAATTGTCAACATTTCTGCATTGTCTTCCATATTTTCATTTATAAAATGGTACAGCAAAAAGTCACATTGAAAATATAATTGAAAACATTTCTTACTCAGAAGAATCTGAGTAAATGTAGTAGTTTTCAATTTTTCTGTGTCATGAAGCTGAATTATTCTTAGTCATGAATTAAAATTGCAGAATAATCACATGTGAATTCAGCTTAAAAATAATAAAATGAGCCAGGCTCAGTGGCTCACAACTGTAATTCCAGCACTTTGGGAGGCTGAGGTGGGTGGAGCACCTGAGGTTAGCAGTTTGAGACCAGCCTGACCAATATGGTGAAACCCCATCTCTACTAAAAATACAGAAATTAGCTGGGCGTGGTGGCACATGCCTCTAATTTCAGCTACTTGTAGTGGCATGCACTTGTAAACCCGGATACTTGGGAGGCTGAGTCAGGAGAATCACTGGAACCCAGGAGGCAGAGTTTGCAGTAAGCCGAGATCATGCCACTGCACTCCAGCCTGAGCAATAGAGTGATACTCCATCTCAAAATAATAATAATAATAATATTAATGATAATAATAATAAAAAAATGGTAACTGCAAAATTGTTCTGTAAAATTTTACAAGATGTTCTGGTATTGAAGATATCCTCACATAACTTTAAAAAACTGTCTTTATTACTGGACACTGAGTAGCTTTCCAAGCACAGTAGAGTATCCCTGGACTATGTGAAGTCTCGGGAAGTGGATCAACACTTGATTATTTTGATGTAACATCATGGTTGTCATAAAGCAATTAAAACTGACATTTATCATCTTGATAATTGAGGAAAGAACTTTAGCAGTTTTACTTTTATAATAGAGAGTTTATGCAGAAATCTCTGGGATTGAAACTAAACTAGGAGAGAAGCAGGACATCTTTAGGTAATACAGCTAATTAGGGATTTAGTAGGCAGGATGGTGTGAATGGCTCTATTCTCTAGACAGGCTGTTGGTAAGACGTTGGTTCTGTGAAAGTGCAGGGATTGCTTCTGATGCCTGAATGAGAGATCATCATGTATGCACCTGAAAACATCTTAATTCAAATAAAAAGTAGAAGTCCCAGAATACTAACAGAGTAAAAACCAGCCCCTTGATAATGGATTTCATGAGGGGAAGTGAAAAGTATTTATTGACATGTAGTGAATTGGTCTGGGTCATGTGTACATGGATAGTCATATAACAAATAAAAATAAAATATTAATGTAAAATGTTTTAATATATAACTACTTTGAATCAAAAGCATTAAATTGTTTGTTTTATTAATATTAAATGAAAAATTGATGCCAATTCTTCAAAATGACTTCCAAAAATAGAAGTAACACTTCTCAATTTACTCTATAAGGCAAGGAATACCATGATACTAAAGCTAGAAAAAAGCATCACAAGAAGATTATAAGCACACATTTCTGACTAATACAAATACAGAAAATGTTAGAAAATACTAGCAAATTTATCCAAGGAACATAGAAAAAATAATTACACACCATAACCAAATGAGATCCTATTTTCACAAATGCAATGCTCATCTAATATCCAAAAGCCAATTAAGATAATACACAACATTACTTGAATAAATGACTAAAAGAACATTTCCACTTTAAACACTCTATTTAACATTGTACTGCAGATATTAGCAAGGAAAATTACACTAGAAAGTGAAATAAATTCTCCAAACTAAAGAAAAGTAGAACTGTTATTCATTGCACACAACGCAATCTTCCACATAAAAAAGTTTTAATAAATTTGCTAAAAACTCACTGGAACTACTAAACTTATTCATTAATGTCACAAGATACAACATCAACATGTGAATTAAATTTTCCTATTAATCAAAAAATAATTCTTATAAAACAAATGTTTAAAATATGACATATTCTCTAACTAAAAGAAAGCAAGGCAAGTTGATCAGTTATCTATTAGTGTAGTAAATTAGGTGCAAGGATTTTACTACATCATTTTTTAGAATTGTGAAACTAAAAATAATATAACAGTTAAACAAATTATATACACCCATTATTTGAAATACATTTAAGACATTATAAATAGTAAGTTAGAATCACATGCAATAATGTAAAAATGCCAATAATATATAGCTTGAGAAATAGCAGAATAAGAAAATAATGTAGTATAATATGGTTTGAGTTAAAACAATTTATATGACTTGTAAGTTTATAGAAAATAATCAGGCCAGGCATGGTGACTCATTCCTATAGTCCCAGCACTTTAGGAGGCCAAGGTGGGTGGACTGCTTGAGGTCAGGAGCTCAAGACCAGCCTGACCAACATGGTGAAACCCCATCTCTACTAAAAATACAAAAATTAGCTGGGCATGGTAGTGGGTACCTGTAATCCCAACTACTCCAGAGGCTAAGGCAGGAGAATCACTTGAACCTGACAGGCAGAGGTTGCAGTGAGCCGAGATTGTGTCATTGCACTCCGGCCTAGGCAACAGAGTGAGATTCCATCTCAAAAAAACAAACAACAACAACAAAAATCTTGAAAAATGAACATCAACCTGTTAAAAATAGTACCTTCTAAGAAAATAGTGAGTTTGAATGGAAGGGAGTGAAAGAAGAGACTTTCACTTTATAAAAACTGTATATTGGCTGGGTGCGGTGGTTAACATCTGTAATCCCAGCACTTTGGGAGGCTGAGGCAGGCAGATCACCTGAGGCCAGGAGTT
>NW_012099899.1:290727-294265 GCF_000951045.1 Mandrillus leucophaeus | reverse complement strand
GAAAAACTATTTGAATATGTGAAATGAACAAATATTATTTTCATGTAGATAATGCCCAGGTTTTACAGATTAGATATAAAAACATGAAAGCTGGTACCATCTGAGAATCAAAGTAACTATCCCTGAGGACATAGGATTTTAGAGGCATCTGTTATTAAGAAGCTACATGGAAGCAGAAGTGCTTCTGGATATTTCCACAGTCTAGACAGCAAATTTCAATAGATCAGTCCCAGCAAGTTAAGTTACATCCCTGATTGCTGAGGGTGATGAGCTTTCCACCCAAAGCAGTGATGTTCAACCTAACAGGTTTCTTTTTTTTTTGAGATGGAGTCTCACTCTGTCTCCCTCAGGCTGGAGTGCAGTTGTGAGATCTCCGCTCACTGTAAATTCTGCCTCCCGGGTTCAAGCGATTCTCCTGCCTCAGCCTCCCAAGTAGCTGGGACTACAGGCGTGTGCCATCATACCCAGCTAATTTTTTTTTTTTTTTTTGGTGAGGGGGGTGGCATGGAGGGGGATAGAGTTTCACTCTGTTGCCAGGCTGGAGTGCAGTGGCATGATCTTGGCTCACTGCAACCTCTCCACCTCCCGGGTTCAAGTGATTATCCTGCCTCAGCCTCTCAAGTAGCTGGGACTACAGGCATGCACCACCACACCAAGCTAATTTTTGTATTTTTAGTAAAGATGGTGTTTCACCATGTTGGCCAGGCTGGTCTCAAACTCCTGACCCTCAAGTGATCCACCCACTTCAGCCTCCCACGGTGTTGGGATTACAGGAGTGAGCCACCATACACGGTGAACCTAACAAGTTTCTAACGACCTCCAAGTGATCCACACCTTCAAAGATGCTCCCACAAAGCTGGAGCACCATCTATTCTGAAGAGTGCTGGTCAACATCTGTGTCTTTGAGATACTTGGCCAGTCAGGTGTCAGGTGATGAGGTCGATGATTATACCTGTAAAATACTGAAGCGATCATCACTAGGTTGACTTTTGCAGGCCTAGTCTCTTACATGTTTTGGTGAAAATGGCCCACCAGACACATGCCTGGGAATATTGGGGCTTTCTTCTCTATTCTTAGCAGATCCTGGGCAGCTCAATAATTACTCTCCCTCATGTCTCAACTTCTACTTCCAAGAGAAAGGGGCCCGTGAGGTTGACATTTTCAGGAAACCACAGACCATATTATCCCCAGCAAAGCTGAAGTTCTGCATGGACGACCCAGGCAGCAAATTTCTCCCAGTTCTCTTGAATTGGCACTCTGCCTGGAGTAAGCAGAAGCCAATGGCACAATGTACAATGTCTCAGACAGACATCAAGGCAGTTTCCGTCGTAGTTTAGGAAAGCAGGTGTCTCCTTGGGCTGGAGGAGGTCTGATGCTGTGGAAAGAGGAAACCAAGCTGCACAGCCGGTAGTGGGACAGGTCAGATTTGGGGAAAGGTGATGTGTACTTCGGAGGGTCTCACCTTCCTCACTATCCAGCCTAGACTTTTTCCTCTTGTCCCTCACCCAACTCACTCCCATGGAGAGGGGGCAGCAAGAGGTTAACGGGCAGACCTAGTTTGAGAGTCCACACCGCCCTGCCTCTACCAGGAAGCCCGAATTGCAGTGGCACAGCCTTGCGACCAAACGACCGAGAGTCGTTAAGAGACTACAACTCTCAGCATGCGCAGCGAGGTGCGCTGCGCCCTGCCCCTCCCTCCAAGGCTGTGACCCGACCCCAGGCCCGGAGCATGCTGGGATTGCAGTCCTGCAGCCCTGCAAACAAGGGACTGGGAGAGGTTAAAAGACTACAGATTCCAGCATACCTGGGCAAGCCGCGATCTGCCCCGTCAGTTCCCCAAGGGTTCTCCTGGCCCCCTAAACCTGAGCATTCTGGGATTGTAGTCCCATAGCCTTGCCACCAACTGGCTAGGAGCGGTTAAGAGACTACAGCTTCCTGCATGTACAGTGAAGGCGCCGCTTTGGCTCCGCCTCTCTGCACGTCAGGAGCAGTTCCCACATGCCCGGGGAATCCTGGCTGTTTCCAAGGCTTTTCTGCCTGCAGGGAGTGAGTGTGGCCAGGGCAGCAGATCTCCAACTCTGACTGTGACACGCCCCTCCCCGAGATGCCGGCTTCCTGACTTATGCGGAAGTTTGATTTCTCACAAATCTGCAAGGGGCCAGGAGCCTCTCACAGTCTGCTCAGAGTTGCCATAGTTAGGTTTACCATCCCGCAGCTGGGCGCACCCCTCCACTTTCCTCACCTCGTCCTTTCCCTCATCCCAGCCCCTTCTGCCCTACACCCCTTCAGACAAGGGTAGTGCAGCCCCTCCGTAAGGGTGGAGCTAATGGCCCGCGGGCCTTGCTGTTGTCAGGGATTTTGGGAGCCCAAGGTGGAAGCTCTCTGGTAAGCGTCTGAAACCGTTCGTTCGCTGTCTAAAATGAAAATAGCCCGTCTCTGGTAAGTTTGTATTTGCCTTTTCTTTCTTTCTTTCCTTTCTTTCTCTCTCTTTCTTTCTTTTCTTTTCTTTTCTTTTCTTTTCTTTTCTTTTCTTTCTTTCTTTCTCTCTTTTTCGTCTTTTTCCTCTTTTTTCTTTTTTTTTCCTGAGGTGGAGTCTTGCCCTGTCGCCCAGGCTGGAGTGCAGTGGCTCGATCTCGGCTCACTGCAACCTCCGCCTCCCGGGTTCAAGCGATTCTCCTGCCCCAGCGTCCTGAGTAGCTGGGATTACAGGCACGCTCCTCCATGCCCAGCTAATTTTTTGTATTTTTAGTAGAGACGGGGTTTCACCATGTTGCCCAGACTCGTCTCGAAATCTTGACCTCGTGATCCGCCCGTCTCAGCCTCCCTAAGTGCTGGGATTACACGCGTGAGCCACTGTGCCCAGCTGCACTTGCCTTTTGAAAGCCACCTCTTCCCCTCTGTCTCTCTGGGCTGTCACAAATCCTCCCCTGTACCCCAATAAAACCTCGTGGACCACCCAGGCTGGCTACACAGTTCCACACCTGGGTTAGGCCTCTCACAGGGACTCTTCTGCCACTGTAATGAAGAGGAGAAAACGTCACAGGGGCTAGGCCTGGCCCCTGCTGCATCTACATAGGAAACTCAGCCGCAAAGAGAAGAGACCCCGGTAAGTCACTTTGGGAGCCACATCCACCACTTCTCTGACTCCCACACAGGCTGATTCCCGAGACTTAAGTGTCCTAGTGTTAACACAGGCCAATAGGTCCAAACGTGACCCTTGATCCTTCCCAAAACATTAGGAAAGTTTGCGTATTGAGCTAATGGAAAATGTCTTTATGCCCTGCATAGGGATCCCTTGGAAACTCTTAATAACCTTTTAAAAATATCCCTTTGGAACTACTTTTAGTAATTTGCCAATGGAGTGCAACAGTAATAATTATCCTAATTCATATTTTCTTTTTTTTTTTCTTTTTTTTTTTTTTTGAGACAGAGTTTCATTCTCATCACCCAGGCTGGAATGCAATGGCACAATCTAGGGCTCACTGCAACCTCCGCCTCATGGGTAGATTTGGGGAAAGGTGATGTGTACTTCGGAGGG
>NW_012099899.1:286464-289731 GCF_000951045.1 Mandrillus leucophaeus | reverse complement strand
ATCAGCCTGAACAATATGGTGAATCCCCTACTCTACTAAAACTACAAAAATTAGCCAGGCATGGTGGCAGATGCCCTTAATCCTAGCTTCTTGGGAGGTTGAGACAGGAATATTGCTTGAACCTGGGAGGCAGAGGTTGCAATGAGCTGAGATCATGCTACTGCATGCCAGCCTGGGTGACAGAGCGAGACTCCATCTCAAACAAACAAACAAACAAAAAACTGTATAACTTGACATTATTTTACAGCATGTATTTCTTCTAAATTAGAAACAAAAGACAAAAATAAGTGTTATTACCATTGGGTAAAAGGGCAACAGTTTTATTTTCATCAATATGTGTATTGTGTTTTAGAGCACAGCATGAACCTGTAAGAGAAAACTCAGTTATTTTTATAATTAGGAGGGAAAAATCACACCTGCAAAAGGTAAGCAGATTATCTTTACACAATAAATTGTCTAGATGAGGACTGTTCAGACTCTGCCACTGCTCTAGCTCACTCAAGAAAACCTAACAACTATCAAAAGTAAAGAAGAGGAGAGGAAAGGCCCAGATCCAGCTGGTTTTCTCCCTTGCCATAAACCTATTTTGCAAGTTTTATATCAACAAGCAGAAAATGGAGTCAGAATGAGATGTGTACCCTGGAGGACTCTAGCAACGAGAAGAAAGTAGAATATCAGATAAGCTTACATACCCTGGAAGATTTATAGGATAAGATTTGAAATGCACCAAAAACTTTTGTAAAGTTTATAAAACTACTTAACCTCTCTGGGTTTCAGTTTTATGACCTGTAAAATGAGGATTGCATGCTTAATTCACCAAGTTGTTGCCAGAGTTAAATTCACTAATATACACAAGTGGCTGTTACTGCAAGGGTCTACATTATTATTAATGACAAAATAGTATTAGACTTCAAATAAACCAAAGGAATAATGTTGATGAGACCAAAGACAATATTCCCAGTTTCGTTAACAGCCTAGCAACATCAGAATGAGATGATCTACAAGGAACTACAATTTTTCACAGCTCCAGTAGAAAAGATGAGTGTGGATGCTCCAACAAGTACATGGCCAGTGTCCAGTGAATGATTGTTCTAGTGAGGGTAGAATCCTTAAAGACCCTGGGAAATACAGTTACACAACAGGCTCTCAGGAAACAAGTGGAACAAAATAGGCAACCCAGCAAATAATGCCAGAAATAGCCATGCAGAGGAGGGTCAGAGCCACAAAATTTATTCAGAAGACACAAAACTACAAGGAGTACCCAGCTCTATGAACAGCAGCCATGGCTGCATCAGGACCAATCTTCTCAGTCAGCTGCCATGGGACGGCTGAGAGCACAGTGTCTTTGCAGCCACACACCTAAGAGCAGTGTATCTGAACACAGTTCCAAAGACTCTCTCCGTTAATCCTCATTGTAAGATGATGGATATATTTGCATTACAACATCCCCCTTCAACACTTGTGGTCCAGGGTAACCAGACACCCTCAACTAAAGAGGGCACAGAAAAGAGTAGTATGAGAATACTGAAGGATGGTGGAGGGATACATGCACTTTATCACACGGACTGTCCCTACAGGCCCTACTAAAAACAAGAGAAAGACACTAGTATCCTGGGGCCACAGTCTCCCTATACCTTCTCAGCTTGCCACCTGCATAGATGACACATGATTTTCTTCCTTTTTTTGTTTTTAAACAAAGACACTAAGGAACTCAGGTGTAATTAATCCTGACATGGTAAATTCTCCACAAAGTACAGTAATAGAGTTCAATTTCCACAATCATGCTTTTTCATTTTTGATAGTATTCTACATTCAATAATCAAAAATGAAAAACTATTTGAATATGTGAAATGAACAAATATTATTTTCATGTAGATAATGCCCAGGTTTTACAGATTAGATATAAAAACATGAAAGCTGGTACCATCTGAGAATCAAAGTAACTATCCCTGAGGACATAGGATTTTAGAGGCATCTGTTATTAAGAAGCTACATGGAAGCAGAAGTGCTTCTGGATATTTCCACAGTCTAGACAGCAAATTTCAATAGATCAGTCCCAGCAAGTTAAGTTACATCCCTGATTGCTGAGGGTGATGAGCTTTCCACCCAAAGCAGTGATGTTCAACCTAACAGGTTTCTTTTTTTTTTGAGATGGAGTCTCACTCTGTCTCCCTCAGGCTGGAGTGCAGTTGTGAGATCTCCGCTCACTGTAAATTCTGCCTCCCGGGTTCAAGCGATTCTCCTGCCTCAGCCTCCCAAGTAGCTGGGACTACAGGCGTGTGCCATCATACCCAGCTAATTTTTTTTTTTTTTTTTGGTGAGGGGGGTGGCATGGAGGGGGATAGAGTTTCACTCTGTTGCCAGGCTGGAGTGCAGTGGCATGATCTTGGCTCACTGCAACCTCTCCACCTCCCGGGTTCAAGTGATTATCCTGCCTCAGCCTCTCAAGTAGCTGGGACTACAGGCATGCACCACCACACCAAGCTAATTTTTGTATTTTTAGTAAAGATGGTGTTTCACCATGTTGGCCAGGCTGGTCTCAAACTCCTGACCCTCAAGTGATCCACCCACTTCAGCCTCCCACGGTGTTGGGATTACAGGAGTGAGCCACCATACACGGTGAACCTAACAAGTTTCTAACGACCTCCAAGTGATCCACACCTTCAAAGATGCTCCCACAAAGCTGGAGCACCATCTATTCTGAAGAGTGCTGGTCAACATCTGTGTCTTTGAGATACTTGGCCAGTCAGGTGTCAGGTGATGAGGTCGATGATTATACCTGTAAAATACTGAAGCGATCATCACTAGGTTGACTTTTGCAGGCCTAGTCTCTTACATGTTTTGGTGAAAATGGCCCACCAGACACATGCCTGGGAATATTGGGGCTTTCTTCTCTATTCTTAGCAGATCCTGGGCAGCTCAATAATTACTCTCCCTCATGTCTCAACTTCTACTTCCAAGAGAAAGGGGCCCGTGAGGTTGACATTTTCAGGAAACCACAGACCATATTATCCCCAGCAAAGCTGAAGTTCTGCATGGACGACCCAGGCAGCAAATTTCTCCCAGTTCTCTTGAATTGGCACTCTGCCTGGAGTAAGCAGAAGCCAATGGCACAATGTACAATGTCTCAGACAGACATCAAGGCAGTTTCCGTCGTAGTTTAGGAAAGCAGGTGTCTCCTTGGGCTGGAGGAGGTCTGATGCTGTGGAAAGAGGAAACCAAGCTGCACAGCCGGTAGTGGGACAGGTCAGATTTGGGGAAAGGTGA
>NW_012099899.1:242957-284489 GCF_000951045.1 Mandrillus leucophaeus | reverse complement strand
TTTTTTTTGAGACAGAGTTTCATTCTCATCACCCAGGCTGGAATGCAATGGCACAATCTAGGGCTCACTGCAACCTCCGCCTCATGGGTTCAAGTGACTCTCCTGCCTCAGACTGCCGAGTACCTGAGATTACAGGCACCTGCCAACACGCCTGACTAATTTTTGTATTTTTATTAGAGATGGGGTTTCACCGTGTTAGCTAGGCTGGTCTCGAACTCCTGACCTCAAGTGATCTGCCCGTCTCAGCCTCCCAAAGTGCTGGGATTACAGGTGTGAGCCACCGCACCTGGCCTCATATTTTCTTTTAGTTTTTCAGATTCACTTCAAGTAATTTTTACTGTACATTTCTGAAGCTGGAGTAGGCATAGCTTCAATTCTGGGCAAGGGAGTTGCAGCAGGACAGAATATCATAGACACATCTTTCTGGAGAATCAATTTTACAAGACTTGGAAGAAACAAATTATTTCCAAGGTAAGAAAATGAAACTTTAAAACAAGGCTAGAAAGTCATCCACCTTCAATAACTGTCAGTCATCTGTGCCTGATATGTGAGACTTTCTCCAAGTTAAAACCTCTAAGGATAACCTATTTTCCGTTATTACAAATAGTAAAAGTTAGAAATCACTGCTAGTCAATAGAAAGCCCTGCCCTACCAGTTTCCTGAATCACAATATAGTTTTGATATGATTTTACTTCTGCTTTCTTTTTGGGGTTTGTTGACTGTTTGGATATAAAAGTTTAGGGTTTTGACCAATTTTTTGCAAGTTTTCAGCTCTTAGTTGTTGATTTACTTTTCTACCCTATTTAATTTTTCTGTCTCTTCACTCTGTTTCTGGAATGCACTCTTTCCACAGATCACTAAGGCTGTGTTCATTATCTTCAAACGTTATTTACTCTTTTCTTTAGATTGAATAATTTATATTGTTCTTATCTACGAATAAACCCAAAAATACAAATTTCATTGTCTTCCTAGTTGATTCTTTTTAATAATGTCCATTTCTCTGCTGAGGTTCCACATGTGGTCATTTATTAAGAGACTGTTTTTCTTTATCCCATGAGCATAATTTTAATATCTTCTTTCAAAACCCTGATTGGTAATTACAACATCTTGAACATTTTGGAAATAGCTTAGAATGCCTACTTTTTATCTTATATATGAATTACATTTTATTTTATTTATTTAATTTTATATTTTTGAGATGGGGTCTCACTCTGTCACCCAGATTGGAGTGCAGTGGCACAATCTCTGCTCGTTGCAACCTCCGCCTCCCAGACTCAAGCAATTCTCACCCCTCAGCCTCCCATGTAGCCAGGATACAGAAACATGCCACCACAGCTGGCTAATTTTTGCATTTTTAATATAGATGGAGTTTTGTCATGTTGGCCAGGCTGGACTCAAATTCCTGATCTCAGGTAATCCACACACCTCAGCCTCTCAAAGTGCTGGGATTACAGGCATGAGCCACCACACCCAGCCTGGATTACATTTTTGTGTTTCTTCTCATGTCTCATAAATTTTAAAATTGTAGAATAGAAACTACACCTAATACTTATAGAGAATCTGGATTCTGTTGTATTCCTCTGAAGAGTGTTGTTATTTTTTGAAGAGGAAGTTAATTTGGCTGCATTAAAACTCAGATACCTGTCTTCCCTGCAGTGGGCACAGCTAACATCCTCACTCAGTTTTTATAACCATATATATCTCATATTTATTATTTATAGATGTGTGTTTCTATGTAACAATATATAATATTGTGTCTAGATTTTACCATTATCTCTCAGGATATTAGTTCAACAAGTTACTCCACCAATACTGAAAACTAGAACCTCATTTTTTTCTTTTTGGATTTTATATAAGTGAAATTATATAGTATATGTGCTTTTACATCTCCTTTATTTTG
Organism: Mandrillus leucophaeus; assembly: GCF_000951045.1. Classification (NCBI taxonomy): domain Eukaryota; kingdom Metazoa; phylum Chordata; class Mammalia; order Primates; family Cercopithecidae; genus Mandrillus; species Mandrillus leucophaeus. Next base: position 282,589 of record NW_012099899.1, on the reverse strand, counting down.
TACATTATATTTGTAATATTCATCCATGCTGCTGCAGATAGCTATAGTTTGTTCATTTAAAAAATATTTTTAGGCTGAACATGGTGGCTGATGCCTATAATCTCAGTGCTTTTGGGGGCTGAGGTGGGAGGTTCCCTCAAGGCTGGCAATTTGAGACCAGCCTAGGCAATATAGTGAGACACGTCTTAAAAAAAATTTAAAAATTAGACAGGCATAGTGGCATATGCCTGTAGTCCCAGCTACTCAGAAGGCTGAGTCAGAAAAATCAGTTGATCCCAGGAGTTCAAGACCACAGGAAGCTATAATGGTACCACTGCACTCTAGTCTAGGCAACAGAGCAAGATTCTCATATATATATAAATAATTTTAATCATCATGTTCAAATACACATAAAATTAGCTATTTCAAGCATTTTTATGTGTGCAGGTGAGATGAATTAAGTATACTCATTGTTTTGCTACCATCATCCCTATACATAGGGAATATTTTTTCATTTTTCAAAACTGAAACTCTATATCCATTAAACAACAGCTCCTTGTTATTCTCCCTCAAGCTCCTGGGAAATACTCTTTTACTTTGTGTTTCTGTGAGTTTAACTACTCTTAATACCACACACGAGCGGAATCATACAGTGTAGCAAAGAAATCATAAGGAAGAATGATAAAAATGTTTAGCATATGTTTATTAATTTGAATAAATCACCGAGATCAGAAGTACATAATTATTATAAATAAACAGATGTAAGAGAAAAAGAAATTGGCAGGTTGCATTAAATTTCATGACAATGGTGCCTCAAGTACCATAGCAGTGAGTCCTCTGCCCCAGTAAGTGCTGGTCAGTGATGGAGCTGGGAACCCAGTGTAGCTGTCTGACACCCAGAGCCTGTGCCTAGCCCACATGTCACTGAGTGCTGAGGCACTCCACTCCTGCTGGTCCAGGCACTCAGTGTCCTCTACGATTCATCATGGCATGTTCTCCATGGCCTTGAGGGTGGTATTGCTGGCCTACTGGTATGGGAGTTCAAGCTGGCAGGACAGGTTGTAACTACAGGTCAGAGAGGCAGATGTTACACCCCAGGTCTCCCTCCCAATGCCCGCCCAGCTGGAATCCTAGGCCCCAGTCATCACCATGTAGCAGGGCCTGACACTGACCAGGGAGCCATGGCCATAGGCTCTTGGAAGCTGGCCCAAAATAAATATTCTCTGTGCCCTCCATCAGTCTGCTAGGCCCTTACCTCTCAGTCTTACTGAACCACTCCATTAACTGGAAGCAAACTCAAAAGTGTGCCACAGACTGAATGTGATAATTGTCTGCAGCTAGCTGGAGCAGCTGCATCTCCTGGAGGACATTAATCTCCTGCAATTAAAGGGAAGGACAGGATGCTGACAGAGGCTGAGTGAAAGATGTTAAAGGGGTCTTGTGGGAAAAAGAGGGAGCAGGGGCTGGCTTTGGGGCCTTATCTCTCAAGGGGCCTGTTCCTCTTCTACAATCTCCTGCAGTTTCACTGTGTCCTCAGAGTTGGATACAAACAGCTCCTCCAGGGATTGGTTCTTGATTTTAATACCCTACTAACCCTCCATTGTGTTGGGTCTCCTCCTTTTCTGTGTATCAAACCTTTTCAATAAATCTAAGATGCAGTGGATGGAGCCAGAGAGTGTCCTCTCCAGGGGCATCTCTGTCTTTTCTGTCCTTACTCTCCCCTAGTGTTGCCCCAGCTGCTCACCTTCCTCCTTTTCTGGGTGTCAATCATATTTCCCTGGAAGGCAGAGAGCCCAAGTCCATCAGAAAGGTCCCCTGGACCCTGACTAGGTCCCCTCCCCACTTCCTGTATACTGCATTAGTACTAGGTTCACCAGGGTCAGGGTCAGGGAATGTTCACAAAACAGGACTTGAGCCTGCATCAGGCTCTTGGGTCTAGAGGAGGGGGCAGTGGGAGCTGGGCCTCAGGGGCCTTCTGCCCCAACTCTCTGTGATGACAAATGAGATACTCCTATCCACATAGGAGCTGCATGCCCTTGGAGGGGCATAAGTTTAACTCTCCTTTAATGGACACCACCTGAGAGAAAGTCTGAGTCTAGCTCAGGCCAAAGCTCACTGAGCTCTGCAAGCAGGCAGCTCTGCAACTTCACCACTTGGGGAGCAGGGAATGGTGGCTGATATCCAGTCTTCGACAGTCATGGGTGAGATAAGCCTGATGCCTCAGCTCACAGGCGCAGCTGTGAGGCTCTCATGAGAGAAGCTTTGCCAAGTGCTGAGATCTAAGTGTGCAGTTTGGGGCTCCTTCCCAAGCCTCAGGATTCTGGTCCCAGCCCTGCCCATCCCAGATTCATTCCCATCCACATAATCCTTCCTGGCAGTGTCTACCATCACCAGATCACTGGAAAATGTGCCCAGGATGGGGCAACACTTTGTGCCATTGAGGTGGTAATGATGATGAGCCCCCACTTTTGGGTGTCTACCCAAGGCCTATCACTTGAAATCTCATAAGCCCCTGTCTCCTGGATACCCCCTACCCAGATCTCCTACTTGGAAGATGCAAAGACATTCAGCTGCCTCTTCTCAACTCTCTCCCCACTCACAGCTGGCCTCCAAGAACACCAAGCACCTCCTTGTTACCTCTGTGGAGGGATTTTAACATGTCACAATGTTATGTGATCCCTGGCCCCACCACTTCCAGATTCCACTCTGAGTCCAGCTCTTCCAGGACTTTTATTTATTTTATAGAGGCATTTCAGGGACTGTGGCCACAGAAAAGAAGGGCTAGGAGAGGAAGGCCCCTTGCTCTTTTGAAGTAAAGGCCCCCAGCTGGGAAAGAGGAGGCTTGTTCTCTGACTCCCTGGAGTTCCTCCCCATTACAGGGACACTGCCTTTTTGGTGCTTTTGCAACATTTGGGATTTTTGTGTGTTCTTCTCCAGGATGGCTAACTTAGAAGTCCCCGACTGCCAGGGTCAGGACAAGGTCAGTGAGATTATGCTCTCCTCAAGCAGTTATATCCCAGTCACACTGAACTAGTATCCTGGATAACTGGCGTGAGTCAGCTGATACAATGCTCCCACCATCTCCAATAAGCTCTGATTCTAGGTTCACTTCCAGCTCCCAACACTCACTGAGTGTGTAACCTTGGGCATGCAGCTGGGCCTCCCTGAGACTGTTTTCACAACTCAAAAGTGTGATGGTGTATTAGTCCATGTTCACACTGCTGATAAAGACATACCCAAGAGTGGGCAATTTACAAGGGAAAGAGATTTAATTGGACTTACAGTTCCACATGACCGGGGAGGCCTCAGAATCATGGTCAGAGGCAAAAGGCTCTTCTTACATGGCGGTGGCAAGAGAAAATGAGGAAGAAGCAAAAGCAGAAACCCCTGATAAACCCATCAGGTTTCATGAGACTTATTCACTATAACAAGAATAGCATAAGAAAGACTGGCCCCCATGATTCAATTACCTCCCCCTTGTGGTCCTTCCCACAACACATGGGAATTCTGGGAGAAGCAATTCAACCTGAGATTTTGGTGGGGATGCAGTCAAGCTATATCATTCTGCCCCTGGTTCCTCCAAATATCGTGTCCTCACGTTTCAAAACTAATCATGTCTTCTCAACAGTTCCCCCAAGTCTTACTTCACCATTAACCCAAAAGTCCACACTCCCAAGTCTCATGTAAGACTAGGCAAGTCCCTTCTGCCTATGAGCCTGTAAAATCAAAAGCAAGCTAGATACTTCCTAGATAAATTGGGGGTACAGGTATTGGGTAAATATAGCCATTCCAAGCGGGAGAAATTGGTCAAAACAAAGGGGTTACAGGACCCATGCATGTCCAAAATCCAGCGGGGCAGACAAATTTTAAAGCTCCAAAATGATCTCCTTTGACTCCAGGTTTCACATTCAGGTCATGCTGATGCAAAAGGTGGGTTCCCATGGTCTTGGACAGCTCCACCCCTGTGGCTTTTCAGGGTACAACTTCCCTCCCAGCTGCTTTCATGGGCTGGCATTGAGAATCTGTGGCATTTCCAGGTGCCCAGTGCAAGCTGTCAGTGAATCTACCATTCTGGGGTCTGGAGGACAGTGGCCCTCTTCTCACAGCTCCACTAGGTACTAACTACCCCAGTAGGGACTCTGTGTGGGGGCTCCCACCTCACCTTTCCCTTCCTCACTGTCCTAGCAGAGAGTCTCCACAAGGGCCCTGCCCCTGCAGCGAACTTTTACCTGGGGATCCAGGTGTTTCCATACATCTTCTGAAATCTAAATGGAGGTTCCCAAACTTCAGTTCTTGACATCTGTGCACCTACAGGCTCAACACCTGTGGAAGCTGCCAAGGCTTGGAGCTTCCACCCTCTGAAACCACAGCTTTAGCTTTACATTGGCTCCTTTCAGCCATAGCTGGAGCTGCTGGAATATAGGGCTCCAAGTCCCTAGACTGCACATAGCACGGGGACCCCGAGCTCAGCCCATGAAACCACGTTTTCCTCCTGGGCCTCCAGGCGTGTGATGGGAGGGGCTGCCATGAAAGTCTCTGATATGGCCTGGAGACATATTCTTCATGGTCTTGGGGATTAACATTGGGATCCTTGCTTCTTATGCAAATTTCTGCAGCCTGCTTGAATTTCCCCGCAAAAAAAAAAAAAAAATGGGTTTTTCTTTTCTACTGCATCATCAGGCTGCAAATTTTCTGAAATTTTATGCTGTTTCCCTTTTAAAACTGAATGTGTTTAACAGCACCCAAGTTACCTTTTGAATGCTTTGCTGCTTAGAAATTTCTTCTGCCCTAAGCCCTAAGTCAGCTCTCTGAAGTTCAAAGTTTCACAAAAGTACAGGAGCAAGTTCAAAGTTCCACAAAAGGGTAGGAGCAAAATGCCACCAGTCTCTTCGCTAAACATAACAAGAGTCATCTTTGCTCCAGTTCCCAACAAGTTCCTCACCTCCATCTGAGAGACCACTTTAGCTTGAATCTTATTGTCCATATTGCTATCAGCACTTTGGGCAAAGCCATTCAACAAGTCTTCAGGAAGTTCAAAACTTTCCCACATTTTCCTGTCTCTAAACTGTTCCAACCTCTGCCTGTTACCCAGTTCCATATTTTCAGGTATCTTTTCCTGAAGATACGTCACTTCCATATTTTCAGGTATCTTTTCAGCAACACCCCACTCTACTGGTACCAATTAGTCTGTTTTCACACTGCTGATAAAGCCATACCTGAGACTGGGAAATTTAAAAAAAAAAAAAAAAAAGTTTAATTGGACTTAAAGTTCCACAAGAGAAAATGAGGAATAAGCAAAAGTGGAAACCCCTGATAAACCCATCAGATCTCAGGAGACTTATACACTCTCACGAGAATAGTGTGGGAAAGACCTGCCCCCATGATTCAATTACCTCCCCCTGGGTCCCTCCCACAACACATGGAAATTCTGGGAGATACAATTCAAGTTGAGATTTTGGTGGGGACACAGCCAAACCATATCAGATGGAGACCCTACCTACATACAGGACGTCCTGAGGGCACAGTTTCGTGTAGCTATAACCATTGTTCTCACCATCATTCCTCCAGACATAAGCACTCTCAAGTTTTTTTCTCCTTTGAAAAAAGAAATTTGAGTCTCTCATCTCCATCTCTAGTGCAGGCTGGGTGCCCTTCCCTGTGGAGGAGCAGGAGCAGTGCAGACAGAAGCAGCACTAGGGGACTGGCTCCCTGGGGATATCCTAGACTACTCTAGAGAAGAAAGGAAGCCCCACCTAAAACATTCCCTCAAGAGCCTACACAAAGCCACTTGGCAGCAGAATGGACCAGTATGGGAGGCAGAAACCTACTAATTCCACAGCTCATTATCTTTGTTCAACAGCCCAGCTGCTGTCACTACATCCTATTACCAGCGCCTCCAGTTTCCACACCCACCACTTTCCTGTGAACAAACAAATCTCTTTTCCTATTAGTCCAGACTAGACACAGCTAATCACTGATATTTTTCAACTAAACTTTCAGTGAGAAAATACACACACACACACACACAGACACACACAAACACACATACCATGGCCCAGAATTCCTTTAAACCTCACTCTTTCTTGCCTCCCTCAAACACTTGCCCTACAGCCTCCAGATCCCAGTCTCCAGGTCTTGCTCAGTGTGTTGTCTTGTTGACACCCAGCTCACCCACAAAAACAGCCACCTTATCAACCAATGGCTGCCTGCACATGCCTGAAGGAGCCTAGCTGAGCCAAACCTAAATAGCTGACCAGCTCAATCATGAACTTGTAAGTTTAGGGTGGATTGCTGTGCAGTGATAGCCAATTAATACATACACCCATTGCAGACAGGGTGCCAGGATTCAAGGAAAGTGTGGGAATTCTGAAAGGCTACAGAAAAAATGCTTGTCACTTTTGCCTCATTCTGCCCAGTGTCTGATTGCATCTCCTGTCATTCAAGGACAGTTTGATTGCAAGTTACCTGACAAACAATAGGCACTGTAGAGGTACTAGTTTTCTTTATCCCTTAGTTAAAGGTATATCTTTTGTTAGATGTTGTTGAGATATCCAGGAATAGATGCAGACACATATGCATTTAATTGGTGCTTAAATGGAGAAAGTTCTTCACACCACAGGAAGAAATACAACCATAGCCTGATAATTCGGGTCAAAACTAAAATACAAAATAAGAATTTTGACTTTAATATATTTTCTCCACATCTAAATTGTGGAGGTCAAGGCTGTGAACAAATCTAAAGACATGGTGTTTTCTCTTACTGCAGCTCCATTATTCTATGTTCACTGTCTGCTTCCTGGAATGTGGATAGACCCCCATGAAGTAGCAGGTGGGCAGCTGTGGTTCACCTGTGGACACTTTCTGCTTGCAGTGTTCTGCTCTCTCTTGGGGTACCGCCTTTAACACCCTTGCGCCTTAAAAGAGAGATGTTAACAGAGAGGGGTGTTTATTCACCTCTGGTAGTAAGGGGGTTCAGGTCCTTCACATTATTAAGGTCAGGGGACTTAGACCCCTCATAGCTACTGAGAACCTGGGATGTGGCTATTCTGAACCAAAGTGCTGGAAGATTCAAATATACAGTGAATTTTGAAGATCAAGTACCAAAAATATATCACTAATAATTTTATACTGATTACATATTAAATCAATATCTTGGTTATATTGGGATAATTAATTATTCCTATCAATTTTATCTATTTCTCTTTCATTAGTTTTATGCAGCTCCTAGAATATTTTATTTTATTTTATTTTATTTTTACTTTATTTTGTTTTTTTGAGATGGAGTCTTGCTCTGTCATCCAGGCTTCAGTGCAGTGGTGTGATCTTAGCTCACTGCAACCTCTGCCTCCCGGGTTCAAGCAATTCTCCTGCGTCAGTCTCCTGGGTAGCTGGGATTGCAGGTATACACCATCATACACTGCTAATTTTTGTATTTTTAATAGAGACAGGGTTTCACCATGTTGGTCTAGCTGGTCTTGAACTCCTGACCTCGTGATCGACCAACCTCAGCCTCCCAAAGTGCTGGGATTACAGGCGTGAGCCACTGCTACACAGCCTAGAAAATTTTAAATGACATGTGTGACTCACACTTTATTTATAGGAGACATTGCTGCCTTACAAGATTGCTTCCTTTTTATTTTTATTTTCAATTTTTAATTTAATATTTTAATTTTTAATTTTTCTGTTTTTTGTTTTCAAACATTTAATCTTTTATTCACTACACTCTCAAAATGACATCTGTGTATCTAGTCCCAAGCTGGGTGATCCTGGGGCCCCAAAAGTAGTAATGACTCTGACTGCTAGGAGAAGACACAGACCTCCCAGTTTGATGGATCCCGGGTGAGCCAGAAGGGGAGACTAGAAGCAGCAGGAGCCCTAAGGGATGTAGGCTCATTTTGAAAGAACAGAAATGGCTGCATGAAGAAGGGGGCATTTAAGCTAGGACTTTGAAGGATGAATAGGAGCTTGCCAAACAGAGAAGATGGGACATGCAAACCAAGTGGAGGAACTATGGCCAGAATTCAGGGACACGTGGATGGATAAGCAGGAGAAAGAGAGATTGGAGGAGCAGGAAGAGTCAGTGTGAGCTTTCTCCAGATCCAAGATTGGTAGCCTGTCACTCAAGGCCAAGAAACACCACAATAGTTCCACTTGGCTCTGTCAAGCCCTGTCAGGCCTGGGGCCTCTTTGATGCAGCCCTGACTTCTTCAGCCACTGTCATCTCTCCTCCTTGGGTCACAGGGACCATGCGTTTTCGTGCACAATGACACTCTGTGGGCATTGCTTTCAACAGTGTGTCTATGGACCTCAGGCCCGTGCCTGAGTTTCCCAATCTGATAAATGGGCTGCTGGAAGACACTTTTGCTGCTTATGTTCATCTCAGACCAGGGAGGACTTTGACAAATGATGTGAAGGTAGAAAAGAGAAAAAATGGAAGATAGGGAGGGAGAGGGAAAGAAGCAAAGGAAGGGAGAAAGGAAGAAGAAGAGATGGGATCGGAAGAGAGGAGGGAGGAAGGAAAAGGTTGTGCACCTCCCCACTTAGGCCATCACCAAGGGACAAGTACAACATTATTTCAGAACAACCAGTGCTGTCAACGCTTAAGAAATAGGTGATACTGTTTTCCACAATGGTTGAACTAGTTTACAATCCCACCAACAGTGTAAAAGTGTTCCTATTTCTCCACATCCTCTCCAGCACCTGTTGTTTCCTGACTTTTTAATGATCGCCATTCTAACTGGTGTAAGATGGTATCTCATGTACCCTACAACTTAAAGTATAATAATAATAAATAAATTAAAAAAAAAAAGATTGCAAATGGTGGTTCAGATTCCCTCTCCCTCTTATGACCTTTAGAAAATTGTATAGTTCCAGGTGCATTTTATTACCATGTATGGAAAAAAAATGGGTCTCCTGCTCAAGGGTGGGGCGGGGGTGGCAGGGAGTGAGTTTCCATTTACTATTCTTCGTAATTTTCTTTAAGAAGGAAATAAACCAAATTCACTAAGAAAAAAAAAAAAAGAAAAAAAAAAAGAAATAGGCGATGATTTGCATGCAAATTGCATACTGTTTGTTAAATGTCAAAACACCTTGAAAATGCTTTCTCTCACCTCCACCTACAGTTGAGAAGCAGGAAACTCTCCTTTCTTTCTCTACCAGGGTGATATAAAATGCCCCATTTTATTGCCAAACCCTGGCAGAGGGAGGTCCCCGAATATGCACAAGGGAATATGATGGAGGGGACCCAAACTCAAGATATATGCATGTGACCCAGCTGTGGCAGAGGCCCAAGCCACACATGCACAGGGATCTGGGCTGCCTCTCCCTGGTCTGTGTCCCTGACAACCTCCTTGGGCCTCAGTTTACCCACTGAAGAACAGGGGCTAGAAGACACTGCTCTAGGAGGAGCCCCTGGGGCACATGGTGGGGTCTTTGGGGACAGGGTCCTGGGCTAGACACGTAGGGAGGGATGGGGGTACAGAAAGACTCCCCTTCAGGCACACCCCAGGGCCTGCAAGACCCAAGTCACTCTGCATAGCAGGTCCAACAGGTCTACCTGCAGGAGTGAAGTGGGGGATCCCCCTCTCTGTCTTCCTCTCCATCTCTCCCTCCTCTCAGGCAAACAGGAGTTGAAAGGTAGATGCCTGCAGTTGAGGCTCCCACTGAACAAAAGTCTTATGGGGGCCCCAAAGAGAGCTAGGTGCTCTCAGGCTGGGAAGGAGGAAATTCGGTAAGACTTCCTGAAAGAGGCTGCAATCCCAGGTGGATTGAAGCTGCAGAGAAGAGGTTGAAAGGTGCTCCAGGCAGGGGGCATGGCTAGGACAAAGGTCTGGTTGAATGTCCTGGGCAAAGAATAGGTGCTCCAGAGCTCCTCTCCTGTCCTCTCTGTGCCACTCTGTATGTGATGCCTTCTGGCTGCCCATGGGAACCTTCCAAGATGGCGTACTTTCCACTGAAGACAGGACACCCAGGGCCCCAAGAGGGGAGCAACAGCCTTGAAGTCACACAGTAGAGCTGGAAGGCTCAAAGCTCCCTCCTAATAGGCTGGGCAGGAACAGCAATGTCCTAGGTCAATGTCAGGGCCTGGGGCTCCAGCGGGAGAGTCCGAGGCAGTGTGCATCAGTCAGTCAGGCCAGTGTTCCACCGTTCGCCAGGGAGCCCCAGACCCTGGAGTGACGTCTAAGCTCCCAGGAGGTGGGAGAAGTGCCTTCCCAAAGTGCCCCCTATCACTGCCTATTCCTTCAGCCAGTACCCGGGTCTCCTTGGTCATGGCTCTACCCCTCCCAGCCCAGACTACCTGGGGTCACCAAGGAGTAGCAGCACTGGCCATCCTGTAGGCGCTGGCACACCGTCGAGTGGTCGTCCAGCCATCGCGTGGTAGTAGAAGGTGTAATCTCATGAGCTCCGGGTCCGGGTCACCAGCTGGGCGCTTAGGTCTCTGAGCATATCCCGCGGTTGTACCATCAGCGGCGGCAGCTGCGCCTCCTCCACCAGGTTCACCTTGATGTGGGAGCGTTTGCAGTGCACCAAACCCTGCCGTAGCCCCACCACACGCCCACCCGACTCCAGCTCTGACCCAGAGCCCCGCACGCCCCACTCACCCTCTCGACCTGCCTGGCCGCCCGCCTCTGCCTCCCATTGCTGCCTTTTTTTAAAGCTCAGGTTGCCTGATCAGAAGACCAGAGACCAGGAAGGTTATGAGATCAGAAACTTTCAAATAATTGTCATTATATTGTTTTAATTTGTGAGTAACATACGTGTACTGTGTAAGCGTGCATATATTTACTCACACAAATATAATTCAGAAAGTGATATAATCATACATGCAAGGTTAAATGCTAATGTCCCTCAGGCAAGGCCAGGTCCCAGCACGGGGAGGAATCTCTGCCTGGAAACTCTGCAGCCAAAAACCTGCCACTGTCACCTTATTCAACCCAGGATCTGATTACGTCTCCTGTCGCTCAAGGCCAGAAGAGTTGGGGCCTGGAACCCTAGCCAATCACTGGCCCTAGCATGAAAACTGTCCAATTAGGCACCCAGCAAAATAGGAAGAGGCGGCCTCTGCAATCTGCAGGGGTCTTTGTCTCCTAGCGACTGGGATCTGAGTTCAGTTCCTGTCTCCATTGTTCCATCTCCTCTGCTCCAGGAACTCGTAGGTGACTCTACCACAACACCTGTTGTTCTGTGACCTGCAGCTACTGGGACATCCCTAGGGAGGACACCAGAACATCCCGAGGCTGGAAAATGGTGAGTGCACAGGGCGGGCGTCCTGAGACGGGGGAAGAGGCTGCGGTGGGATCTGGACCTTGTGGTCAGTTCTGGAGTCTGCAGACCCGAGTTCCCTCTGGCACAGCTAGGCCCTCCGTGACCTCCATCACAGATTAGGGGCTGAGCCAGTAGCCAGATCCCGTGGGTCTTCCCCGGTCCATGAGCGCTAATTACTCCCCAGCTCTTTCTGGGCAGCTCTGTGCGCAACCGCTAGTCTCCTTCAGATTGTGTGGAGACCATTGGAAAGACTGAGGGGAGGGAATCGCCACTTGGGGTCCAGAGTTTTTCCGTGGACGAAGTGGTGGGCCGTGGGGCCAGCAGTTCCTTCTTTCTCCACTTAAAAATTAAATTGAGATTTTTTTTTTTGAGGTGGTATCTCACTCTGCCACCTAGGCTGGAGTGTGGTAGCATAATCAGGGCTTACTGCAGTCCCCACCTCCCGGGCCCAGGTGGTCCTTTCACCCCAGGTCCCAAGTAACTGGAACTGCAGGCATGTGCCACCACTCCCGGATAAGTTTTGTATTTTTATGTAGATACAGAGTTTGCTGCATTGCCCAGGCTGGTCTCAAACTCTTGAGCTCAAGTGATCAGCCTGCCTCGGGGCTCCTAAAATGCTGGAGTTACAGGCCGGAGCCACTGCCCCAGCCTAAATTGAGGTATCTTTAGAATGTTAAGCAGTGATATAGTTTGGATGTGTTTCCCAGGCAAAAATCTCAAATTGAAATGAGATCCTCAATTTTCGAGGTGGGACCTGGTGGGTGTGATTGGATTATGAGGACAGATTTATCATAAATAGTTTATTAGCACCGCTCTTGGTATTGTCTCTTCAATAGTAAGTTTCCGGGGGATCTTGTCATTTAAAAGTGTATACCACTCCTCATACCTCTTGCCCTCTTTGCAAGATCCTGCTTTGCCTTCCACCATGATTTTAAGCTTCCCATGGCCTTCCCAGAAGCAGATGCTGGTGTTTGCTTTCTGTACAGCCTGTGGAATCATGAGTCAATTAAACCTGTTTTTTATAAGTTATCCAGTCTGAGTTACTTCTTTATAAAAATGCAGGAATGAATTAATACAAACCATTTATTTACCCAAACAGCAATTTATAAATCAGACAGCACCCAGCTATAGTTTGTTGTTTGTGAACTCAAAGGTGGTACTTGAAGAAAAGTCTTTTGTAAGAAGCATGAGGAAGCAAACCAAATTAAATATTTGGTTTGATACAGTTATATATTGCATTTGCACTCATCAGGTGGAAATGTCCCAGTTATGTAGTTGTAAGGTTATCCAAGAGAAAGGATGAGAGAGAGAGAGACCCAAGTTTGGGGCAGTAAGTTTATTAAACTTGCCAGCTGCCCCCTTAACAGTCAAGGAAAGCAGCCCCAAGCTTACAGAATGAGGGGTTTATATTGGGGGAGGGAGTCTGAGGGAGTCTTTTGGTGTGGCCACATCGCAGAGTTGTTTGCTGGTTAATTCTGCCACATATTACCTTGTGACATTTATGGCACCAAAGGGTGTAGGTAAAGTTTTTTTATGCTTCCCATGACCTCCCCCTGTGTGGTCCCAGTGATTTGTAACTGGTGTTTGCTTTATCACAGCAAGTCCTGATAGGTAAAGTCTGCTGGCTTCACTGCTGCACCTAGATAAGGGCTTCAAAATGTAAAAAGGCTTGGGGGAAGGGGAGAGGTGGCATAAAGAGGTTTGTTGGGGGTCGGGGGTTGGCAGTACCAAGAAGCTTTTTTGGGACAGTTTGTCCCTAACATTCCTGTCTTTTAATAGGTCATAGAAGGGGGGCGCCATTGTCATCTGGCTGCTTCCTGCTGGGAAGGGGCAACGGTTGTGGGGGCGAGGCTGGATGGTACGGACTGCTGTTCTTGGAGCTGTTGGTATTCCTGGAGCAGCGTCATATCTTGTATTGTCCTATGGGTGAAGGCTCTGATATGGTCCTGTAAAAATTGGGTGAGAAAGCTCAGGAGACACGAGCCAAATGCTAGAAAGAGAAGAATTGTTATGGGTGAGCCTAGGAGGGGCGTTAGGCATGGGAACCAGGTACTAAAGGAGGGACATGCTGGCCATCAGGGGACGTTTTCCTGAATTCTTTGTGCTCAGTCCTTTAGTCTTTTTACAGCATCTTGTACTAAGCCGAATTTATTAAGATAAAAGCAACAGTGTTCATTTAGAAAAAGGCAGAGTCTTCCTTTTTCGGCTGTGAGTAAGCTTAAGCCTCTGTGGTTTTGAGGAACTACCACTGCTAAAGAATTTATTTGTGATTGGAGAGTTTTAATGGATTGGATTGAGGAAAACCAGGGTGCGGTTGCCTGTCCAGTTAGAAAGGAGGCAAATATAACTTGAGGTACCGTATAGGAAAAGTATGCCTTGGCTTGGTAGACAGAACTGGTTGTGTATGCTAAAAAGATGTACTATTTTGTTGTTTTTATGCATCCATACTCCTAGAGTCCTGGCTAGGGCTGCTGCTGTAAGTGGTTGTAAAGGGGTGTTTGGTTTAGGCTGGGAGGCTTTTGTTTTTTTCCAGTGTCAGAGGAAGCATTTTGTATCCACTATGATGCATATGGGAGTGTTGTTGAATGTTGGTACAAGGAGACAGTTTTGGGTTGTGGGTGTAGGAATGATGCATGGAGAGGAGAGCCAAGGAAAGAGTGATAAATAGGGGAAGTGTCGGCCATTGCAGTACTCTGATTTTTTGTTAAGGAGGTGGGAGGTGTCAAGGGCTGAGGGACTAGAGAAGTGAAGCCTGTCTATTGTTGGCGGCCTTGAGAGTAGTATGTTCAGTGGAAGGTTTGAGTTGTAGGGTATAGTTGCACAGATTGGAATTTAGGTGTCCGAGGGGAATGCCAGAGGGTAGATGTTGTTGGATGTACAGTGGTGCTGGATAGGATAAGATTGTGTGGGTTGTTACAACTCCTACTATGGGTTTATTATGACTGTGGTAGGGGGATAGGTTGTATAAGTAGAAATGTAATAGCCAGACCAAACCTGCTAGCTAACTGGGGGGAGATGTTTGTTAATGCCTGTATGTTGAGTTTGTGGGGGCTGTTTCGGGATGTTAGGTTACTTGGGTGGAAGTCAAGTTATAGGCTGAGGCAGGGATTGCATTGTATGTTGCGGAGAGGAGGGATCTACAGAGCCAGCAGTTTTTTGCTAGGGAGGAATTGGAATTTTTTAGTAAGGAGTGTGTGAGATTAAGTGTTCTGTGTAGGTGTTCAGGGGTTGTAGGTATTGGTTGGGCTGAAAGAAGTGTTGGGGCATTGATTATGAGGCAGGTTAGAAAGGCACAGAGTGAGCAGAAAAGTAAATGTTGGTTTCACCTGGAGCAAAGCCATAGCAAGAGCCTTGGAAGAAAAGGTCGGTTATCCACTCTAAAAAAAGCTTCCAGGGTGGTGTTCTGTGGGCGGAACCAGGAAATATCTTGTGTGAGGGTGTGAAGGATAGACAAAAGCAGGGCATCTAGGGAGGGTGTGGGAATGTTTGTTTGTTACTGATTGTGATTTCTGCTATAAGGATAACAATTAGGCAGAAGCCTAACATGAGGGAGACTTTTTGGCTGGTATTCCAATTGTAAGGAGTTACATTATATAATTTCACTGTAAACAATAGAGTAAGTAGTATAATAGATGGGGAATGGAGGGCTCCTTGAGAGGAGATAACAGAGCATATATGATAGTTTGAAGTTATGTTTTTTAGTGAGGTGAATAGGTGAGGGGAGAAGAAATACGGGTGGTGGCAGAGGAGATACAGGGAAAGTGCACCAATATGGAAGGATTGGTGGAGAGATGTTAGGATTTTGTTGGTTTGGCCTTGAGGAAGGACTAGCTTCTGGTCCTTAACTATCCATTCCCCCGAAGGAAGGCTCCTTGTTGTAGTAATAAGGCCTTTTCGGTGGGGGAGTATTGAGATGGGATTGCTGGGGTAATGAGGAGGAGGGAGACCAAAGGGAAAGAAAGAGAGGCTTCTTTTGCTGCCTCATCAGCCTTTCTGCTCCCTCTTGAGAATTTATCTGTTCCTATTTGATGTCCCCAACAGTGTATAACTCCCGCTTCAGTTGGGAGGTGTGCAGCCTGAAGGAGTTGGTAAATAAGGCAGCTATTAGTGATGGGGGTCTCTTTGGCAGTAAGAAATCCCCTCTCATGCCAGATGGCAGCATGGGAATGAAGAATGTGATATGCATATTTGAAGTCTGTGTAAATGTTGACTTGTTTGCCTTTGGAAAGTGTTAGGGCTCTGGTGAGAGCTGTGAGTTCTGGCTTTTGAGAAGAGGTTCCTGGAGGTAGGGGCTTAGCTTTAATTACTCGGTCGAGGGAAATAACCACATACCTAGCAATTTTGAGGGAGCCAGTGGGCCCGGAAGAGGAGCCATCTTTAAATAGCTGGTCAGCAGGGTTGGTGAGAGGCTTGGAGTAAATGTTTGGAAATTGTGGTTGCAGGTGATCTAGGTTGTCAGTGCAAGAATGAGTAGGAGGGGAAGAGTATACAGGGTAAGGATGAGTAAGAGTAAGGATGTTGGGTTGAGGGGAGCACTTTTGGCAAGACTGAATTCAGGATTTTCAATAAAGATGGCATGGATTAATTGAATTCAGGAAGGAGGAAGGTAGCCTAATGCTCAGAGGAGAGGAGATCCTGTATATTATGAGAACTGTTAACAGTGGTATTTTGGCTGAATGTTAGTTTCCTGCTTTCTAGAACTAAGTTGGCCACTGCTGCTAGTGTTCTAAGACAGGTTGGCCATCCTCTGACTGTGCTGTCTAATTGTTTAGAGAGGTAGGCTACAAGAGCAAAGGAAGGAGGATTTTCTTTCTGTTATCCTAAGACACCAAGGGCTATTTCTTGGCTTTTGGCAGTATAGAGTGAAAGATTGGGAGATATCAGGTAAGGACAGAGCTGATGTAGTGACAAGAGTGGTTTGGAGTTTGCAGAAGCTGGGAAGTATATTATGTGAGGGATTTAGGGGTTCATTGAGAGAACCTTTGGCTGCTTTATAGATGGGGAGAGCTAGGAGGGCAAAGTTGGGAATCCATATTTTTAAAAAGCCTGCTAGCCCTAGGAAGGAAAGGATTTTGCTTTTGGAAGAGGGTGGGGGTAGATTATGTTTTAATGGTGTTCAGGCTGGGGTCATAGCTTGGCCCCAGGGGAAAGTTGAATTCCTAAGAAGGTTACTATGGAGGTGGAGAATATTCTGGAGTTTGAAAAAGATGTCTCTGCCCAGGAGCGGAGTTGGACATGAGGGCAGGACTAAGGAAGAGTGAGTGAAGGAAAAGGTGTGCAGGGAGCAGAAGAGTGGAGGAGTGGCTTGGGATTTGGAGACTTGTTCACTAATTCCAAAACAGAGACCTGGGAGGACTCAGTGGGTCCTGAAAAACTAGGTAAAGCAGAGTAGGTTGTCCCAGAGTTGATTAAAAAAAATACTGGCCTACCTGCCACCATCAGGATTACCCTTGGCTCAGATGAAGTGATGGTAGTTGCTGGGGAATTCATTCCAAGGCACTGTAAGTCTTCAGTGGCAAGGCCTATGAGATCTGAGTAGGAGGTTTTGGCCGGCTTAGGAAGGGATGGGGACGGTCCTTGTGGGGCCGCTCACAGTCCGACTTCCAGTGGGGTCCTCCACAGAGGGGGCATAGCCTGGTAGGCTTACCTGGGTTAGGGCATTGTCTGGACTAGTGGCCTTGGCTGCTGCACTTGAAACATGCGCCAAGCAGAGGTGGATTGCTAGGAGGTTTCTGTGTGGAGCCCCATGGGCCTGCAGGGTCCCTGATGGCAGAGGCAAGCATTTGAAACTCTGCCTGGTTTTGCCTTTTTTTTTCCTCATCATGATTGTTAAAGGCTTTGAAGGCTAAGTTAAGAAGGTCTTGTTGTGGGGTTTGAGTGGGAGTTTTGGTTAGGGACTGCCTCTGTGCCAGTAGGCTGGGCAGGAGCCTGGTGATGAATGGTATCAGCATGTGCCTGAGCTAGGATCCAGATATGGTCTAGGTCTTCTGGGGTGAGGGTAGAAGAGAGGATAACATAGAGGTCATTCCAGGTTAGTTCCTAAGACTGGTAAAGATATTTAACATTTTTGATATAAGTGCTGGGACTGGAGGTATAGGATCTGAGACATTTATTAATTTGGAAGAGATTGGAGAGGGAAAAGAGAATGTGAATATGGACGATTTCTTTGGCCACTGCCACTTCCCAGAGAGGAAGCAAGGGAGCGGGCTGTTGGACATACTGGGGTCGAGAACAAGCGGTGGAGATGGGGAGGATTTAGAGTCAGAGGCGGGATGGTTGGAGAGAGGGGGACAGAGAGGTAGAGACAGAGCGGGAGGCATACAGTGGGAGGTCATGCTGTTCTGGTGGGGAATTAGGGTGTTGTCGAGGAGGGGAGAAATTGGCAGGATCGAAGGAGAAGTCATAGCTGGGGCTATTGGGGTGAGGGAAGCAGGAGGTGAATCATGTTTAGAGTGGGCGAGGAGAATTTGAAAAGTAGAACAGGACTGACAGAAGGAAGGGCAGTTACAGAGAGGGAAGAAAGCCTGAACATAAGGAATCTCAGGCCATTTTCCATGGCGATGGCAAAAGTTGTCTGTCTTTAAGTACATTGAGAAAGATAAGCCTCTTAGATCTCTGAACCAAGGCTGAGAGCACTGAGATTGCGGAGGAGACACCCAAGGGGGGTGGTCTTGGAAGGGGTGGACTGAGAGGTTTTATAGTGAATGGAGGAGGGGAGGGTAGAGGAGAAAGAGACTGTCAGTGACAAGGATGGTGGAAGAGAACTTGTCTTTCCTGCAGAACTTGTCCAGAATAGAGGAGGTAACCACCAAGTCAGGCGTCCCTGAAACGGAGGAACCAGAGGCCCAGAGGCAGAAGGAAGCCCTTGGCCCAGCGCTGAGTCTTTCAGAAATGGAGAGACTGATGGTCAAGGGTTCCAGGGAACAGCAACAGTCTCTTTTTCCTCATCCTGATGGAGGCTTTGATGGTGGATGAAGTCACTAACAATGGGAGAGTCTAGGAGATTCTCTGGGTTTTTGGCAGGTTCGGGGAAGGGGAGATTGGCCAGGAGAGGAGTGATAGGGGACAGCGAGAGAGCAAGAGCAAGCGAGAGAGAGAGAGAGAGAGAGAAAAAAAGGAGAGAGAGTCCTGGCCAGTGTCTATCCCCTTCCCGGTTTTTGGTACCAGAATGTAGGGTTATCTGAGAGAAAGGATGAGAGAGAGAGAGAGACACCCAAGTTCAGGCGAGTAAGTTTATTAAACCTGCCAGTTGCCCCCTTAACAGTCAAGAAAAGCAGCCCCAAGCTTACAGAATGAGGGATTTATATTGAGGGAGGGAGTTTGAGGGAGTCCTTTGTTATGGCAGCATCCCAGGGTTGTTTGTTTTTCTGCCACATATTACCTTGTGATGTTTATGGTACTAAAATGTGTAGGTAAAGTTTGTTTATGCTTCCACGACCTCCCTTTGTGTGGTCCAGATGGTTTGTAATTGGTGTTTGCTTTATTGAAGCAAGGCCTGGTAGGTAAAGTCGACTGGCTTCACAGTTGCGCTTAGATAAGGACTTCGAAATGTACAAAGGCTTGGGAGAAGGGGAGGGTTGGCAAGGAGAGGTTTGGGTGGGGGATGTTGGCAGTACCAAGAAGCTGTTTTTGGGGCGGTTTGTCCCTAACAGTAGTCAGATCTTTATTGGCAGTTTGTGGTTGGTTAAGCCTAAGGTTCGTTTTTCTCTAAGTTAGTAATTTACAAGAAATTCTTTTGACATAGTTAGGTTTCCTCAGGTAGAATCCCAGGGCATCATGGCCATTTCAGTTGAATTGCCAGCTCTTTAATGCTCCACAGAGGGGACTGTTTTCCCTGCATTTTTCAAACATATGGCAAGCAGGGTCTCCAAATCCATGACTGTTTTCCCAGACTAAATGTTCTAGGGCCTGTAGAAAATTCTGAATTTCCAATTTATTTCCCACATTCCCAAATGCCAACTATCCCTCTCCAAATCAGAGTATTATCAACTATTAGCTCTTTATTTAGTTTTAAAACACACAACAGTATTTTAATTGTTCATTTTCATTTCACAGAGTGGTGGTTGGCTCTTATTTTTCTGTTTGTGAACATTTCACATGACAGAAAAGCAAAGAATAATCACCTGACACTCTACTGTAGCAAATATATGCACCTGTCCCCTAACCTTGCCTAGGCACACACACCTTAACAGAATGTTTCTGGGTTTAGGTTGCTTTTTGGAGCCTTTGCAGGGTGATATGTCCTCAGCCACTCTTTTGTCTTTTCCTGGTTCTGGGTTTTACAACTTCATAGTGGAATCTATTTACTGATGCATGTAGATCAGGCTAACATAAAGTCACTTCTCTGGTGCACATTGATAGGAAGCCAGGCTGGATCAGGCGCTGTTCCTGGCAGTTGACAGAACACCTGCTCCCTGTGTCTCCCAGGTCTGCCCTCCCCATTCCCTCTGCCCAGTGGCCCTTTGGCTTTTCTTTCTGTCACCTGCACAGGTGATACATTATCTTGCCTCAGGGCCTTTGCATCTGCTGTTCCCTCTCTGTGGAATGCTCTTTCCAAACCCTTCATCCTCTTGTGAATCCCTGTACCTCTTCATATCTCAGCTGGGGCATTACTTCTTTAGAGAAGCCTTTCCTGACAAACTGCCTCAGCTTCTCTGTTACCACTGGCAGGAATGAACACCTTTTCCACTTAGCCTTTTGTAATTTTCTCTTTGTGGGGTTATTTGATTGATAGTCTGTCTTCCCTAACCCCCTAGACTAGGTCCACAAGGGCAGAGAATGTGCCTGTTTTATTCGTCCTTGTTCCCTAGAGTGCAACTGGCAGGCAGGTCCTCAGTAATCACCTGTTGAAGGTAGAGTCTCACATTATGAGAGGCAGTAGGAAGCTATGGCAGGTTCTTGAGGAGTGACACCTTTAGATGGTCTGGCTGCTTACAAAGAGAGTGCTTGGAGCTGGGTCCTAGCTCAGAGATGATCTCTGTGATATGGGCATGAAGTGATCAAGAGGAAACTGACTTGAGATTGTTTCAGGAGGAGCCAAAGGGGCTGATGGAAGAAGTATGTGGAATAGCTGCTTGGACAGGGGAGGGTCTAGGTGGAGAGAAACAGTAGGGAGAAGAAGCAGGCATGTGTGCAAGCAGCAGGATGAGGCCACATTCAGGGAGCCAGGACAGCAGCAGTGGGAGTGCCCAGTGGGTGGAACCTGGTGGGCTGTGGCTGTGTCAGGTGAGGCAAAACCCACCACTTTGCATGAGACCCTCCAGGCCACATGAGACCCCACATTTAGGTACAGGTGAAAAGAAGACCGGCTGTGGGGTTGGGACACCATGAGATTTTGTCTGCTGAGCTACTGTGTTTTGTCTTGGGACTGAGATGAATTTTATTCATCTCAGTTTTCTGAGCCCCACCCTCCAGGTCAACTCAACTGCAGCTGGGCACTCAGGCACACAGAAAATTAGGACACAGTGTGAAGTCAGGTGGCACCCACAGAGGTGGAATGAATGACCTCAGTTGGTTGGAAATAAAGGACTGGAGGAAGAGGACACCTGCCCCTCCTTTTGTTTTTCTCCCCTGTTCCAGCAGGACTGGAGGAAACAGCTGGGTGCAGCATCTCAGACTGGCCACACACTGCTGGGACCAGCGCTCTGCCCCTACCCTCTGCATGGACCCTCCCTTCTGGCATCATCTTGTCAGCTTCCTGTCTCTACTCTGCCCACTTAGAGCCCAGCTTCCCTGATTCTGGTAACCTAGTCTCCTAGAACAGGTGGCAGTGGGTTCCCAGCCCTGACTGTTATCACCAGCAAGTGGGCATGGGCAGGTGGCTCTGGGCCCTGAGGAGAGATTTGGGGTATAGATCTTACACAGGAGTAAGGGAGTGTTGTGGGACCAGTGACGGTGTCTTCGTCCCTGTGCTTGTTTTTAGATGCAGGAACTAAGGAGAGAGGTAAAATGGTCAGTCAGGCCCCCAGGGAAAACAGGCACCTGGATCAGACCAGAGGCTTCAAAGCCAGCATTGTGTCCTGTGGATGCCACACCCTAGGCTCCTGGGAGGCAGGAGGAGCTCTGTCTCTCCTGTTCCTTGCCATGTCTCCAACCCCTGTAATCTGGGCTCATGGCACATAGTAGATTGGTGATAACTGTCTGTCGGTTGCCGGCTCCAGGTACTTGGAACAGCAGCCAGGAGCACAGTCTGCCTCTCCAGCTGTCTTTGAGGGTAGTTGTCAGGCAGAAATATTTTGTCTCTCTGGAGAGGAAACAGGCGCAGGGCCCAGAGCCACCAGCCCAGAGCGACTGACTGGTGACAGCAGTCAGGGCACCACCAGGTCTGGAGTCCCACTGCCTCCTCACCTCCACTCATCAGAGGGTGAGGAAAGGACTTTTCTCATGTATGAGTGACATCAACAAGGCTGCCTCTGTCATTATGCCAATCTGTACAAAACTGGCCTTTCTCTCTCTCTCTCTCTCTCTCTCTCTCTCTCTGTCTGTCTCTCTCTTTCTTTCTGACAGGGTCTCACTCTTTTGTCCAGGCTGGTGTTCAGTGGTGTGATCTCAGCTCACTGTAGCCTCTGCCTCCTGGGTTCAAGCAGGGATTTTCCAGCCTCATTCTCCCAAGTAGCTGGGACCACAGATGTGTGCCACTATGCCCGGCTAATTTTTGCATTTTTTGTAGAGACAGGGTTTCACCATGTTGCCCAGGCTGGTTTCTAACTCATGAGCTCAAAGCGATATACCTGCCTCAGACTCTTAAAGTGCTGGATTACAGGTATGAGCCACTGCGTCCAGCCAGCTTTTCTTAATCTGAAGAGGATGTGCTTTTGAATTTTATATTTTCCAGTGGAAGATACAACTGTCTTGTTTCAAACTCTTTTCAAAGGGGAAAGATGAAACAGGAAAAATCTTGATGATGAGGCCCTCACACTGAGAATATTTAACCAGGACTGTACAGTTTTGGGGATGGACTGGCCCTTTAAATTTTCCCCGTACACTCCAGTGTTGTGGTTGAGCGGTCCCAGACATGGCTAACCTAGGTGAGTGTTCTTGCAAACATTCCTCACTTTGAGTTTTTTCTTTGCCAAGAACTAGAATGCCCTGTGCCTGCAGCATTCCCCTGTGCTGGCTTTGGAGACTTTCTCCACAGAGTTGAGGGTTCTGGAGTGGAGGAGCAAACTCCATAATTGCTGAATGGGCCAGGCGAGGTTGTTGATCAACGGGGTGCAAATTTTTCTATTATTTTACTCACTCACAACAGACCATGGAGTTGGCATTTCCTTTTAGGCCAGGCTCTGAGTTGGCATTTACAGTCAGTTGACTTTATTGATTTAATTTGTTGTTGTTGACCCTTAGCTGCTAGAAAATGTTCTTTAATTCACAATCACATAAGTGGGTTTTTACAGGTGTGTACTTACCTGCTGTGTGTAAAATTGTACTTTTAAAAAAATGACAACTGAGACTAAGAGAATTGGTGAAATACTGCTCTTTTTTTAGTTTTAGACAGTGTCTCACTCTGTTACCCAGGCTGGAGTACAGTGGCACCATCATGGCTCACTGCAGCCTTGAACTACTGGGTTCAAGCCATCCTCCTCTCAGCCTTCTGAATAGCTGGGACTACAGGTGCACACCACCATGCCCAGCTAATTTCCTTTTCTTTTTTCTTTTTTAGATAGTGTTTCACTCTTATCGCCTAGGCTGGAGTGCAGTGGCATGATCTTGGTTCATTTCAACTTCCGCCTCCCAGGTTCAAGTGTTTCTCCTGCCTCAACCTCACAAGTAGCTGGGACTACAGGCACACTCCACCATACCCAGTCAATTTCTTGCACTTTTAGTAGAGACAGCATTTCACCATATCAGCCAGGCTGGTCTTGAACTGACCACCTCAGCCTCCCAAAGTGCTGGGATTACAGGCATGAGCCACTGCGTCAATCTAATTTATTTAATTTTTAATTTTTGTAGAGATAGGGTCTTGTATGTTATCTAGGCTGGTCTTGAATTCCTGACCTCAAGGGATCCTTCTGCCTCGATCTCTCAAAGTGTTGGGATTATAGGCCATGAGCCACTGTTCCCGGCCTGAAATACTGTTCTATCCTAAATGTTGGAAGCTGCTTAGCTGAAGAGTTGAAAGAGAAAATGGGTAGCATATGTACTGTAGTATAGCCAACATTTGGTGAAATATACTTTCTTGTTTGACAAAGTTCATTTGACAGGGTAGGATGTAAGGGCTGTGATTTTATGCCTGCAACACATTTACTGATTCACAGCCTTGCCTGACTTCCCTCCCCAGCCACCACCATTCTTTGTAAATACAGCCTGCTCCTTTGTCTCAGGAATAATAATAAAATAATCACCATAACAAGAGATGGCTTAATCACCATAACAAGGCTTCCTGTTGCAGAGTGTGATTCACCTGCATATTCTCATTTGGTACTTACAGGAATTCTCAGGCCAGGTGCTCTTATTCCCACTTTACAGATGGGGACACTAAGACCCAGGAGGCTTGCTACCTTGTCCGCACTGCTACTGAGCAGTGGAGCTGTGTCTGTCTGCTCTCCCCTGCTGATGGGCACCTCTCTGCACTCAACCCATCGCCCACCTCCCTCAACTTCTGAATCTTACCCATCCCCTCAACAGACATTGACCACAGGCCTGCTTCCAGGAGGGCACAGCATGACCCTTTCACCTTTCAGGCATTAAGAATGTAGTGAGAGGTGAGGGGCCAGTCATTACAGCAGACTTTTCTGTCAAATCAACTTAAAGAAGTGTCCTTTGTCTAAGCTCAGTGCTGTGGGAGTGTGTGGGCAGGAGAGATTTGTTTCAATTGGGGAAACCTAGGAGCATCTTAGAGCAGGGGGTTGGCCTGCAGTAGGCAGAGGCCCCAGGCATAGGGAATACAGTCATGCACCGCATAACCACTATGGACCGTATGGGCTACAGTTGTCCCTTAAGTTTAGAATGCTGTATTTTTCCTGTACTTTTTCTATGTTTAGATATGTTTAGATACACAGATGCTTAGCATTGTGTTACAGTTGCCTGCGGTATTCAGTACTGTGCCACACTGCCCAGGTTTGTAGCCTGGGAGCAATAGGCTAGACCACATAGCCCAGATGTGGAGCGGGCTGCCATCTAGGTGTGTGTAAGTTCACTCTAGGTTGTACTCACTATGATGAAATCACTTCCTGATCCATCTCTGGGAATGCATCCCTGTTGTTAGTGATGCATGACTGCATCTTGTGCCAGGAGAAGGGGCGAAAGGTGCCCGGTATGTTCAGCAGAGTTCTGCCAGCTGGGGAAGGCCAGGCTTGAGTGTGGTATGTGTGAGCATGAGTGTTTGTGTGTTTGTGGGTGAGCCTGAATGTACCTGTAAGTGTGAGTGTGTATGTGTTTGTGGCTGAGTGTGTGTGTGTGTGTGTGTGTAGAGTGAAATCAGCCTGTTATGCCCAGACTGTTTGTTCCCCAAAGAAGACCACCAGAGTCCAGAGTCAAAGCCAAGCGGCAAGGATCTTTACTACAAGTTCGAACTTGGTCCCTCCTTTACACAGTATACAAGAGGGCCTTGAACAATGCGAGCGTTTGCTTTTTATAGCCCGAAAGTTGCAGGGGAACAAAGAAATTCTTTTGGCTCCTGCGCTTTCAGTAACCTTGAACGGCTGTTGACTTATCAGAGACTTTCCAGGTGGTGTTTATACTGG
This sequence comes from Mandrillus leucophaeus, assembly GCF_000951045.1. NCBI lineage: Eukaryota > Metazoa > Chordata > Mammalia > Primates > Cercopithecidae > Mandrillus > Mandrillus leucophaeus. The sequence continues at coordinate 257,663 of NW_012099899.1, read as the reverse complement.
GCTCAGGGAGTTTGAGAGATATATGGTGGTGGGATGGGAGGATGGGATGTGTCTGTGCTAGGCTCAGGGAGTTTTGAGCCTGGGGCTGAGGAATGTGCCCAGCTCCTTTCAAGCCCAGCAAGGGAGGAGATGGCCAGGAAGCATGTTCAGGACTGGGCCAAGGACTTAGACCTTAGCCTCCATTGCACACCCCGAAGAGCCTTTCTGAGTAGAAGAGTGGCCGTGTGTGAGGTGCAGTAAGGAAGTGGGTGAAGGCCAGGCCATAGGCAAGGAGGCTGGGCCAGGCTCTGCAGAGGTGTATGCGGGGCAAGCAGGGGGCTAGGAGCCTCGGGTGGAAGCTGGCCCTCCCATCAGGACAGAGCTATGGTCCTTGTCCTTTTCCTTGTCACCCCTGCCCATGCATTTGCTCTTCTGTGCTGGTACATGTGCCAGCTCACTGGCATTGGTGCCCAGACCAGACTGTGATGCTCCATGATGACAGTGACCATCTTTCTGCTTATTGTGGGATCTGAGAGCCTTGAGGAATGCCTGATGTTTAGAGGGGCCAGAAAAACAACAGTGCGCTGGAAGGCTGATGCTGCCACCTGCAGCCATGAGAAGGAAGGCTGCATGGCGCTGATCTGGCCCAGTGCAAGGGATCTTGGAGTCCTCAGCAGGGGCCCACCACCCATGGCTAGGACCACCCCGGCAGGAGGCCAGACCCATCCTGACCTGAGTCCCAGGCAGCACGCTCCATTAGGGGATGGGGGGCCAGGCCACAGAAGATGTCAGGGACTTTGGAGTCCAAGAGTGGCTGATGCAGGAAAGAGATGTTGAGAAGGTCCAGGGTACACTTTCGAAAGTTGGGAGACTGCGGGAGTGTGTCTTCCTGTCAGGTGGCAGGTGCCCCTGTTGTGCAGGAGGCACTTCCTGCTGAGCCATCAAGCCCCTTTCAGTGCCCTGAATCTTGGGTGACAACTCTCCCATGCTCTCCAGGGAGACCACTGACGGGTCAGAAGGAGGAAACAGATGGAATGGGATGGTCTGTTCTCTGAGATACCCAGGAGGAGTTATCAGGGACACAGGTCATCAGCTAGAAGGGCTGCTTGAAGGCGGTGGCCACTTTTGCTCTTAAGCAGCATTTTCAGGACGAAGGGCTGGAATCTGCTCCCCTCCCACCTGGGCCCCATTCCAGTTTCACCCCACCTGCCCTCTATGTGGCTGCTCAGGACCCTCCTTGAGCCCTTCCCTGTGTGCCTGCCGCTCGGTCCCTCCAGGACCCAGCTCCACTGGTGTTTCCTCTGGTGGGGCCTCCCCTTTCTTCATTGCAGGCCCCAGGGTTGCACAGCATTTCCTTCTTATTTTTTATTTTTTGAGATGGAGTCTCACTCTGTCACCCAGGCTGGAGTGTAGTGTCGTGATATCAGCTCACTGCAACCTCCGCCCCCCAGTTCAAGAGATTCTCCTGCTTCAGTCTCCCGAGTAGCTGGGATTACAGGTGCCTGCCACTGTACCTGGCTAATTTTTGTATTTTTAGTAGGGACAGGATTTCACCATGTTGGCCACGCTGGTCTTGAGCTCCTAACCTCTTGGTCCACCCGGCTTGGCCTCCCAAAGTGCTGGGATTACAGGTGTGAGCCACCGCGCCCAGCCAGGGTTGCACAGTAGTCTAGTGGTGGGGCAGGACTCAGATCCACATCTTTCTGGCAGTGCTGTTGACCTCCACATGGGACAGCTTCTCTTAACCAAGATAGGAGAAGAGAGCCTGTAAGTGTAAATAACAGCCGGGCAGTCTCTCCTGGAGACCTCTGGGGTCAGCATAGTGCCGCATTGTCCACAGGCCAGTGGATGAGGGCAGAAAGCCTGCTGTGAGTGATCGTTTTTCTTCCTCAATTTCATTTCTGGAATGGTGAGCTTGGTGGCTCACACCTTTAAACCCAGCATTTTGGAAGGCCAAGGCGGGAGGATTGCTTGAGGCCAGGAGTTCAAGACCAGCCTGGGCAAAATAATGAGAGCCGCATCTCTACAAAAATGAAAACAAAATAGTCACACATGGAGTTGTATGTCTGTGGTCCCAGCTACTCGAGAGGCTGAGGCAAGAGCATTGCTTGAGCCCAGGCATTTGAGGCTACAGTGAGCTATGATTGTGCCACTGCACTCCAACCTGGGCAACAGAGCTGTCTTTTAAAAAAATAAAAATGAAAAGCTTTCAAACCTTGATTCTGTGCTCTGACTCCTCCCTGGTCCATGTCATTCACCTTGCTGCTTTATTGCATGTCTGAACTCTCAGGGGCAGTTCCCCTGTTTCTTGGTTCCTCTCTAGGGGAGAGACTGCAGGCCTTACTCCTGTGCCATGCTCCACTACAGGCCCTGAGTTCTGTCTGGACTGGATGGAGGCCCTAAGCCCTGAGTGTGTCCATCTTCTGCTGGTCTTGCAAGGCAGTCATTGAAATGACTCAGATGAAAATTCCTCAGATCCTGCTTTTCCTTGCACATGTTTCTGTTATTTCCCAACTTATAAAAGCAGCTCATGCTAACATAGAACACCAGAGAACACAAGAAGCCATGAGGAAGCAAAACCTGTAGAAATGCTAGCTAGTGTGGCCCTGTCCTGCTAGGTTCTGATATTGGGGCAAAAGAATGCCATGTGCTTATAAGCCGGGTCATGCTGTACTTGCTAGATTGTACCCCTGTCACTTTGCAGACTGATAAAGATTGCACCCCACTTGTAAACATTCTGCTGTTTTTATTTCTAGAAGTTATTTATTCTGTCCCGTGGAGACACGGCAATTTATTAGCAGTCCTTTGCTGTTTCCAACACTTCATAGTCTGCACTGTGCCCTCAAGAAGGGAAAACTGAACTAACCCTCTTGCCCTTTTCCCTTCCTGCATAATTCGTCTCCCAGGAGCAGATTTTATTGCCATGGTAGGGCACACTTGTAGGTTGGTTGGTTTGTTTGTTTGTGATGGAGTCTCACTCTGTCACTCAAGCTGGAGTGCAGTGACACAATCTCGCCTCACAGCAACTTCCGTCTCCTGGGTTCAAGCGATTCACCTGCCTCAGCCTCCTGTATAGCTGGGATTACAGGCACCCTCCACCATGCCTGGCTAATTTTTGTATTTTTAATAGAGACAGAGTTTCATCATGTTGGCCATGCTGGTCTCAAACTCCCGACCTGAGGTGATCCACCAACCTCAGCCTCCCTAAGTGCTGGGATTACAGGCATGAGTTGCCACTCCTAGCCACTTGTGTGTGTTTTAAAGGAATGCTAGATTATATTGTTTGACAAAAGCACAATCCTGTATGTGACAAAACTCTTTTCATTTAAACCTTACACAGCTTCTACCATTATGGTCCTTGCAAAGGCAAAGGCAGAATCACATCAAATGGTGGTCTTTAATTTAAACACATTAAAAGTCAATGGCTGGACACACTCATTCCCTTGAAGTAAATGCCTAGGACAATTGGTAGGTCATGTGGTAGTTTTGTATTTAGTTTGTGTGTGTGTATGTGTGTGTGTGGTGTGTGTGTGTAAGAAACTGGCAAGCTATTTTCCAGAGTCTCTGTACCTTCCTTTTACATTCCCACCAGCAGTATATGAGTGGTGCAGTTTTTCTGCATCCTTACAGGCATGAGCCACCGTGCCTGGCTTTTTTCTGTTTGTTTTTTAAGAAAACAGATCTCATTATGTGGCCCAGGTTGGCCTCGAACGCCTGAGCACAAGTGATCCTCTTGCTTCAGCCTTCTGAGTATAGTGCTGCAGGTATGCACCACTATGTCTGGCTAGTTTTTTATTTTTTTGTAGAGATGAGGGTCTCACTAAGTTGCCCAGAGTAGCCTCAAACTCCTGGGCTCAAGCTATCCTCCCACTTTGGGCTTCCTAAGTGCCAGGACTACAGGCACACACCAGCATACCTAGCATACCCATGTTCTAATTTGATTGTTTCCTTTTTTATGCTGTTAAATTTTGAGAGGTCTGTATTATATATTTTAGATAGTTGTCCTTTGTCAGATATGTGCTTTGCAAATATTTCCTTCCAATCTGTAGCTTGTCTTTTTAACCTTTTATCTGGCTCTTTCACAGCCCAAACAGTTTTAATTTTGATGAGGTCTAGTTTGTCTGCCCGTCTTTCCTTTTATAAATCGGGCTTTGGTGCCAAGTCTAAGAACTCTGCCTTGCCCTAGATCCTGAGGATTATGTTTTACATTTGAATTCATGATCCATTTTGAGTTATATTTTGTATGAGGCATAAGGTTTAGGTTGAGACCTATTTTTTTTCCTGTGAATGCCGGTTGCTCCAGCACCCTCTGTGGAAAGGCTGTCCTTCCTCCTGAAGTGCTCTTGCATATTTGTCAAAAAATCCACTGGGCATATCTGCTGGGTCTCTTTCTTGGATTTTCCATTCTGTTCTGTACATTACTGTCTGTGCCCACCCCCTGCCGATACTCCCCAATTTTAATTACCCTAGCTGTAGAGTCAGTCTTGAAATCTAATTGACTGATTCCTTCCACTTCATTCTTCCTTTACAGAATTGTTTTAGTTATTTTAGTTTCCTTGCCTTTAAAAAATATTTTCTTATTAATTGTTTGATTTTTATTTAAAAAATACTAGTACACTTTTTTGCTCTTTTCTGTTCTTTTTTTAAAAAAAAAATTGAGGGTACATAGTAGGTGTATATATTTATGTGGTGTATGAGATGTTTTATATGACATGCAATGTGAAATAAGCACATCATAGAGAAGGGTATCCATTCCCTCAAACATTTATCCTTTGAGTCACAAACAATCCAATTACACTCTTTAAGTTCTTTTAAATTATACAATTATTATTTACTATAGTCACCCTATTGTACTGTCAAACAGTAGATTTTTTTTTCTGCTGAATAATAGCCACAATGAATAGTGGGTCTTTTTATATTTTTACTTTTTAATTTTATGTTTTTTTCTAACTTTCTAAACTTGTCAAACTAGTAGGGCTTATTCATTCTTTCTATTTTTTGTACCCTCTCTGCCTTTCTATATACATTTTAGAATAATCTAATCTATATTTACAAAACTTCTTGCTGGAGTTTTATTGGAATCATTCTAAACCTGTGTACAAGGGGCACACACATTTTAACTCACGTTGCCACACTGTCCTCCAGAAAGGCTGAGTGGATTGACGTTCCCACCAGCAGGGCCTGGGATGTGTGTTTCCACCTTTGCCAGCCCTGCACAGTGACTGTCTTTGTTTGGCTTTGCCAAGCTGATTGCAGAAACTGCCATATCATTTTGTTTTGTGATACTTAAATTACTGCAAGGTGGAACATTTTCTCTCTAACTTTGCTGCATCTCTTCTTTCTGCATTGCCTTTCTCTTCTCTTTGCTCATATTTAATTGAGATTTTTTTCCCTCATGATTTGGAAAATCTTTTTCCCACTTGCCAAGTTTTCTTCTCTTGAAAACATTTACCTTACCTCTGGTGTAGAAACCCTTCATGGCGCTGTTGGAGAGTCCCGCCCTTCCACTTCAGAAAGGTAAGACATGCCCCAGTGTTTCCCTGATGCTTTTTTTTTTTTTTTTCTGAAGGGCAGTGGCACAATCTTGGCTCTCTTCAGCCTCTTCCTCCAGGGTTCAAGAGATTCTCGTGCCTCAGCCTCCTCAGTAGCTGGGATTACAGGGGCATACCACCACACCTGGCTAATTTTTGTATTTTCAGTAGAGATGGTGTTTCACCATATTGGCCAGTTTGGTCTTGAATTCCTGAAATTAGGTGATCCACCTGCCTCGGTCTCCCAAAGCCCTGGGATTACATGCATTGTAGCAGGACGAGCTGCAGACAAAACTCCTTAGACACCGGGTTAAAGAAGGAAGAGGTTTTATTCTGCTGGGATCATCGGCAGACTTGTGTCTCAAGAACTGAGCTCTCCAGAAAAGAAATTTCTGGCCATTTTAAGGGCTTACAACTTTAAGGGGTCCACGTGAAATGGTCATGGTAGGTCAAGTAAACTCGAGGAATGTGACTGGGGGGCTACATGCATCAGCTAACAGAACAGAAAGTTTTGCAATGATTCTTCATGCAATGTCTGGAATTTACAAATAATACAAGTAGTTTAGGTCATGGATTGATATTATTATTATTATTGTTGTTATTATTATTATTATTTAAACCACCAGTGCCTGGTGGTGGCGACAGGCCATCTGGCTATTTATCTTGCTTTTGTTTCTTTTCAACTCTTTGTTTTCTCCCTTTTCTCCTGTCTTATAAACTAGGCAAGGCAGGCAAGGAGGTCAGCAGGATAAGTAGTGGTCTCTTTCCTTATTTCCCCACTTTGAGAATCTCACTTATTAGTGGGAGTTCTCATGTTCATCCTCGCTTTCTGAGTTTCTTCTCTTATACACATCTAGATGTGTATAAGAGACAGAGGCAAGGAGGTCAGCAGGATAAGTGGTGGTCTCTTTCCTTATTTCCCCACTTTGAGAATCTCACTTATTAGTGGGAGTTCTCATGTTCATCCTCGCTTTCTGAGTTTCTCTGTGAGACAGCATCTAGATGTGTATAAGAGACAGAGGCAAGGAGGTCAGCAGGATAAGTGGTGGTCTCTTTCCTTATTTCCCCACTTTGAGAATCTCACTTATTAGTGGGAGTTCTCATGTTCATCCTCGCTTTCTGAGTTTCTCTGTGAGACAGAGTGATAGCGATTCATGTAATACACCTGTGCTAAAGTTTTCTGATGAACCAAGGTAGCAACAAAACCTTTTATCATTTGAAGGAGCAAGGGTAATACACAGGGGAGCAGCAAGCAACTTCCTATTACTAGCAATAAACCTACAATGAGGGTTTTAAATCCTCCTGTAGCTGGAAACTATTTTTCAAATAAAGACCCAGGACTAAACCCTTGCCAAACCTGTACAGGAACATGTGTCAACTTTGTCATGTCCCTGACTACATTTTTGACCACCTGTCCTTGATTATTTATTTCTAGACAGTAATGAGTTAAGTTAAATTTTCTACAGATTTCTCCTTCAGATACTAGTAAATAGTCTAGGGCCAGTCTATTTTGATAGATGGCATTTTTCATTTGGGTTTCCTGCTGGGCTAAAACAGTCAAAGCTCTGCCAGTTTTATTAGTGATTGATGGCCTGCAATTGTATGATCTGATTAAGCATGTAGATAGGGGTTTGGTATCTCCATGAGCCATCTTGTACCCGTGTGGCAGGCCCATATGCTGTATGACCCTTTTAGGGGGCCATTCATTATCTTTTCAGTTTTTCTATAGCTATTCTTTGCTTTTCTTGGGAAGCATAGACAGGGAAACCTGGGAGCTCACCTGTTTTTATGGGCAGTAGAAAAAAGGATGACTTCATGGTGCCAATGATGCAACTACCTGCCCATTGATCAGGTAACTGAGTGTAGGCTCTGTGCTCACATATCCAGTATAGTCCAGTGGGAGCCGTCCAGTCTTGATAAGACTCTGGATGAGCCCAGGCTGTCTGTAATTTAGAAAATTTACTAAATCGGTTCTTTTCATTATGGTTTAGGCCCCACCAAGTGACCGTTCTTGTGCTGTTGTACAACTTCTGTCCTAGAAAATTGAGCTTTCCTACAGGGATGGTGAAGTATTTTCCTTCTCTAGCTACACAGTATTGTCCAATAATCTGGGTCCAACTAGGACCCAGAAGTTGCTAGTTTGGGCCTTCTGAACTGGAATTGTGTCAGGAACTGGATCAGTGGGCACCAACTCTCGGGCTTCCCAAGGCCATCAGTCTCCCATAATGGTTCTCCCACATACATAACAGGAAGCAACATTGAGGGAATGAGCTACATTTTCTGCTAACTGGAGAAACAATATTTTGTCTTTTTCAGAAGCTCTGGTGCTGGCAGATTTAGCTCATCATGAAAGGTTTGAAACACTGGTTTGAGAGAGCCCCTGTGGACCTCCTGTCAGACTAAAATGGCAACTTGGGGCTTTAGCCCTGTCCCATTGATCCCCACGGTTACATGTTTTCCTTTTTCCAACAGGGATCTAGGGATTAGTGATTATTAGTTCTAGTGGGTTACAGTGACTGGTAGCACAGGAGGGACTTTTTGAAGGTGAACCTGGTCCTTTTAGTCCTTTTTTCAAGTAACCCAAATAACCATGGCCAATAAGCACAATTTTCACAGACCCCTCAGTCATGACAAACGTATTTATTTTTTATTGTGTAGCTCCTTTCTCAGTTAAGAGAACCACATTTTAATCCTAGCTTGTTAGGATTAATGGTTGCACAAGCATCAAATCTTAAAGCTATTTCTTTGGGGATTCCTTTTTTTTTTGTTCTAGTTATTATTTTAGTTGTATCACCTAGGAAAGTGCCAGTTCTTAATCTTATTTCAAAAACTTTGGTTACAGGAGGCTCAGATGGGTTATAACACACACCAGGTTGGTTATTTCCTGGGCTATATACCTTGTACTGAGTGGCATTATACAAACAAGTTTCTTTTAATGTTCCTGTACATTCATAATAACTATAAAACAGAAGAATTGTTTTAATTTGCTGTCCTACCTCAGTGACCTGATGAATACACTGGGAACAGTCCCCAGTTTGAGGAAGGTCATTTGAAGCCCTTACTGTACAAGTCCAAAATGTAAGAAAAATGAGTCCCCAATGAGCTTCCTCATGCTTTGGCTGTGAGTGGATCATTCAGCTTCCAGGTCTGACTGGAGCAGGGCTTGTCATCTTTTTCAGAGTCACTTTGCAGGGGTTATCCAGGCTTGGTCTCGCTTCCCAGGTTTCAGGTGCTGTAGGTTTTACAGGGCTATGTTGGATCCAGGCTGGGATTCTCTCTACCTTCACAGCAGTGGGCGTGGTCAAGATGACAGTCTGAGGTCCTTTTCACCATGGCCACAAGGGGACTACCTTGCAGTCTTTGATTCACATTCGATCACCTGGGGAGAAAGGGTGAACTGGGGAGAATAAGCTAACAGGGCATCTCTCATTTACCCAGGCTGAAATTGTTTGTGTAATTTTTTCTAAGGCCTGTATCTTTTGCTGTAACTCAATTTCACTTAACATTCGGGGAGTGCCCACGCGTCCCTGTAGTATGGGAGGGGGTCTATGATGTAATATTTTATAAGGGGGATTATCTTGTTCTTTTAGAGGGAGTACATCTAATCTTAAACAATACCATAGGGAGAGCCTATATCCATTTTAATCCTGTTTCCTGACATAATTTTTAAACTATTTTTGATAGTCTGATTCATCTGCTCCACTTTTTCAGAACTCTGGGGTTGGTAGGCAGCATGCAGTTTCTATGTGATCCCCAATACCTTTGCTGTCTTCTGTACCAAGTTAGCCATAAACGCTGGCCTGTTATCTGAGCTGATTTGTAAGGGCAGTTTAAATTTAGGAATATGATCTCAAAGAAGCACACAGGTTACTTCACCAGCTTTCTCAGTTCATGTTGAATAAGCCTCCACCCACCCAGAGTAGGTACACATGAGAACTAGTAAATACTTGTTACCTCCACACTTTGGCATTTCTGTGAAGTCTACCTGGAGATTTTTAAAGGGGGCTGTTCTGTAAGCTTGTATGCCAGGTGGAGCAGCTGGACCCTGCCTAGCATTGTGCTGTTGGCATGTAACAGACTGCTGCACCACTATGTTGGCAAGGGCTGACAATGTGAGATGTAGAAGTACTGGCCGAACAACTTTTCAAGTGACTCCTGACCTAAATGAGTGGTTTCATGCACAACCAGTACAACTGCGGCTCCTAGCAGCTGTGGCACAGCTACTCTCCCTTCTGGTAACTGGTAACTCTTCCTTCTGTCACCTGTCCTCCCTCTGGAGGAAGTCCTTTTCTTCTTTAGAATAAGTAGGTACAAGGTCAGGCACTTGAGGGAGCAGGGGGGCCATGACCAATGCCCAGTAGGGGGTGGATGCTGCTTTTTGAGCCTCTGAGTCAGCTCGGGAGTTCCCCAAGGCAACCTAAGTGGAAGCTCACTGGTGTCCTCTGCAGTGTATGACTGACACCTTTTGGGGTTTCCATACTGCTTCTAATAATAGCAAGATTTCTTGCTGATATTTTATGTCCTTTCACCCAACGTTCAACAGGCCTTTGTTTATATACACAAACATACACACACACAGAATTAAAATGGATATAGGCTGTCCCCCTTTTGGTATTGTTTAAGATTAGATGTAATTGTTTAAGATTAGGTACTTGAGATGGACCTGGATAGCTTCAAGAGCTTCTCTGGGGACCGGGTCATGTTTTTGTCTGACCGGCTGGGCCCCAGGCTTAACTTTTTACAAGTACGGGGGCTTGGTTGACTGCTAACCCTGGAGGATTGTCTTCTGCCCATACCCTTGGCCACCATTTAGCCAGAGCTGGTCTTATCTCTTGGCCTGGCTCAGTTGAGAAAAGTGTCCATTTCTCCTCCTGGGGGACCATAAGGGCCATGATGACTCCCGTTTTGGGTAACTTTAGCTGTAAAGAGCTGTGCTTTGTAAAAGAGATGGTGGCTTTCAGCTTGCTAAGCAAGTCCCTCCCCAGCAAGGGCAAGGGGCATTCAGGCATGTAGAAGAACTGGTGAATCACTTCATGTCCTCTTACAACACAAGTCTGGGGCAAGCAGGAAGCTTGCTTTGCCAAAACTTCTGTGGCTCTGATTGTATCAATAGTCCTTTTGGATAAGGGGGTGACCAGGGCAGTTACTACCAAATGTTCAGCACTGGTATCGATAAGAAAATCAATGTCTTTGCCTCTGACTGTCGTCCTGACCATGGGCTCTTTGGGCACTTGAGCCCAGTCCCCCTCAGTCCAATAACCCTTCTGCCAGATTGAGCAGGGCCCCTTCCTCCTTGTCTGGGGCCTCCTGCTCTGAGCCACCTTGTTCTCCTTTTAGCTGAGGGCCCTTGTTCTTCCAGTGTCCTATTTCTTTACAATGAGCACACTAGTTACTCTGCAAGCTCAAATGTCCAGACTATCTTTCCCAGGGTCCCCCTTTCCATGCTTCTTTGGGGAGACTCCTCTGATTGCTGTGGCTAGCAGGTCAGCATTTCACCAGGCCTGGCATTCATTCTCTTTGTGGTTTTCCCTATAGCTTATTCCATCCCTGTTTATAAACACCTGGTTAGCTATTTCTAATAACTGTGACATATTCATCCCCGCAAACCCAGCCTGTTTCTGCAGTTTTCTTCTAATGTCTTCTGCACTTTGACTAACTAAAGCCATGTTAATCATGCACTGATTTTCAGGGCTATCAGGATTAAAGGAAGTATACATACAATAGGCCTCACACAGCCTCTCATAGAATTGTGCCAGACTTTCTTCTTTTACCTGAATGACCTCAGAGACCTTGTTAATGTTTGTGGCCTTCTGAGCTCCCCTCTTTAATCCTTCCAAGAGAGCATCCCTGTATTGGTTTAGCCTTTGTATACCCTTTCTTTCATTTGGGTACCACTGGGTGTCAGTTCCTGGTAACTGGGTCCTTACATACTCTTGGGGGTTTTGGTAATCAGCTGGTGTATGTTCCTCCAGCCACTTAGTCACTGCTTGGAGCACTCTCTGCCTCTCATCTGTGTTGAAGAGGTACATGAGCAGCTGGTGGCAATCAGCCCAAGTGGGATTATGGGTCTGGATAATAGTTTGGAGCAAATCAATTAGAGTTTGTGGCTTTTTGGTATAGGACGGGGTGTTGTTTTTCCAGTTGAGAAGGTTGGCAGAGGTGAAGGGCTGGTACACAAAAACACGACTCTCCACCATGTGCCCATCTTCATCTATCCCAGTATACTGCTGCTTTCAGGGGCATTTGTATCTTGGTTTTGGGTCATAAATGAGCTGCCAAGGGAGGGGTTTCTCCCAAGGCTTCACATCCTCTCTTTGCTACTCTGGGTGGCCTAGGGGTGTGTGTGTCTTGTGGAGGCGCAGGTGCTGCGGGCTCAGGAGTGGGGAGCCTCTCACCCTGGTAAGGGGAAGGCACTGCTGGGATCACTGGTGCCATCTCCTGCAATGGATCTTGTGATGTTGGGTCAGACAGAACTTTAGGAGTTGATTTCCCTCGGCAGGTGGAGCAGGATCATTTCTTGGCTACCTTTGCTACTAGCACTGCTGCTGCCTGCCCTCTTAGCCACTGTGTGGGGTCTAATACCAGCTGTAACCAAGGGTCTATGTACGGAAACTGGTCTGAGTGTCCTGGCTTACCAGTTACCTTGTGCCACACCTTTGAAACAAGGGACCTATCCAGGCTTTCTTCTGATGGCCATCCCACTTCTAATGCTGGCCAATCTATCTCACACAAAGTTCTAAGTTTCCCTGGTGTCATAGTAACTCTATAGTCTCCATTAAATCCCTTCTTGAAATTTTTTAACATAGTTCCTACCAGAGTGGGCTTACTTTGTGTCTGAACCATTTTTTCCTCAAGACAACAATACTCACACTACAAGAAGGAAAGGGTAAAAGGTCACTCACTCACCTAATTCACACTAACTCAAACTCAAAACCAAAACCAAAGTGCCAATAAAGGCACGCCATGAGTGATCAGGCCACACTTCCATTCAGATGGAGTGGAAGACCAGTCTTACCATGTTCCAGATGTCCAGACTCCAAGTGCTAGTTCCTTCCTGGTGTTCAGCCACTGCATTGATCCTCCGCAGGGGCCTGCTGTGCCCCACTCTAATGAGGCATTCCACCAGGGCAAATGCCTACCTGGGAGTGCTCTCAGCATCCAAGTCACTCAAGCTGGCTGGAGTCCCCCACAGGGATGCTCCATAGGGCATGCCTAAGCCTCCTAAGGGGCTGCCTCAACTGTACGCTAATTTCTTCACTTCCTGGTCCAGGAACCAAGAAATGTAGCAGGATGAGACCTGAATTCTTCAGACACCGAGTTAAAGAAGGAAGAGACTTTATTTGGCTGGGAGCATTGGCAGACTTGTGTCTCAAGAACCAAGCTCTCCAAAAAAGAAATTTCTAGCCCTTTTAAGGACTTACAATTTTAAGGGATCCATGTGAAAGGGTCATGAAAGATTGAGCTAGAGTGGGGAATGTGACTGGGGGCTACATGCATCAGCTAACAGAACAGAAAGTTTTGCAATGCTTCCTCATACAATGTCTGGAATTTACAGATAACACAAGTAGTTTAGGCCAGGGATTGATATTATTATAATTATTTTTTAAAACCACCAGGGCCAGGTTGTGGCACCAGGCCATCTGGCTATTTATGTTGCTTTTGTTTCTTTTCAACTTTTTGTTTTCTCTGTTTTCTCCTGTCTTATAAACTAGGCAAGGGGAAGAAGAAAGCAAAAAAAGCGGTGGTCTTCTTCCTTAGCGTGAGCCACTGTGCCAGGCCTCTGATGCCTTTTGAATGCTACTGAGTCAAGTCACAGTCCTGCCACTTGCTTGCCATTTGACCAATCTGGGTTACCTCACCCGCAGGATGTGGGCCGGCCTGTCAGGAGGGCTGGGTACATGTGGGATGATGTTGTGCAAAGCTGGTGGGGGACCTCTGAGGGGAAGGCAAAAATGCAAGGATTATCAAGCAAGCTGTACTCCAGACTATGCTTTTGCATCAGCATGGCCAACATGGCATAATCCCGTCTCTACTAAAAATACAAAAATTAGCTGAGCATGGTGGTGTGCCCCTGTAATCCTAGATACTCGGGTGGCTGAGGCATGAGAATCTTTTGAACCTGGGAGGCGGAGGTTGCAGAGAGCCAAGATTGTGCCACTGCATTCTAGCCTGGGTGACAGAGCGAGACTCTGTCTTAAAAAAAAAAAAAAAAAAGAAGAAGAAAAAGAAAAAACCTCAACTGAAAATGTATTTCAGATCTGGACTTCTTTGATTATTGGCAAGGAGGGCACCTTTGTCATCCAAAGTGAGGGCCTCTGGAGTCTGTGAACCTATGGCAGGTGATGTGCTGTTTGCTGTCTGGACCTGACCACTGTCACCTTTACTGATCGGTGACAAACAGCCTGCCTGACATGGCCTTGTTTCCGTGGGTCTTGTTCATCTGGGGAGACATATTTTGGAAGCAAGCTAGAGGTTGAACACAGAAGGTGACACAGGTGTGATGGCTGGATACTGTCATCTAACAAGGTTGTAAGAAGCTAACGGTGATGGCCAGTCTGGGTGCTTCCTGCACCCCTCCCCCAGGAACACTGTCATGGGCCTCTGAGTATGAGGGGGACAGCTAGTCTGGAGGCACTGTCAATATACATTGACCTAATTTTTTTCCTTGGAGTTTTTGTCTTTTTAAAAATGATGGCTTCTTAATCTCTGGCTTTTCTTGCTTTTTCTAATTATTCTAGTTTTTTTCACCTTTTCAGTATTTATCCTTTCTTTTCTTCTTCTTTTTGTTCTTTCTCTTCTCCCCTTATCAGATCTTCATGCTATTTTCCTTCTATTTTCTCTGTCTTCGCATTGTTCTCTGTACATTTAGTTCTTTATACGTTCACAGGTGTTGGCACCCCCTAGAAAAGCTGACCATAATCTGGGCATTATTTTTAACTGGAAATGACCTTTTGCAGCATACAACAGTACGCAAGTGTTGGGTCCATATTGGTTTGAATCTAGTGACCATAACTGGAAGGAGCCTACGCCCCCCAGTTTTATTCAGTGTGAGAAATCGTACAACAGCAGTTCAGGAATTTATTGAATAAACACTGTGATCCTGCCCCTCAGAGAGTACTCTTTTTCCTTCCCAATTGTATTTTCTTTAGCTGTTCACACACTCAGTCTGTATAATTAGGAGTAATTGTGCATTCTT
>NW_012099899.1:224485-242907 GCF_000951045.1 Mandrillus leucophaeus | reverse complement strand
GGCAGAGACACTGCCCTGGTGCTGGGGCCTCTGCCCTACTCAGGCAGCAGCTGGGATGGAAAGCAAGACCCAAACCAGGGCCTCCATCCTGAGGACCTTGGCTCCCAGATCCAAGGTTGCCAGAGCGCTGTTTCCTTCAGGAAGTCAAGGAGTTGGAGACTGTTCTAAGGTTGTCTTGTGCTTTTAGCCTAGGGCAATGATAGCAATGATGAGTCTGTGGGCATTTTCACTCAGCTTTGGGTCAGAGCTCGGTCTGGACACTCACACAGGTTCGCTCTCTTACTCACTCTGGCTGTTTCTTTCCAACTACGTGGAAGAAAAGCAAAATGTGATGAAATTTTTGTAAGTGTCTTACCCATCAATGGTTTGCTCTCCAGAGGTAAATTCAACCCAATCTTCATAAACTCAAAGCTACCTGTTGATGTCCTGCGCTGGGTAAGTGGGCCGGGGGCTTGGTTTTCCCACACTTGGTGTCACCACTGAGTTTGGGCATCACCGTAGTCCCTCCCCACAGTGCTTACAACTCTCTTGCTCTGTTCTGCTTGTGCCATTAGGGGCATCATCGGCGCTCATGTGGGTGCAGCACTTGCTTCAGTCAGCCTGGCTCAGGGTCTCCCAGGGTGCAGCTCACAGTGCTCTCTCAGCCCCTGGGAAAGGTGCCAGAATCCTTTCATTTCACAGATGGGGAGGCAGACTCAGAAGTGAAATTGCTGCTTGGGGCTTAGGAACCAGTAGAGCTCAGCCTTAAGCCCCCAACCTGGGCTTTCCCCCTCTCCATTGTGCTGAATGAGGGAGTGTGTGTCTGTATATATGTTTTGTGTGTTGTTTTTAGAGATGAGGTCTCACTATGCTGTCCAGGCTGGTTTTGAACATCTGGGTTCACTCCTTCCTCTCACCTTGGCCTCTGAGTAGCTGAGACTACAAGTGTGCACCATGCCTGCCTCTTTTCTATTCTTCTTCTTCTTTTTTTTTTTTTTTTTTTTTTTTCATTTCTTTTGAGATACAGTCTCGCTTTGTCTCCCACGCTGGAGTGCAGTGGCATGATCTTGGCTCACTGCAACCTCCACCTCCCAGGTTCAAGAGATTCTCCTGTCTCAGCCTCTCAAGTAGTTGGGATTACAGGCACGTGCCACCACACCTGGCTAATTTTTGTATTTTTAGTAGAGATGGAGTTTTCCCAAGTTGGCCAGGCTGGTCTCAAATTACGGACCTCAGGTGATTCACCTGTCTCGACCTCCCAAAGTGCTGAGATTACAGGTGTGAGCCATCGCACCCAGCCATGTACCGCTTTTTTTCCCCTCAGTAAAACACCAAAACATTTAAATCTTTAGAGCCAGCATTGTAGTGGCTGCTTAATACCCCACCGGCTTGACACACTTTCCTGGATACCCCTGTTCTCCCCTGGAAGATGTCTGGTTGAGGTTAGGACATGGTGAGAAGTGTGCGGACTTGGCCGCTGGCCAGACTGGATCCAGGTGTGCCCTCTTGTGGCCCTGATTAGCTGTGTGACCCTAGATGAGCCAGTGACCTTCTCTAAACAGCGATGTCTTGGGGCTCTGAGGGGCTGGAAAGTGGAATGTCTTCAGTGCCAAGCTTAGGACTTTGCACTTTCTTCTTGCCATGGTGGGAGCAGTCACTGGTCAGCTGTCTCTTGGTAGGGACCTGTGTGCATCACTGACCACTTGGGTAGCTGCAGGAGGGACGGGATATGTGAGAACTAGACCCAGGGCAGAGAAACCGGTCGCAAGCTGTGTGCCCGGTAATTCACGGTGATGTGTGGAAACTCCTCTTCTGATTCTGGAGCCAGAGAACAATCTCAGAGGATAGAGTGTCTTTTCCCTCTGAGCTCTCCAAGGAGCGGAAATCCCTTTGTTCAGTGATTGGAAATTGACAGTGGGCTTCTGCTGTTGCTGTTTCCTAAGTAACTGTATTGTTTGATCTAGAATTATGATTTATTAAAGAATATTGTTTTACTTTTTCTAAATCGGCTAAGTGTAATAATATCTGTGTCTGAAGATAAACTGAGTTCTGTGTTCAGAGGATATTTAAAATACATACATTTTGACTCTTACTATTATCATATATTTTGGACATGACAAAATTGAAGGGGTAACCTTTTTTTCCCTCAGGGGTTGACCAATATCTGTGGTTTTGTTTACAGATTCCTACTGGAAATTTATTGTGTGAATCTTATTACAAGCAGATAAGTTTAGCTGAAGTCTTTTTAGATGGAACTAGAGAGTGACTGAACTGGAAAGCACAGTACAGAGTAGAAGCCCAGCAGAGTGGCCGTTTGTTCTTTTCTGTTCTCTATCACTGGACACTCAGCGTAGGGGGTGCTGCGTCACCTGCATTTGCTGCATTTGCTGAACAGTTATCCTGCCTCTTGCTCTCCCATCTCAGGTTGATCCGGCATATACAGGGAGAGTGGGGGCAAGTGAAGCTGCACTTTTTCTAAAGAAGTCTGGCCTCTCAGACATTATCCTTAGGAAGGTAGGTGAAGATAAATAGTAATTTCTTTTCTGTGGTTGCCCTCACAGCTCTGCCTGGCAGATCAGAGCCAGACTGTGCAGATCCTTTTCCATGGGGCCAGGCCTCCTGGGCAGTGGCCTGGTCACTGCAGACCGCTCAGGCTGTGACTGATGGATCCACATGCCCAGGTGGCAGCCCCCACCACTACCTGGGTAGCAGACAAGAGACCTTAGTATTTTTGGGGTTGTGATAGCTTGTAAGCTTTTGTTTGGGAAATAAAGGTGTCGTAAACACCACTGGCTTGGGAGCTGAGTGCACATGGATGTGCTCCAGGCTCTGGCACTGACTGGCTGTGCACCCCTGGGCAGATCATTCACCTGATCTAAATTGACATTTTCATCTGCAGTATAACCTGGGAACAGTCACTCCTGCTCCACAAGGCTCTTGGTTTGCAGGGTTGGTGGTGTGGTGGTGGTGGCCCTTGTTTTTGTTAACACACGGGCAAAGGTCAGCAGTAATGCTTATGATCATTTTTGTGTTTCCACAGATATAGGACTTGGCTGACCTAGAAGGTAAAGGGTTCTTGGACAAACAGGTGTATACATGTGTACACAGAGCAACTTGTAGGGGTGGGGCAGAGCCCCCATGCTGGATGACCTCTGTGCCTCCTTCCACGTTCCTTCACTGTCAAGTATTACTAGGCAGGAACACAGCTATCAAACTTAACATGGGTAGTTTTTATTTTAAAATAAACATCTTTTAAACACTTGGAGCCATCTTTCAGGACTAGCGTATGTTTTAGTATTTTGTAACCTTACATGTGATTAAAGGGTTGTCCACTCTTTTTCTTTTGAAATAATCTTAGTTTCTCCTGGAAGTTGCACAAATAGCTTGGAGGGTTCCTGTGTATCTTTCACCAACTCTCCCTAGTGATGACATCTTAGATAACAACAGCACAGTAATCACAGCCAGAAAGTAGACATTGCTGTAACACTAAAGGAATTAGAGTTTTATATGCACAATGGAATTTTAAGTTGAATATCCCAAATCCAAAGCTCCAAAATTCAAAATGCTTCAAAGTCTGAAATTTTTCAGTGGGACACAACATTCAAAGGAAATGCTCATTGGAGCATTTTGGATTTTGGATTTTGGATTTTTGAATTAGCAATGCTCAACTGGTGAGTATAATGCAAGTATTCAAAAATGTGAAATCTGAAACCCTTCTGATCCCAAGCCTTTTGGGTGAGGGATATGCAACCTGTACTTGTAAGTGATTTTAGGTGGTTGTAGATGGCCTTTTTCCAGCCACTTTGCACATTGCTATTCTTTACTTCTTGATGTTCTGATTGCTTTGTGAAAAGCTTCTCTCAGCACTTTAAGTGTTATTTTTAAGACAGAGGATGTTGTGGCTGGAAATATGTGCTACTGCTTCCAGAAACAAAAATGCACAAGGGCTGTTTTCTCTTAAGTACTGAATTCTTTCTAAAGGAAGTGAGCGTGGCCTCCCAAGATAATGTGAGGCCTCCTTACCCTCCCTTTGCTTTCAGAGGACTGTCACATTTCCTCACTTTTATATGGCTTAAATCCTGACATTAATAACACTATTACTATCAAATACAGGCAGACCTACCCTCCCTTGCCCCAAGCATTTTCATCCTGTGTTTACACAGTTGGTTTGTTGCCTTCTTGGAAAGGTCGTGGGCCGAGTGGGGGCATCTGTGCAGGGAGAGGGAATGAAGAGGCGTCATGTGACTGAGGAGTCCTGGAGCTGCCTCGGTAATTAAGCTATTTGCCAGTGTCAATCATGGTGGTGAAGGGTTTTTCCCTGTCTGCCAGGGGCATCACGCAGACTTTGAAAAAGAGCTGCTTTGTCACAGGAAATGGTGTCCAAGAGATCTTATTCCTGAAAATGTGATGGCTTCTTTCCAGCAGGGGTTATGTCCAGGCCTCACTGGAAGACCTGAGACTGAAGGTCCTGGGGACCTTGCAGAGAAGAGTCAGGGAGCACAGGACCAGGTGCCATAATGGGGTGGACTGTGGTGAAGAAAAATTCTGCACTCCATCTACAGCCACAGTCAAGAACAAGCCTGAAGGGCCAAGTGTTTGTTTCTGTTGTGAACATTCCTGGGCTTCTCACAGTGCTGAGTCAGCAAGTCTGGTGGCTGGGAGAGATTCCCAGGCACCTGAGGCAGACCTGCAGCGCTCAGCTTCTTAGCACCGACAGCTGTGAGAGCGTGCTGTGTCTGCCAGTAATGAGGGTGCTGTCTTTTTTTTTTTTTTGCTTTTAAAAATTAAACATTTTTTTATTGTGCTTGAAAGACACATCACAAAAAATCTACCATCTTAACAATCTCTGAATGTGTAGTTCAGGAATGTTAAGTACATTCACATTGCACAGCCATCACCACCATTTACCTTCAGAAATTTTTCATCTTCCCAGCTGAAACTCTGTACCTAAACCCCCTACTCCCCCAACCCAGCATTCTGCTATCTGTCTCAATAGGTTTGCCTAGTCTGGGCACCTCCTATAAGCGGAATCATGCAGTATTTTGTTTTTGAGATGGAGTCTTGCTCTGTTGCCCAGGCTGGAGTGCAGTGGCACAATCTTGGCTCACTGCAACCTCCGCCTCCCAGGTTTAGGCAGTTGTCCTGCCTCAGCCTCCCAGTAGCTGGGATTACAGGCTTGTGCCACCACACCTGGGTGATTTTTGTATTTTTAGTAAAGATGGGGTTTCACCATGTTGGCCAGGCTGGTCTCGAATTCCTGATGTCAAGTGATCTGCCCACCTCAATCTCCAAAAGTGCTGGGATTACAGGCATGAGCCACCACACCTGACCATTTTTTGTTTGTTTGTTTTATATTTTTAGAGTTGGGGTCTCTCCATGTTGCCCAGATCAGTCTCAAACTCCTGAACTCAAGCAGTCCTCCCACACTTTGGCCTCCCAAAATACTGGGATTACACATGTGAGCCACCATGCCAGCCTCATACAGTGTGTGTGTGTGTGTCTCTGGCTTATTTTACTTTGCATGCTGTCCTCAGAGTTTGTCCACGTTGTACCATGTATCAGCACTCACTTCCTTTTTGTGGCTGAATGATTTTCCACTGTCTGGATCTACCTCACTTTCCTTATGCATTCTTCTGTTAATGGACATTTGTGGAGGGTGTTTGTCTTAGTGCTCCTAGTAGCACCAGTGTGCGGTTGAGCAGGTGGCAAGAGGTCTGCTCTCCCTCACTCCCACTTGTTGTGGGCCTTGTTTCTTTTGGAGGGAAGAATGGACTGGAAGCTGTTGAATTGACCCCACTCACTCATGGTCCCTTTTACATGCTGTCTGTGCTATGTCTGTCAGAGCAACTGGAGCTGTGACTTCGCATCGTAAATCATGCACCTTGTTTCTGTTCATGAGAAGCTTTTCCTGTTTGTGTATTAATTTATTTACTGTTTTAAAGTGCAGGCTTCCTGTATTTAAAGTTGATTTTGATAATTATTTGTTTAAGCACTAACATCTACTCACACTTCTGTCTTTCTGGAACTAGTGGGCTCCTTGGAGGCAGGTGAGAGTGATCTTTGTCTCTTGGCAGAGACACTGCCCTGGTGCTGGGGCCTCTGCCCTACTCAGGCAGCAGCTGGGATGGAAAGCAAGACCCAAACCAGGGCCTCCATCCTGAGGACCTTGGCTCCCAGATCCAAGGTTGCCAGAGCGCTGTTTCCTTCAGGAAGTCAAGGAGTTGGAGACTGTTCTAAGGTTGTCTTGTGCTTTTAGCCTAGGGCAATGATAGCAATGATGAGTCTGTGGGCATTTTCACTCAGCTTTGGGTCAGAGCTCGGTCTGGACACTCACACAGGTTCGCTCTCTTACTCACTCTGGCTGTTTCTTTCCAACTACGTGGAAGAAAAGCAAAATGTGATGAAATTTTTGTAAGTGTCTTACCCATCAATGGTTTGCTCTCCAGAGGTAAATTCAACCCAATCTTCATAAACTCAAAGCTACCTGTTGATGTCCTGCGCTGGGTAAGTGGGCCGGGGGCTTGGTTTTCCCACACTTGGTGTCACCACTGAGTTTGGGCATCACCGTAGTCCCTCCCCACAGTGCTTACAACTCTCTTGCTCTGTTCTGCTTGTGCCATTAGGGGCATCATCGGCGCTCATGTGGGTGCAGCACTTGCTTCAGTCAGCCTGGCTCAGGGTCTCCCAGGGTGCAGCTCACAGTGCTCTCTCAGCCCCTGGGAAAGGTGCCAGAATCCTTTCATTTCACAGATGGGGAGGCAGACTCAGAAGTGAAATTGCTGCTTGGGGCTTAGGAACCAGTAGAGCTCAGCCTTAAGCCCCCAACCTGGGCTTTCCCCCTCTCCATTGTGCTGAATGAGGGAGTGTGTGTCTGTATATATGTTTTGTGTGTTGTTTTTAGAGATGAGGTCTCACTATGCTGTCCAGGCTGGTTTTGAACATCTGGGTTCACTCCTTCCTCTCACCTTGGCCTCTGAGTAGCTGAGACTACAAGTGTGCACCATGCCTGCCTCTTTTCTATTCTTCTTCTTCTTTTTTTTTTTTTTTTTTTTTTTTTTTTTTTTTTTTTTTTTTTTTTTTGAGATGGAGTCCTGCTCTGTCGCCCGGGCTGGAATGCAGCAGTGCAACCTTGGCTCACTGCAACTTCTGCCTCCTGGGTTCATGCCATTCTCCTGCCTCAGCCTCCTGGGTAGCTGGGACTACAGGTGCCCACCACCATGCCCAGCTAATTTTTTTGTATTTTTAGTAGAGATGGGATTTCACTGTGTTAGCAAGGATGGTCTCAATCTCATGACCTCATGATCTGTCCTCCTCAGCCTCCCAAAGTGCTGGGTTTACAGGTGTAAGCCACCATGCCCAGCCTGATTTTCTTTATAGATCAACCTCCTTCTTACTTATGACTATTACATTGTCTTAAGATGGAACGTTAAATACTCTGTTAGGTTGAAAAGGAAATGAAAACCAGTTGTAAAAAAATAAAAGAAGTAGGAAAAAGAGACTGTAACTCATTAATTTGTTGTAAATCTTAAACCAGCCTTGTATAGAAAATGTGTTATTCTTGTTAAATTACTTTATTTTTTTGCTCATAGAAGCAAGAACTTAACTTTGACCTATGGAACACTGACCTCATTTCTCTAGAGCCTTTGTCTCCTAGATGACTATTCCTAGCTTTTCACTTGAATAAACACTAAAACTGGATTTTGAGCCTTATGGTAATTTCAGGTTGACAGTTCTTCATAGCATCTTTCTCCCTTCTGCCTTTACTTCCTGACTAAACCCTTTTCCCTGTGCACACACTGCACCCACCACCACACCTCAGGTGCCTGATTCCAATACCTACTGGAATTCAGATGTGCATGAGTTCAACGTTATAGCCTTAGACATGGCTATTGTAAGAGCAAATACAAATTAGAAATACCAGATTTAATTCTCCAACTTGAAAATGGATTTTGCTCTCCTTTTCATTAAAGGATTTAATTTAGAAAACTTTGATAAGTATTTTTTTTCTCTTTTTAGAATATATATAAATCGTTTTAATAGCTAAATAGGGCTTTGTCAGATTTTTTAACTTAGAAATGTCTTTCACTAGGACCTAGAAACCATTGCTTTGAAATGCAAATAGCAAAAAAGATAGTACCCTATGCCACAGTTTCTGTTGGGACAGTAGGTACCTACATTCAGCGGGTACCTGGCTTCAAGTTGCAAAACTATCTTTTTTAATGAAGACAAAATTTATTCTTTCCTTGAATTTAGCCAATTTATATTCTCATTGAAAGTGTCCAATATACCAATGGCCTTCTCAATTACCAGGTAAACTTATGATAAACTATATATGACAAATTTTGCTGTTAATTCTACCTGAGGACTAAACATGTTTATTTTTCTGTCTGTTTTTTGTAATCTCTTAGTAGATTCACTGGATTGCATATCGCATTCTGGTTTAATTATGTAATTAAAAAATTTCTTTCTCTTCTACCATTGTAGAATTTCTCGGAGTTTGGAGATAATTTTGTTTTTAATTATGTTTTCCAAACACTGTACAAAATTACCAGACATGTATGTGTGTGTGTGTGTGTGTGTGTGTATATATATATATATATATATATATATGGGGTGCCCACAAGACTTTAGTTCAGAGAGGCTTTTCTCTCATTGGCTTGCCCCCAAATCTGCAGGCAGAATGTCTATCTACCTATTCATGACATTCTGTCTTTTCCAGAGCGGTTCAACCAGATTTCTAGAAAAAGAGCTTCACATCAGAGCAATTAGTCATTCAGCTCTTTCAATGCACTTGGCATCTTCAGACCTGAAAGTAATTCAAACACCATCAGGCCCTGAGTCCCAACCAGGCTGGTGAAAGTTTTGTGAATTTAATTTATCTTTTCAAAAAATTAGCTTTTAAATTTTCTTTTTTAATATTTTCTAAATTTTTATTTATTTCTGCTCTGATCTTTACTACAATATTTTCTCCTAATTTTTAATTTGATTTGCTCTTACTTTTCTGGGTCTTTATGATACATCAATAGTTTATTGGGAATTTTGTTTGTTTGTTTGTTTGTTTGTTTTTTACTTTTTTTGATATAGGCACTTATTCCTATAAACTTTTCGCTTAGTACTGCTTTCACTGATTCATAGTCTTGGTATGTTGTGTTTCCATTTTCATTTGTTTCAAAGAAATTTTAAATCTTCTTAATTTCTTTTCTGGCCTACTGGATATTCAGGAGCATATTTTAATTTCTATGTGTTTGTATAGTTTCCAAAGTTGCTTTTGTTATTGATTTCTGTTTTTATTCTATTATAGTCAGAGAAAATACTTGATATAATTTAATTTCAGAGGGAAATATTTTAAGAGTTATTTTGTGGCCTAACATATGGTCTATCCTTGAGAATAATCCTGGTGCTGAGGTGTAGAATTTGTATTCTGTAGCTGTTGGGTGAAATGCTTTGTAAATTACTATTAGGTCTATTTGATCCATAGTGCAGATTAATCTAATGTTCATTTGTTGATTTTACTGTCTGGATGATCTGTTCACTGCCAAAAGTAAGGTGTTGAAGTCTCCAGCTATTATTGTATTGGGGTTGATCTTTCTGTTCACATATAATATTTGCTTTATATATCTGAGTTCTTCAGTGTTGGGTACATTTATATTTACAATTGTTATGTCCTCTTCCTGAATTGATGACTTTATCGTAATATAATGACTTTTGTTGTCTCTTTTTACAGCTTTTGTCTTGAAATATGTTTTGTTTGATGTAAGTATAGCCATTCATACTCTTATTTGGTTTCCATTAGCATGGAATATCTTTTTCCATTCCTTTATTTTCAGTCTCTTTGTGTTTTTATAGGTAAATTGTGTGTCTTGTAGGCAACAGATTGTAGGTTCTTTTTTATTGTTTTGTTTTGCTTTTTCTCCATTTGGCCAATCTATATTTTTTGATTGATTGATTGGAAACTTTAATTTATTTACATTTAATGTTATTATTGGTAAGTAAAGACTTACTTCTGTCATCCTGTTATCTGTTTTCTTGCTGTTTTGTGGTCTTTCCTCCCTCCCTGCCATTTATCCTGTCTTCCTTTTACTGAAGGTGCTTTTATCTGTGGTATATTTTAATTTCTTGCTTCTGTGTGTGTGTGTGTGTGTGTGTGTGTGTGTGTGTGTGTTACAGGTTTATTAATTTGAGGTTACCATGAGGTTTGCAAATGACATTTTATAACCCATTTTAAACTGATGGCAACTTAACACTTATTTTTAAAATAAAAAAGCAAAGAGAAAACTAATAAAAACTACACTTTAACTTCATTCTCCTGCTTCTTAACTTTTTGTTGTTTCTATTTATGTCTTTTTATACTGTCAATGTCTTAAGCTTGTAGTTAGTATTTTTAATAACAGCAACAACCTCAAAAAGGAAATGTAAGAGTTATGGGCTTAAAGAGGAGGTAGAGCCAGGCACGGTGGCTCATTCCTGTAATCCCAGCACTTTGGGAGGCCGAGGTGGGTGGATCATGAGGTCAAGAGATCGAGACCATCCTAGCCAACATGGTGAAACCACGTCTCTACTAAAAATACAAAAATTAGCTGGGTGTGGTGGCACACGCTTGTAGTCCCAGCTATTTGGGAAGCTGAGGCAGGAGAATAGCTTGAATCCAGGGGGAAGAGGTTGCAATAAGCCAAGTTCGTGCCACTGCACTCCAGCATGGTGACAGACCAAGACTCTGTATCAAAAAAAAGAGGAGGTAGAGAGTTATTATTTTTAATAACTACAAGTAGTTATAGAATATTTTTTCAGCTTTCTCAAAATATGAATAGTTTACATACCACATTTGCAGTGCTATAAAATTTTGTGTTTTTCTGTGTACTTAATATTATCAGTGAGTTTTGTACCACATGGTTTCTTATTGCTCATTAGTGTCCTTTTCTTTTAGATTAAAGAACTCCCTTTGCAGGACAGGTCTGGTGTTAACAAAATCCCTAAGTTTTGTTTGTCTATAAAAGTCTTGATTTGTCCTTCATTTTGGAAGAATAGTTTTGCTGGATATCTTATTCTAGGATAAAAATCCCCACCACCCCCAGCACATTAATTATGTTATGCCACCATGTTCTGGCCTGTGAGGTTTCCACTAAAAAGTCTGCTGTGAAACATATAGGTGCTTGTTTGAATGTTATGTGTTTCTTTTCTCTTTTTGCTGTTAGGATTCTTTATCTTTGACCTTTGGGAGTGGTTTTTTTTTGTTTTTTTTTTTTTTAATTACAGGCCTTCAGGTAGTCTTACCTAAGTTAATTGTGCTTGATATTCTATAACCTTCTTGTACTTTAATATTAATATCTTTCTCTAGGCATGGGAAGTTCTTATCCCTTTGAGTACACTTTCTATCCTGAACTTACTCTATCCCTCTTCTTTAAGGTCATAACTCTCAGAGTTGCCCTTTTGAGGCTATTTTCTGGCTCTCAAATGCATGTTTCATTGTTTTTTATTCTTTTTTCTCTTTTGTCTCCTCTGACTGTATATTTTCAAATAGCCTGTGTTCAATCTTTTCTTCTGCTTATTCAGTCCTGCTATCAAGAGGCTCTGATGCAGCCTTCCATGTCATTTGAGTTTTTCAGTACCAGAATTTCTGCTTGATATTTCAAAATCATTTTAATTAATTATATTTATTGGATAAGATTTGAATTTTTTTGTGTGTTATTTTGAATTTTGTTGAGCTTTCCCAAAACAGCTGTTTTAAATTCTCTGTCTGAAAGGTCACATACCTCTGTCACTCAGGAATTGCATGCTGGTAACTTATTTAGTTCATTAAATTATGTCATGTTTTCCTAAATAGTCTTAATTTTTTGAATGTTCATTGATGTCTTGGCATTAGTCAGTTAGGTATTTATTTTTGTCTTTGCATCTGCTTTTTTTATACCTGTTCTTCTTAGAAAGGCTTTCCAATAATTCAAAGGGAATAGAGTGTTGTAATTTAAGTTTCTGGTCATTGCAGTCATAGCTGCATTAGGGTAAACCATAGTCCCAGCAACACTGTGATACTTGCAGACTAGTAGAAACTCTTTTTCTGTTTTCTTACATTCTGCGAAATAAATGGAGTCTCTCTCTCTTCGTGCTGAGCTGCCTAGAGCTGGGGTAGGGGTGACACAAGTACCCCTGTGGCCACCATCACTAGGTCTTTACTGTTTCAGACCCAAAGCCAGCACAGGACTGGGTGTCACACGAGGCCCACCATGACCACTGCCCAGCTACTGCTGATGTTCACTCAAGGCCCAAGTTCTCTTCAGTCAGGAGGTGGTGAATCCAGCAGGCCCATGTCCTTTCCTCCAGGGCAGTCAGCTTTGTTATGCACCCTGGGTTGGAACGTAACAAAATGCCATCTGGTAGCCAGAGCATGGAATCAGGAACTTTGATTTACTTGGTGCCGTATTCTGCTGTGGCTTAACTGGCATTGAAGCCATGAGACAACATCCTTTCTCTTCTTCCTTTTCTCAAGCATATGGTGCCACTCTCTGTGGCCACCGTCACCCAAAGCCCACAGCAAGTACAGCCAGGCTACTCCTGATATTCACTGGAGACCCAAGGGCTCTTCTGTCAGCTGTGGTGAACTCTGCCAGGCCTGCATCTTTTGCTTCAGGGTAGTGAGCTTCCATCTGCCCCATGGTGCTTCCAGAAATGCCATCCAGGGGCCAAGGCCTAAAATCAGAGACTTCAGGAGCCACTTACTACTCTACCCCTCTACTGCTGAGCAGGTAACCAAACTTCAAAACAAAGTCCCCTTTACTCTTCTCTCTCCTTTCCTCAAGCAGAGGTGTCTCCACATGGCTGCCACAGCTTGGATTGCACTGGGCCATACCTGAATTCTGCACACCACTGGGTCTCACTCAAGGCCTCCAGTAAGTACTACCTGGTCGCTGTTGATGTTTATTCAAGGCCCAAGGGCTCTGCAGTCAGCAGGTGACTAATCTTGCCAGAACTGGGTTCTTCCCTTCAAGGTAATGTGTTCTTTTCTGGCTCAGGATGTGTCTAGAATTGTCATCCAGGAGCTATGTCCTCAATGGGGGCCTCAGGACTTTTCCTGGTGCCATATTCTACTGTGGATTAGATGGTATCCAAGTTGTAACACAGTGTCTTTTTTACTGTCCTTTCTCCCTCCTCAAGTAGAAGGAAAAAGTTTCTTTCAGATCTTTGAGCTGCACTGCCTGTGTCTGGGGTAAGGGTGATGCAAGCTCTTCCTTGGCCATCCCTGTGGATATCTTACAAGGTCACACGCACTTCAAGTTGTCTGACTCTGAGCCTAGTAAAGCACCGGCATTTGCCCAGAAATTGCAGTCCCTGTAACTTAGCCTGTGTTTCAAGTTTATTCGGGACCCCAGAGTGCTTTAGCCCATGGTGGTGGGACTCCCTGAAACTCAGTTTTTGACCGCTAAAATGGACAATTACTTTTTGACTAGGGCTATTCTGAGTGTTTTCTCTATGGGCACAGCCTGAACTCTGCCCCATGTTGCTTTCTGCTATGACAGTCAGTACTGAGTTTTACTGCAGAGTCTCATCATTGCATTCTCCCTTCTGTAAGCACACAGGGTTGCTCTTCTTGCCAAGCTGATTTGCTGGGGAATAAAGGAGGATGCTTTTGGGAATCCAAGGCTTTCTTTTTTACCATGTTCAGTTCCTCTTTCTTTCATGTGATTTTAAAGCCAGGTGCTGTGATCACTCTCCAGAGTTTTGGTTCTTAGAAAGATGCTTATTTGGATACTCATTCAATTTGGTGTTCCATCAGGGAGATAATTGTTAGAGGGTTCTTAGTCATCTTGCTCCACTTCCCCTCTGCAGCCATGTTGTTTTAATTAAGTGCCACATGTGAGGCTAAGGTGAGCCCAGGGTCAACCATGAGTGCTTCCAGATACATTCACAAGAGGCGAGTTTAGCTTTAGTTCCAAATGAAGATCATAGGGACTGCTCTGCTTGGTTTTGGCATGGGCAGATATGGGTGGTCCATATTCCTATTGCTGTGGCAGAAATTGCTGGTATCTTTGGCAGAGGAGGACACCTGAGTGTTGGAAAGGGGAAGCTCACATTTTGGTTTTTATATGAGTTTATAGTTTCTGAACCATTCCTGTGATAAAGGACAGAAATGGATAGACTTTATCTGCAATTCTAGGTCCTTCTGCATGTGGATTTGGTGATATAGGGGAAGGAGTTTTGCTGATGCTTCAAAGGCATATTGTCAAGATGTGGGTGTAATTTGTACAGATTATCACACGTGGCAAGGGATCACACAGAAGGAGAAAAATGAAGAACTAGCTTATTCTGTGTCTCAGGTCAGGGACTGTGTCCACTTTTCCTTCTGAAATTCCATGTGTGTAGAACTTGAAAATGTTTACATATCCACTTGTGATATTTGTGCCTAATTAGTTTAACCATTTTTCCATCTTTTTTTCTTAGTCAAGGGACTCTGAGAAATACTTCTTTTTTATATATTAGAACCTTCTCTTCATTCTGTACATCCCACCTTCTAATAAGCCAAGAAAAGTTGTCACCATGAATTTATGACCTGCAACATTACAAATGTTCCTTTTGAGGCTGTTGAACATGGGATGTTGTGAATGCCCAAGATCCCTGTTAGAGATGGGATCAGGTCCTTGGATATTAGTGAGGAAGGAGACAGTGTACTGTTAGCTTCCATTAACTCTATGCAAAGCAAATTATAAAAAATGTACATTTAATGAGAATGGCCTTTATAGCCCAGGGAAACTCAGAAAGTGCCAAATAAGAAATAATTAGAGGCCAGGCTTGGTGGCTCACACCTGTAATCCCAGTACTTTCAGAGGCCGAGGTGGGTGGATCTCCTGAGGTCAAGAGTTCAAGGCCAACCTGGCCAACATGGTGAAACCCCATCTCTGCAAAATACAAAAATACAAAAATTAGCTGGGCATGATGGGCACCTGTAATCCCAGCTACTCAGGAGGCTGAGAATCTTTTGAACCTGGGAGGCAGAGGCTGCAGTGGGCTGAGATTGTGCCATTGCACTCCAGCCTGGGTGACAGAATGAGACTGTCTCAAAATAAATAAATAAATAAAATAACTACAAGAGGCTGCCCCTCTAGCATGCTAAAAATAAACTTACTTATACGTTTATTTATATATTAGAGATTGCAGAACATGGGAGATATTTGTAGCTTAAACTTTGCTTAAAACTGATGTTTCTTTCTGACTAGATTCAGATTAAGTTGAACCTTTTTGGATTAATAACAGCACAAGTAATGTTGTATCCTCCTGTGTGCATCAGCACCTGACACAAATTTATTTTATTATAGTTGATGTTAATTTTGTTTAATTGGTAAATATGCTCTCTGACATATTTTTTCCACTCTAGTTAATTATTTTTCTTTTTATTATTAATAGGTACCTTGAAGAGATTTATCAACTAATGTGCAAAAAAAAAGATTAAGCCAAATTTAATCTGATAGCTCTTCTTTTTTCTTAGATTCTCGTGGCATATAGCTTGCTATAAAGAATAAAAATGTTCATCTTTTCGTACTGGTCAAATAAACTGAAAACCTAGGCTATGCCACTTATTAGATTTTTGACAAAATATTCTCCTTGGGCCAGAAGCAGTCACACCACTGGAAAACTTGTTAGAAATTCAGAAACTAAAGCTTCATTCTGAATCTCCATAGTCAAAGTCTACTTTTAACAAGAGCTCCTGTTCATTGTTGTACACTGTAAGATTTGAGAAGTATGGTTCTAACTAACCATGAAGTTTTCATTTATTGACTATAGACAATTTATCTTGTGTTATATAAAAACAGCATTTAAAAATGTGCATGTCTGTATTGGTGTCCTGCAGGGGTCTGCCCTGCAGACCCTGACTCAACGATAGATGAATGACATATACTGACACAGATATTATGCTTGTCAGTCCGGCTGAGAGTCCAGGCTGCTTACAGACTTCAATTAGTGTACTGTAACGAGTTGCAATCTCAGCCCTGACTCACTGGCCTCCAGACATTTATTCAGAACATATTAAATGACAAAGACTTTAAGTCAACACCATTAGAGGGTAATCCACCTGGTAGTATCCCCCTGCTCCCACCCAGAGCACCATCCTGGCTGCAAATGATCAAGGGTTAGTTTTAGAACCACGTGAGTAAACAAGCAATTTAAATAAACTACTCTACATTCCTATGTATCTGTGCCCTAAGCGCTCTGGCTCCTGAAAGAGAATCTGGCTGCCTTCAGCCAAATGCTTAATGCAAACCCCCAGGCCTTCCAAGATGGTTTGTGTTAATTTTACAATTTTTCCCACCATGTTAACTGAACCCCTCCAATATATTTCATTTTATACTGTATTATCAATAAAAGTATTGCATATACACTGGTTTTGTGGATCATATGCCATCTTCTTTTATCAGAGCTAAAGAATACATTAGAGAATATTTCTGTGCTAGAAAGTATCTTATTGGGCTGGGCGCAGTGGATCACACCTGTAATCCCAGCACTTTGGGAGGCTGAGTTGGGTGGATCACCTGAGGTCAGAAGTTGGAGACCAGCCTGACCAACATAGTAAAACCCCATCTCTACTAAAACTACAAAATTAGCTGGGCATGGTGTCACATGCCTGTAATCCCAGCTACTTGGGAGGCTAAGGCAGGAGAATCATTTTAACCCAGGAGGCAGAGGTTGCAGTGAGCTGAGATCATGCCATTGCACTCCAGCCCTGGCAACAAGAATGAAGTTCTCTCAAAATAAAGAAAATAAAAATGCAAGGAAAGAAAGCATTTTATTGGATAACTCCAGTCAGTCACAGAACCAGTTCTCTTTGCTCTCAGTTTACCTGATGTAAAATCAAGAATTCTTCCTATCACCATTTGCTAGATATGTTACATTTTTCAGGGAGTGTTGACATTCAGGGCTGTGGCCATAGAATTCTGTCCAGAAGAGTGGGAATGCCTTCATTCTGCTCAGCAACATTTGTATAGGAATGTGATGTTAGAGAACTACAGAAACCTGTTGTTCTTGGTGAGAATAACTTAAATATAGAATTCACATTCCACACTTAGTAATTTATTTTCTTCTGTTTTCTGGGAGTTTCTGCTTTGCAAGAATAAGTTTCAGAATCCTACTTCACAAAAGAAAAAAAAAAAGAAAACAGGTATCTGTTGAGATAGAAAATAAAATTTTCAAGATGTTTCATCTTAATGATAATCTTTCTCTTTTTTGAGCTTATCTGTATACTTCAGTGTAAATTAGTGGTAATATCAGAAATTTAGTGGCCTAAAATATTGTTTGCCCACACCTTAAAATCAGATTTTCACCACAAGTTTGTCATTAGGTATTACTGAGTAGTAGAGCTAAGAACTCACAAATTGAAAATACTTTCTAAATAGTCTAAAGTTTCTATTACGAAAGAGTATATTGGGATTAATTTTCTAGAATCTTCTATAATGTTCACTCTTCTCTACTGAGAACAGTACTGGATTGGTAATTGGACTGTTCTAGCAAGAGTCATGTTATTTTTTTTTTTTTCCTAATAAAACAGGTTTTGCTGTTTCCAAGCCAGAATTGATTACCTGTCTGGAGCAAGGAAAAGAGTCCTGGAATGTGAAGAGACAGGAGACAGCAGCCAAACACCTAGGTAGGTGGAAGTGAATGAAGCAATTGACACAAATGAGAGTTCCCAGTGTGAAGGAGGGAGCCAGACTTTTAAACATGGTTTGAGAGGCTCTCCACCAATGGAAATAATTTCTGAGTAGCCTGTATTTCTTTCTCTTGTTTTGACATAAGGGCATCTTTCATCTCATTCTCATTAACTTTCTAAGCAATATACTTCCCCGTCAGTTATGGTATTTTTGTTTGTTTTTTAGTTTATAGTGATAGTGAAAGATTTACTCATAACTTAAAATAATGTGTGATTTGAATGTTCTTCCATTGCTTTGGGAGAAGCAGTAATATCTGTATTTTGAGAAACAAAGTTAAACAATTTTTAATTTTTGTTGGATAATGTCTAAAATATATGAGAGTTATGGTGATGTCGGGATTTGGTTCAGAAATCCCAGGAACACCACAAAAAGATGTATATTTCTGCTTTATGATTTTCTATCCTATAGAGATTTCAAATGTGATTTTATAGAAAATTATACTCAATAATTTTATCAAAACTCTAAGCATCTGCCTAAATATAAGAAAGTCAAAAATTGTGTCGTTTGAAATGTTATACTTTTTATATAAACTAATATTGGTAAATTAAATTCTGTATGCAAAAGGCCTTAACTGTAATACATTTCAGTGTACTTCATACATTTATTAAATAGACTATGTCACTGAGGAGCTTAAAACATTGCTGAGAATATATTAAGCTCTCAATTTTATTTTTATTTATTATTATTATTATTATTATTATTATACTTTAAGTTCTAGGGTACATGTGCATAACGTGCAGGTTTGTTACATATGTA
>NW_012099899.1:211716-220360 GCF_000951045.1 Mandrillus leucophaeus | reverse complement strand
AGTTAATATCATAATGGCAGGATCAAGTTCACACATAACAATCTTAACCTTAAATGTAAATGGACTAAATGCTCCAATGAAAAGACACAGACTGGCAAACTGGATAAAGAGTGAAGACTCATCAGTCTGCTGTATTCAGGAGACCCATCTCACACGCAGAGACATACATAGGCTCAAAATAAAGGGATGGAGGAAGATCTACCAAGCAAATGGAGAATATGATAAAATTGGTAATGACCATGAAGCTATCAATACAGTAATAAAACAAGTGCATTATTTTATTTCATTGTTTAATCTGTATGTAATTTTATTCTAAATCAGATACAGTCTACAGGTCTGCAGATAAATTATGTTATTAATTTTAAGTATCTATACAATTAAACATTATTATAAAAATCAGGGAATAGACAATGTAACATTATTTTCTCCAACATATAATATCTTTTTTTTTAAGAGAAGGGTCTCTCACTCTGTCACACAGGTAGGAGTGCAGTGGCATGATTATAGCTAACTACAGCCACATCTACTTCATTCTCTTTAGGAGCTAGGACTATAGGCATGTGCCATCACACCCAGTTAATTTTTTTTTTTTTTTTTTAAGTAGAGACAGGAACTCACTATTTTGACCAGGCTGGTCTTGAACTTCTAGCTTCAAGCTATATTTTTCAGCCTCTAGAAGTGCTGGGATTACAGGCATAAGTCACTTCACCCAGCCCAAAATAGAATATTATTTTATGCGTAACAGCGCTTGGATCCTTGTGTATGGCTAATGTCTTTTAAAACACCATCTTCCTTAGACATATGATCTAAACTTGCAAAATTTGTAATCACTCTTTGATTCTTGGTCCATTTAATGGTGTTATCTTCCCTATCATTTGTGTATGTGTGTGTGTGTACATGTGCTGAAACTTGCACTAGAAGGTAAATCAAGTGTAATGAGAATGTACTTGACCTGTATTATCTGTCTCTGGGATTGCTCGGGGTCTTTACCCTCATCCCAAGGAATACCTGGTTGCCATATCTCATAGTGAGAACTCACTTGTACACTCCGATTTATATTCTTAATATATTATTTAGGATGCAGTTTTCTTTTACATTCTAACCAATCTCTATGGTCTGTATGAATTTTTTTCTATTCTCTCTTCTTTGGGTCTGTAACATGTTATTTCAAATTTTATGATAATTTTTATGGTAGATGTGGCTGATTTACCAAATAAAAATACAGAAAACACAGCTAAGCTTAAAATTAGAATAAACACAAAAAAACTTTTTTTGTGTAGCTGTACAGTATTTGCATATATCTGTGTAGTATATGTAAGTAATTCTTTGAAGATATTTACACAAAATAATTATCCTTTTTTTACCTAAAATTCAAATTAAACTAAATATCTTATACTTAATTTTTTTTACCTTAGTTTGTGAAAACCACTGTGCTTTCCTCAAGACTCAGTACCACCGTCCTCAAAATCTTCATTAGAGATAAAAATGATAATCTAACAGATAAACGTTTTTACAGTAGGTAGTAGTTATTTAGCGAATGCGCAGCATATATTAAAATATGTGGCCTGGATACAACATTGGGCAAAGAAAAAACAATAGAATTTTAATCTATGTCCTTTTTTTTTAAATGTTATTATTTGTTTCTGGGACATGACTTTCAATACGCACAGTATATTTGTAAGGTGATTGTTATATATTTACTAAATAATTATTTCTATATTAATAGTTCAAGTACAACTATTCTTTTGCTGGTACTAAACTGTTATACTTTAAATGGAGAGATTATTATTCCTTTAATCTGACATAATGCTGAAGCTTCTGGATCTAACATGAAAGAAAAACCCAAGTATATTAAAGGCACCAGTATATGTTGGTGGCAACTGTCTGATGTTTGCTCTGGACATTGAGATAAATGTGTAACCGTACTAGATTATACATTGGGAGACAAAACAACAATGATTATATCAGCTGCACAATTTCTATTTTGTAAATGCATCTACATCAGTTGGTATTAGGACAGTGTTCTAAATCAGATGTGAATTTCTGAGTATAATCCAAAAGTTTTGTCAAATTATCTTCATTGTCTTACATATTTATATTTATAAGTTGTTATAATTGTAAGTGACCTTGAAATCATAATTTAACATTTTTATCTTAAAGTCTGAATAATTTATTTGTTACATTTGGGTCCTTCCTACGTATTAATGTAAGAGAAAAGATAGACTCAGACTTTCATCCTAATTAAAAACAAAGACAAATGATGTATTTTCTTCATTTTAGGTGGAATATCATATTATTTGTAAAATATAAATATGAATATTAAGTACAGCAAAGAAAATAATCTCATCTTGCAACAGATGATCATGAGACATTGGTCATTTATTTGTTAATTTGTGTGTGTGTGCACATGTGTGTGTGTGTGCATGTGTGTGCATGTGTGTGTCATAAAGCTAAATTATTCTGAGCCTTGGATTAACTTAATTGAAGACAATAATAGTGCCTGTATCCAGGGACAGTAACGAGAGAAAGTAATTGCAAAAGTATTCCATAAATTTATAAAGTGTTCTGATACAGAGACATTCTCTTTAAGATACAACAAATTATCTTCAGTATTAAAGACCTTAGTATTTTTCCAAGGCATGGCAGGATACCTCCGTAATACTTGATTATCCTATGATCATTTTAATGCAAAATTTTTTATGTTAAAAGGCAGAAAATGGTAGCATAGGTCCTCTTAATGTAAGGTTTACCTCTGTTTTTCATCACCCTACTTTTAAGATTTTTCTTTCTTTATTTATTGTTGTACAACTTGGCTATTATTTCTGTATAAATGATGGTCTTTATTTAACCGTTTTTTGAAACTATGCACTTCTGAATTCAAGAATTTTTTTCCAGCTTTCAGTTTTATAAAAAATTATTTCTTTTAAAATTATATTTGTGTTTTATTCTTTGTATATATTTAAATGAAACAATTGAATATATATTATTCCTTCTAATTTTTGTCTTTATAGATCTATAAATGTATTTACATTTCCTATCAGTTTGCTTGTATTAGCATTGATTTTCTCTCCTTAAACTTCCAGTGCACTATTTCTCTCATTATCTTATTCTAGGTTCATAGTTTACCAATACAATGTATATTTAATTTATAGATTTTTATTTCTCATGTATTCAATTTACAGTTGGCTCTTTCCATGGATGCTCTTCAATTTTAAAGTTTCTTCCTCTTTTAGCATCATTTTTGTTTCTTATGTTGCCATTGAATTGACTTAAACATTTTAAATACAATTCCAATATTATTAATTCATGTGGCATACAATTTCTTCTTAGTCTAAATTGTGATAGCTTATATTTTGTGTGTGTACTTCAAAATTTATAATTTACTTGTCATGATTGGGAGATTTTTCTTGTAAATGTCTTTAATCATTGTATTTGTTTTTTCTACTTGTCCTGGCACAATATTATCAATTTCGCTTCATGATAAGCCATTGGCTTCTCCTGTTGATAAATATTGCCTCTGAATTATTTCTTGAATCATTTGCGTTTCTGCAAATTCTGATATTTTTCCTTTCAGCCCCATTGGGCGTTCTAGAGATTTTTGTGACGTTTGATGCACAAACATTCACATTGCACAGATAAGTAAAATATATTAGTTATGTATTGTTACCACACATCAGCATCTTATGAGAAATCTGAGTCTCTTTACTTGAATCACTCACTCCCCAGTATACCGTAAGGTACACTGATGTGTAGAATGTGATTAGTTTATTAATCACATGAAAACATTAGTAGCTACACATGGCCAGAATAGATTTTTCTCTCTATAAATGTAAGTTAATACTGGTAGAATTTGTGAAGCAATATTTGGTTCTTTGGTTTCAGTCTCAGTGCTTTCTTCTTGGCATTTCACTGACTCTGTAGATTAACCTCAGTATCAATTTCCTTTTAAATTCAATAATTATTCAAATTAATCTAAAGTTAGACTTGTTTGTAGCTAGATATTATTTGTGAGTTACACTTCAATTGACAGTTCCTAATGTTATTTCGGTGTCTAGAATATGGGATCTGTTGGAGATATACTTTCATGAAATTACTGACATAATTTTGAATCCAAAATTTCAAAATTTTAGATATTTTTATTTGGAATTTGAAAATAATTAATATGCTCTTTTTACTGGCTAATAATGCTATTCATTTGTTATCTGATATTCAAACTGTCTAAAAAAGTTAACACTCATTAGGTTGATTTGTTTGTTGTATATGAAAACAGTTTATTTCTATGACAGTTTTAATGTCATCTAATATTATTTTTAATGTTTCAGTTTCTCATCTGAATAAATTTTGTGTTGTTTATTTTAGTCTCAGAGGCTTTAAAACTGTATGTGCAAATGGTTTGGAATAGTGCGTAACACACTGTGTATTGTACATTTCTGTTCACTAGTGTTTCATCACACTGTAATCTGTCAAACCATTCTTCACTTACTGTCATGTTTTTGTTTGTCCTTACTCAAATTTATGTTTGGGTCCTGCCTCCGTATTAATGGAAGAGAACAGGTAGACTCAGACTTTCATCCTAATTAAAAACAAAGATGAATGACGTATTTTCTTTGTTTACTTTAGATGGAATATCACATTATTTGTATAATGTACATATGAATATTAAGTACAGCAAAGACAATAATCTCCATCTTGCAACAGATGATCATGAGACATTGGTCATTCATGAATTGCCCAAAGTTTTATTCTTTCAGCATTATTCTTTCTTATTTTTACATGTCAATCTCCATGAAAATCTAGGGGCATGAAATACTAGAAATTCAAAATGAATTCCCAGAGAAGCACAAATTATGAAAGTACATTTGAATTTATAAACATATCTGTAACAGGTAAAGAGATTAAATAGTAAAAACCCTTCCCACAAGAAAGGCTCAAATAGCTTCACTGGTAAATTCTACTAAATATTTAATGAACAATTAATACCAATTCTACACAAACACTTGCAAAATGTGGAAGAGGAAGAAAGACATTAGTTCATTTTTTTGAGGTCCGTATTACTCAGATAACAAAAACAGATGAAAGCATCAAAAGAAAATAAATGTTCAGACCATTACACCTCATGAATATAGACACAGAAATCTTTAAAACCTCTAGAAAACTGAATTCAGCAATACATAAGAATTTTAGACAATATGACCAAGTGGAAGTATCTCAAAAATGCAAATTTATTTTAACATTCAAAAGTCAATCAGTGTAATTCACGATATTAATAGAATACAGGACAAAACCATGATTATTTCAATAGACACACAAAAGCATTTGACAAAATCCACTACTCACTGATGATAAAACTTCCAGAAATCTAAGAATAGAAACTTCCTCAGCCTTTCCTACAGAGCATCTATGTAAATTTCATGAATTCCAGTAAGGTATAATAGAGGACATATTGATATTTCTGACTTGATGGTTTTAAAAATTGACACATAGTAAGTACATTCACCTTGAAAAATACTTTTCTAAAAATGTTTCCTTGGCTTGTGATAAAAGTATAAATTCAGATTTAAAACAAGTGCTGTTGAGAATAAGATTTGGTTAAGGAGATTTTGGGCTGAGACGATGGGGTTTTCTAAATAAACAATCATGTCATCTGCAAACAGATGTCCTTTGTAGGGACATGGATGCAGCTGGAAACCATAATTCTCAGCAAACTATCACAAGAACAGTAAACCAAACACCCCATGTTCTCACTCATAGGTGGGAACTGAACAATGAGATCACTTTGACATAGGAAGGGGAACATCACACACCAGGGCCTGTTGTAGGATGGGGGGAAGGGGGGAGGGATAGCATTAGGAGATATGCCTAATGTAAATGACGAGTTAATGGGTGCAGCACATCAACATAGCACATGTATACCTATGTAACAAACCTGTGTGCACATGTACCCTAGAACATAAAGTATAATAAAAATAAATAAATAAATAATGAAAAAATAATAAGATTTGATATTATTAATTTTATGCCCTTATTAGCAATAGAAATATAATTATCAATAATTTTAACAAGACACAGGTGCATTCTTAGCAAAAAAGGCATGATCAAATAAAATTCTCACGTTGAACATAACAAAGTCTTACATTTGAAACATATGGTAACATTGTCATAGCTGTATTTTACTAAAAATGTTACACAATACATACTCCGAAAAATCATAACTTTCCCTGGACATATATGCTCTTTCTAAAGGTATTTTTATGCATTATTCTGACAATCAGTTCCTCCAAAAGTAAAGTGTCGCTATCTGGGATTCTAACAATATTTTGAAGACTCATATATTCTCCGAATATTTTCGTTGACAGAAACACCTTGATTTCTGGGCAATATAACATGTGCTTAACTGCACAAATTAGTTCTAAGTGGTGAAGTAAAAATAAAGAAGCACAGGCAGCAGAAAGGAGATATGATGAGACAGTGCAGCTGTCAGGGTGAGGCTGCCCATAATAGGCTGATACTAATAAAAGCATCATTTGGGGGATTTTAACAGCATCCAAATGTAGACAGGATGCCCCAGCAGCAACAAAGTAAGGGACAAGGAGCTGACCAGCCTACCTAAAGCCAAAAGCCTCAAAGTTCTGCGAGTTTTTGGAAAAAGGGTAGAACATACAGCCTGCAATCAAAGGGAGATAAATGATGAAGCTACTCAAGCTGTGCCTTGACTGATTTGAAAAGGAGAGCCAGCTCTACTGTTACCTTGGGGCTCAAGTTGATCCAGAGTTTTTGTTAAAAAAAAAATTACATGAACAAATTAAATGTTTTCTATGTATACGTAGACGGGAAAACAGAAAAATCCAAGATAATTTTACTGTGGAAGAGAACCCCCAACCCAAAACACTGAATAGACAATCAGTTGAGACTTGTCAAATATAATCACACAATCTAATATTTTATTATATAAATATGCAAAATGAAGGGAACCAAAATTAATTATGTTCAGAAATAACAAAAACAAAAATCATAAGACACCTGTATAATTAGACTTCAAGAAATTCCAAATAGAGGTCCAGAAAATATGTATGAAGGCTCTACATGGTGGCTCATCCATATAATCCAAACACTTTGGGAGGCCATTGTCGGAGAATCACTTGAAGCCAAGAGTTCAAGACTAGCCTGTCAACATAGCAAGACTTCATCTCTACCAAAATACAAAAAGAAAAAAAAAAGACATACATAGTTAAAACGTTTGAATAAATTAGAGGGATAAGAGCAAGAAAAAAAATGAGCTAT
The DNA here is from genome assembly GCF_000951045.1 of Mandrillus leucophaeus. Classification (NCBI taxonomy): domain Eukaryota; kingdom Metazoa; phylum Chordata; class Mammalia; order Primates; family Cercopithecidae; genus Mandrillus; species Mandrillus leucophaeus. The sequence continues at coordinate 213,079 of NW_012099899.1, read as the reverse complement.
AAAGTATGAGCAAAAGAATAAGTTAAATACTAGGATATCAGGACAAAGAGAAAAATGAGTGGAAAATACAAAATAGAGGTCAGAATAAATTGAAAATATAATGAAAGTGCTATGTCTGATAGATTTTTGAAAAAATAGAAAGGAAATATACTAAAACATTTTTTAAAACTACTAAAATGTTGACCAAGTACAAAACATATACATATCTAAAACATAATAATAAATGAAAAGCTTAACAAAATGAAGTGATTTAAATCATTGAAATGTAAGATGTGAATTAACTACAAAGCAATGATGGATTTTTAGCACATATTTTGTCATCTTCATGGAATCAGTAAATCAATGGATATTATGTTCCCATTTCTGAATTAAAATATGTCAGGCCTAAAACTCGAAAACTAGTGCACTCAGAGTCATGTTGGGGCTTTCATTCTATGCCCCATGGGGTTCCATGAGTCTTGCACTGCATCAGGCCTGAGCCATTGGTCCGCCTGCTCCAGGTCATTAGTTTGTCTCGTCATTGGTTAAGGTGGTATTCACTAGATCTCTACATTATAAAGTTCAATGGAATTTGTGACAGCCCTGGTGGACCTCTGAGAGGAGTCTGACTGTTCCATCTGTTTGGAGTACTTGAAATAAACAGTGACCATGAACTCTGGGCATAATTTTTGTCACTCCTGGCTCAGTGTATCCTAGAAGGATCTAGATATGTTTTTCTGTCCTGTCTGCCATTTTTGCTCTCCATATAAGAGCTTCAGGAGGAATCCGTATTTCCATAATTTGACTGAAATTGCTAAGTGACTCCTGATTAGAAAAGTGAAAGAGACGAAAAATGCTGTGTGTGAAAAGCACAATCAGTTTTTGACCCTTTTCTGTGTGAAAGATCTAGAGATTTTATGTACACTGCAGTTTCTCATCTAAGAACCAGAAGCACTACATTTGCCCTGTTAAATATTGTTTAGAGTACCTGAAAGAGATGGGGAGAATGGAACCAAATTGTAAAACACACTTCAGGAGAACTTTCCCAACCTAGCAAGACAGGCCAACATTCAAGTTCAGAAAATACAGAGAACCACACTAAGATATTCCACGAGAAGATCATCAGATTCACCAAGGTAAAAATAAAGGAAACAATGAAAAGTGCACCCAGAGAGTAAGGTCAGGTCACCTACAAAGGGAAGCCCATCAGACTAACAGTGTATCCCTCAGCAGAAACCCTGTAAGTCAGCAGAGAGTGGGAGCCAATATTCAACATTTTCTTCTCTTTTTTTTTTTTTTTCTTGCTCTGTCACCCAGGCTGGAGTGCAGTGGTGCAATCTTGGCTCACTGCAAGCTCTGCCTCCTGAGTTCATGCCATTCTCCT
>NW_012099899.1:205597-211577 GCF_000951045.1 Mandrillus leucophaeus | reverse complement strand
GTGTTAGCCAGGATGGTCTCGATCTCCTTAACTCGTGATCCACCTGCTGCAGCCTCCCAAAGTGCTGGGATTACAGGCATGAGCCACCACACACAGCCTTCAACATTATTAAAGAAAAGAATTTTTATCTCAGAATGTTATGTTCGGCCAAATTAAGTTTCATGGGAGAAGGAGAAATAAAACCCTTTTCAGACAAGCAAATGCTGAGGAAATTTGTCACCACCATGCCTGCCTTGCAAGAGCTCCTGAAGGAAGCACTAAATATGGAAAGAATAAACTGGTGCCAGCCATTGCAAAACACATGAAAATATAAAGACCAATGACACTATGAAGAAATGGCATCAACTAGTGCACAAAATAACCAGCTAGCATCATGATGTCAGGATCAAATTCACACATAACAATATTGACCTTAAATGTAAATGGGCTAAATTACCCAATTTAAAGATGCAGACTGGCAAAATGGATAAAGAGTCAAAACCCATCAGTCTGCTGTTTCAAGAGACCCATCTCACATGCAAAGACACATGGAGGCTCAAAATAAAGGGATACAGGAAAATTTATCAAGAAAATGAAAGCAGAAAAAAGCAGGGGCTGCAATTGTAGTCTCTGACAAAACAGACTTTAAAGCAACAAAGATAAAAAATGACAAGGGCATTACATATTGGTAAAGACATCAGTTCAACAAGAGGAGCTAACTATCCTAAATATATATGCACCCAGTGCAGGAGCACCCAGATTTATAAAACAAGTTCTTAGAGACCTACAGAGAGACTTAGACTACCACACAATAATAGTGGGAGACTTTCACACCCAACTGTCAATATTAGGAAGATCAATGACAGAGAAAATTAGCAAGGATATTCAGGACTTAAACTTAGCTCTGGATCAAGTAGACCTAATAGATATCTACAGAACTCTCAACCCTAAAGCAACAGAATATACAGTGTGTAGAGTAATTTCTAAATAAACTACTGGCAAACCAAATCCAGGAGCACATAAAAAATCTTATCCACCAAAATCAACTCAGCTTCATCCCTGGGATGCAAGGGATATGCAAATCAATAAACATAATCCATCACATAAACAGAATAAATGACCAAAAAAAAGCACATGATTATCTCAATAGATGCAGGGAAGGCCTTGATATAATTCAACACCACTTTATATTAAAAACTCTCAATATCTTAGGTATTGGGAACATATCTCAAAATATAGTAAGAGTATCATATTAAATGGGCAAAAGCTGGAAGCATTTCCTTTGAAACCTGGCACAAGACAAGGATGCCCTCCCTCACCACTCCTATGCAACATAGTATTAGAAGTTCTTGCAGGGGAAATCAGGCAAGAGAAAGAAATAGAGGGTATTCAGATAGAGAGGACATCAAATAGTCTCTGTAGATGACATGCTCCTATATTTAAAAACCCCATTGTTTCATCCCCCAAACTTTTAAAGCTGATAGAAAACTTCAACAAAGTCTGAAGATAAAAAAATCAATGTGCAAAACTTACACACCTTTTTAAACATCAACAATAGACAGGCAGAGAGCCAAATCATGAATGAACTCCCGTTTACAATTGCTACAAAGAGAATATAATACCTAGGAATACGCTAACATAGAATGTGAAAAACCTGTTTAAAAATAACTACAAACCACTGCTCAAGAAAATAAGAAAGGAAACAAGCAAATGGGAAAACATTCTATCCTCATAGATAGAATCAATATTATGAAAATAGCCATGTTGGCCAAAGTAATTTATAGATTCAATGCTATTCCCTTCAAATTACCATTGACATTCTTCACACAATTAGAAAAAACAACCACTTTGTGTGCTTTATGTGAAATTTATGTGAAACCAAAAAAGAGCCCACATAGCCAAGATAATCCTAAGCAAAAAGAATAAGGCTGGAGGCATCATGCTACCTGACTTCAAACTATAATACAAAGCTACAGTAACCAAAAGAGCATGATATTGGTACCAAAACAGACATAGCGACAAATAGAACAGAATAAATACCTCAGAAATAAGACTGCCTACCTACAAATTTGTGATATTTGACAAATCTGTCAATAACAAGCCATGGGGGAAGGATTTCCTATTTAATAAGTGTTGCTGGGGAAAATGGCTAGCCATATGCAGAAAACAAACTGGACCCCTTCCTTACACCTTACCTAAAAATTAACTGGGGATAAATTAAAGACTTAAATGTAAAACGCAAAACCATATAAACCTCTGGAAGAAAACCTAGTCAATATCATTCAGAACATAGGCATGGGCAAAGATTTTATGATGAAATTGCCAAAAGCAATTACAACAAAAACTAAAATTGACAAATGGGATCTAATTAAACTACAGAGCTTCTGCACAGCAAAATAAACTATCATCAGAGTGAACAGACAACCTACAGAATGGAAGAAAATTTTTGCAATCTGTCAATCTGACAAAGGACTAATATCCACAATTCACAAGGAACTTAAATAAATTTACAGGAAAAAAAAACAAAACATGTTATTAAAAAGTGGGCAAAGGATATGAACAGACACTTTTCAAAATAAGACACTTTATTTTGTTTTTTTGAGATAGAGTCTCACTCTTACCACTCAGGCTTGAGTGTAATGGCATGATCTTGGCTCACTGCAACCTCCACCTCCTGGGTTCAAACAATTCTCCTGCCTTAGCCTCCTGAGTAGCTGGGATTACAGGTGCCTGCCACCATGCCCAGCTAATTTTTGTATTTTTAGTAGAGACGGGCTTTCACCATGTTGGCCAGTCTGGTCTTGAATTCCTGACCTCAGGTGATCCACCTGCCTCGGCCTTCCAAAGTGCTGGGATTACAGGCGTGAGCCACTTCACCTGGCCAAAAGAAGGCATTTATGTAACCAGCTAACATATGAGAAGAGCTCAACATCACCAATCATTAGAGAAATGCAAATCTAAAACACAGTGAGATATCATCTCACACCAATCAGAATGACAATTATTAAAAAGTCAAAAAACAACAGATGCTCACAAGCTGTGGAGAAATAGGAATGCGTTTACACTGTTGGTGGGAATGTAAATTAGCTCAACCTTTGTGGAAAACAGTGTGGTGATTCCTCAAGGATCTAGAATAAGAAATATCATTTGACCCAGCAATCCCGTTACTGGGTATATACCCAAAGGAGTATAAATCATTCTATTATAAAGATGCATGCACACATATGTTTATTGCACCACTGTTCAAAATAGCAAAGACATAGGACCAACAAAAACGCCCATCAACATTAGACTGTATAAACAAAATGTGGCACATATACACCGTGGAATACTATGTAGCTGTAAAATGGAATGAGACCATGTCCTTTGCAGGGACTCGGATGAAGCTGGAAGCCATCATCCTCAGCAAACTAACACAGGAACAGAAAAGCAAACACTGCATGTTCCCACTCATAAGTGGGAGTTGAACAATGAGAACACATGGACACAGGGAGGAGAACAACACTCACTGGGGCTTGTCATGAGCCTGGGAGGGGAGGGAGAGCATCAGGACAAATAGCTACTGCTTCGCTAGGCTTAAAATATATGTGATGGGTTGATAGATGCAGCAAACCACCATGGCACACATATACCTATGTAACAAACCTGCAAGTTCTGCACATGTATCTCAGAACTTAAAGTAGTTAAGTAATAATTTTTATTATTATTAAGTAAAAAATAAGAAACATCCCCTTATCACAGAGAAATTCTAGAGGGTAGCATTGAGTCCTTGAAAAATAGACTGAGTTGAAAAAATGATAATTCTACAAGGCAGCAAATCAGTGGAGCTGAAAAAAAAAGGTAGGATATAAGAGAGAAGAAATTCATTCTAACTGTGAGCAAATTACACTGTTTTTACAGAATGAGCAAGTGGCTATTCTTAGGCAGAAACAAGATGAAAGATGGACATTTTAACAAAACTAAATGAAAACCTTGTAGAATTTTCCGTTTATGTTTCCACATTAAATTGTCTTCCAAGGGAGGTAGAGGGCAAGTCTATGCACTCAAACCTGAAATTGCTGACACATGTTAAGAATATGCACCACAGGTATCAAAAACTATAATGCCATGAACTCTTTTCATTTAGATTAACAAAATATGGTTTTAGTCTTCCTCCTCAGTATTCTGGCTTAGACATAATTATCAAGCCATTTCAAGGTAATATCATTCTTGACCTTGACAAGGTCAACTTATCATCTCTGAGAATAGAAACGCTATGCAATATAGAAGAACAAAACCAAACATTTGTTATAACCCAAGGAGATTTTATCTCAGCCCTGCTGTGTTGGGCTCTCAGAGATTTAGTTCTGGCAGACATTACTTGAAGGTAGAAGTGGGAAACAAGCCTAAATGGACATTGGGTGTGTGACAAGACTAACTTCTTAGGAACTGGCAGGATCAGCCATCACTTCTGGGTGGTGTCTGGGCAATATATGAAGAGTGGTTATGTTGCATTAGGTCCCAAGACAACTCGACTTCTGCCAGTAGTAAAACCCAGTAAGATTGGTATTTTTCTGGACTATGAATTGAATGATGTTTTCTTTCATAATATGAATGAGAGGTCTGTTCTCTATATTCATAATGATTCACAGAAGTTTTTTGGCCTTATTTTATATTAAGGCAGATTTTGAACCTCTTAAAATCTGTTAATTCTCAGATTCTGAAAGAAAAACAACCAGTAAGTGAATCTGTTTCAGTTTTTGTTGGTAATTTAGGCAGTTTTTTTCTACTTCAGAGAAGAATGTCAATGGTAGTTTAATGGGAATAGCATTGAATCTATGAATTGCTTTGGGCAATATGGCCATTTTAATAATATTGATTCTACCTATGAACATGGGATGATTTTCCATTTGTTTATATATTTTTTCTTGCTTTTTTACTGCTGTCAAAGGTTGTTTTATCTTCTTCAGGTGAATAGTCATAAAAATGGTATTTTTAAAAAATTATACTTTAAGCTCTAGGGTACATATGCAGAACGTGTGGGTTTGTTACATAAGTATACATGTACCATGGTGGTTTGCTGCACCCATAAACCCATTATCTGCTTTAGGTATTTCTCCTAATGTTATCCCTCCCATAGCCCCCCACCCCCTGGCAGGTCCTGGTGTGTGATGTTCCCCTCCATGTCCATGTGTTCTCACTGTTCAACTCCCACTTATGAGTAAGAACATGCAGTGTTTGGTTTTCTGTTCTTGTGTTAGTTTGCTGAGAATGATGGTTTCCAGCTTCATCCATGTTCCTGCAAAGGACATGATCCCATCCTTTTTTATGGCTGCATAGTATTCCATGGTGTATCTGTGACACATTTTCTTTATTCAATCTATCGTTGATGGGCATTCGGATTGGTTCCAAGATTTTGCTATCGTGAACAGTGCCACAATAAACATTCATGTGCATGAGTCTTTATAGTAGAATGATTTATAATCCTTTGGGTATATACCCAGTAATGGGATTGCTGGGTCAAATGGTATTTCTAGTTCTAGACCCTTGAGGAATCGCCACACCGTCTTCCACAATGGGTGAACTAATTTATACTTCCACCAACAGTGTAAAAGCATTCCTATTTCTCCACATCGTCTTCAGCATCTGTTGTTTCCTGATGTTTTAATGATTGCCCTTCTAACTGACGTGAGATGATATCTCAGTGTGGTTTTGTTTCACATTTCCCTAATGACCAGTGATGATGAGGTTTTCTTTCATATGTTTGTTGGCTGCATAAATGTCTTCTTTTGAGAAGTGTCTGTTCATACCTTTCGCACACTTTTTGATGGGGTTGTTTGTTTTTATCCTTGTAAATTTGTTCAAGTTTTTTGTAGATTCTGGATATTAGCCCCTTGTCAGATGGATAGATTGCAAAAATCTTCTCCCATTCTGTAGGTTGCCTGTTCACTGTGATGATAGTTTATTTTGCTGTACAGAAGCTCTTTAGTTTAGTTAGACCCCATTTGTTGATTTTGGCTTT
>NW_012099899.1:203160-205547 GCF_000951045.1 Mandrillus leucophaeus | reverse complement strand
TAGGTATTTCTCCTAATGTTATCCCTCCCATAGCCCCCCACCCCCTGGCAGGTCCTGGTGTGTGATGTTCCCCTCCATGTCCATGTGTTCTCACTGTTCAACTCCCACTTATGAGTAAGAACATGCAGTGTTTGGTTTTCTGTTCTTGTGTTAGTTTGCTGAGAATGATGGTTTCCAGCTTCATCCATGTTCCTGCAAAGGACATGATCCCATCCTTTTTTATGGCTGCATAGTATTCCATGGTGTATCTGTGACACATTTTCTTTATTCAATCTATCGTTGATGGGCATTCGGATTGGTTCCAAGATTTTGCTATCGTGAACAGTGCCACAATAAACATTCATGTGCATGAGTCTTTATAGTAGAATGATTTATAATCCTTTGGGTATATACCCAGTAATGGGATTGCTGGGTCAAATGGTATTTCTAGTTCTAGACCCTTGAGGAATCGCCACACCGTCTTCCACAATGGGTGAACTAATTTATACTTCCACCAACAGTGTAAAAGCATTCCTATTTCTCCACATCGTCTTCAGCATCTGTTGTTTCCTGATGTTTTAATGATTGCCCTTCTAACTGACGTGAGATGATATCTCAGTGTGGTTTTGTTTCACATTTCCCTAATGACCAGTGATGATGAGGTTTTCTTTCATATGTTTGTTGGCTGCATAAATGTCTTCTTTTGAGAAGTGTCTGTTCATACCTTTCGCACACTTTTTGATGGGGTTGTTTGTTTTTATCCTTGTAAATTTGTTCAAGTTTTTTGTAGATTCTGGATATTAGCCCCTTGTCAGATGGATAGATTGCAAAAATCTTCTCCCATTCTGTAGGTTGCCTGTTCACTGTGATGATAGTTTATTTTGCTGTACAGAAGCTCTTTAGTTTAGTTAGACCCCATTTGTTGATTTTGGCTTTTGTTGCCATTGTTTTTAGTGTTTTGGTCATGAAGTCCTTGCCCATGCATATGTCCTGAATGGTATTAGATTTTCTTCTAGGGTTTTTATGGTTTTAGGTCATATGTTTAAGTCTTTAATCCATCTTGAGTCAATTTTTGTATAAGGTGTAAGGAAGGGATCCAGTTTCAGCTTTCTGCATATGGCTAGCCAGTTTTCCCAACACCATTTATTAAATAGGTAATCCTTTCCCCATTTTCCTGTTTTTGTCAGGTTTGTCAAAGATCAGATGGTTGTAGATGTGTGGTGTTATTTCTGAGGCCTGTTCTCTTCTGTTGGTCTATATTTCTGTTTTGGTACCAGTACCATGCTGTTTGTGTTACTTTAGCCTTGTAGTATAGTTTGAAATCAGGTAGCGTGATGCCTCCAGCTTTGTTCTTTTTGGTTAGGTTTATCTTGGCTTTGCAGGCTCTTTTTTGGTTCCGCATGAAATTTAAAGTGGTTTTTTTCCAATTCTGAGAAGAAAGTCAACGTTAGCTTGATGGGGAATAGCATTGAATCTATAAATTACTTTGGGCAGTATGGCAATTTTCATGATGTTGATTCTTCCTATCTATGAGCATGGAGTGTTTTTCCATTTGTTTGTGTCCTCTCTTATTTCCTTGAATAGTGATTTGTGGTTCTCTGTGAAAAGGTCGTTCACATCCCTTGTAAGTTGTAGGTATTTTATTCTCTTTGTAGCAATTGTGAATGGGAATTGAGTCATTATTTTGCTCTCTGTTTGTCTGTTATTGGTGTATAGGAATGCTTGTAATTTTTGCACATTGATATTATATCCTGAAGTTGCTTATCAGGTTAAGGAGATTTTGGGCTGAGATGATGGGTTTTCTAAATATACCATCATGTCATCTTCAAACAGAGACAATTTGACTTTCTCTTTTCCTAACTGAACACCTTTTATTTCTTTCTCTCATCTGATTGCCCTGGGCAGAACTTCCAATGCTATGTTGAATAGGAGTGGTGAGAGGAGGCATCTTTTCTTGTGCCGATTTTCAAAGGGAGTGCTTCCAGTTTTTGCCCATTCAGTATGATATTGGCTGTGGGATTGTCATAAATAGCCCTTATTATTTTGAGGTACGTTCCATCAGTAACTAGTTTATTGAGAATTTTTTAGCATGAAGGTCTGTTGAATTTTGTTAAAGACATTTTCTGCATCTACTGAAATAATCTTGTGATTATTATCATTGATTCTGTTTAGGTGATGGATTATGTTTATTGATTTGCATATGTTGAACCAGATTTGCATCACAGGGATGAAGCCAACTTAATCATGGTGGATAAGCTTTTTGATGTGTTGCTGGATTGTGTTTGCCAGTATTTTATTGAGGATTTTTGCACTGATGTTCATCAGGGATATTGGCCTGAAATTTTTTTTATTGTTATTACTGTGTCTCTGCCAGGTTTTGGTATCAGGATGATGCTGGCCTCATAAAA
>NW_012099899.1:191717-201859 GCF_000951045.1 Mandrillus leucophaeus | reverse complement strand
CCTATGTGTGTCTTTGCATGTGAGATGGTTCTCCTGAATACAGTACACCAATGGGTCTTGACTCTTTATCCAATTTGCCAGACTGTGTGTTTTAACTGGGGCATTTAGCCTATTTACATTTAAGGCTAATATTTTTATGTGTGACTTTGATCCTGTTATTATGACGCTAACTGGTTATTTTGCCTGTTAGTTGATGCAGTTTCTTTATAGCATCGATGTTCTTTACAATTTGGTATGTTTTTGCAGTAGCTGTTACTGGTTGTTCCTTCCACGTTTAATGCTTCCTTCTGGAGCTTTTGTAAGGCAGGCCTGCTGGTGACAAAATCTCTCAGCATTTGCTTATTTGTAAAGGATTTTATTTCTCTTTCACTTATGAAGCTTAGTTTGAGTGGATATAAAATTCTGGATTGAAAATTCTTTTCTTTAAGAATGTTGAATATTGGCCCCCACACTCTTCTGGCTTGTAGGGTTTTTGCTGAGAGATCTGCTATCAATCTGATGGGCTTCCCTTTGTGGGTAACCTGACCTTTCTCTCTGGCTGCCCTTAACATTTTTTCCTTCATTTCAACCTTGGCAAATCTAACAATTATGTGTCTCGGGGTTGCTGTTCTCGAGGAATATCTTTGTGCTGTTCTCTGTATTTCCTGAATTTGAATGTTGGCCTGCCTTGTTAGGTTGGGGAAGTTTTCCTGGATAATATCCTGAAGAGTGCATTGCAATTTGGTTACATTCTCTCCCTCACTTTCAGGTACACCAATTAAATGTAGATTTGGTCTTTTCACATAGTCCCATATTTCTTGGAGGTTTTGTTCATTTCTTTTCACTCTTTTTTCTCTAGTCTTGTCTTCTCACCTTATTTCATTGAGTTGATCTTCAGACTCTGATATCCTTTCTTCTGCTTGATCAATTCAGCTATTAATACTTGTGTATGCTTCATGAATTTCTTGTGCTGTGTTTTTCAGCTCCATCAGGTCATTTATGTTCTTCTCTAAACTGGTTATTCTAGTTCGCAATTCATCTAACCTTTTCTCAAGGTTCTTAGCTTCCTTGCATTATGTTAGAACACGCTCCTTTAGCTTGGGAGAGTTTGTTATTACCCACCTTCTGAAGTCGACTTCTGTCAACTCATCAAACTCATTCTCCATCTAGTTTTGTTCCCTTGGTGGCAAGGAGTTGTGATCCTTTGGAGGAGAAGAGGTGTTCTGGTTTTTGGAATTTTTAGAATTTTTGTGCTGGTTTCTCCCCATCATCTTGAATTTATCTACCTTTTGTCTTTGATGTTGGTGACCTTTGGACGAGGTGTCTGAGTGGACATCCTTTATGTTGATGTTGATACTATTACTTTCTGTTTGTTAGTTTTCCTTCTAACAGGCTCCTCTGCTGCAGGTCTGCTGGAGTTTGCTGGAGGTCCCCTCCAGACCCTGTTTGCCTGGGTATCACCAGCAGAGGCTGGAAAATGGCAAAGATTGCTACCTGTTCCTTCCTCTGGAAGCTTGATCCCAGAGGGGAATCCACCAGATGCAAGCCAGAGCTCTCCTTTATGAGATGTCTGTTGGCCCTTACTAGGGGGTGCCTCCTAGTCACGGGGGTCAGGGACCCACTTGATGAGGCAGTCCATCTCTTATCAGAGCTCGAAGGCTATGCTGGAAGATCCACTGCTCTCTTCAGAGCTGTCAGGTAGGGACATTTAAGTCTGTTAAAGCTGCACCCACAAGCACCCCTTCCCCCAGGTGCTCTGTGCCAGAGCAGTGGGGGTTTTATCTATAAGTACCTGACTAGGGCTGCTACCTTTATTTTCAGAGATACCCTGCCCAGAGAGGAAGAGTCTAGAGAGGCAATCTGGCCACAGTGACCTTGCTGAACTGTGGTGGGTTCCACCCAGTTTTAACCTCCCACAGGCTTCGTTTACACTGTGAGGAGAAAACTACCAACTCAAGCCTCAGCAACGGTGGATGCCCCTCCCCCTGCCAAGCTTGAGTTCCCCAGCTAGAGCTCAGACTGCTGTGCTGGCGGTGAGAATTTCAAGCCAGTGGATCCTAGGTTGCTGGGCTCTGTGAGGGTAGGACCCACCAAGCCAGACCACTTGGTTCCCTGGCTTTAGCCCCCTTTCTGCAAAGTATACGGTACTGTCTTGCTGGCATTCCAGATGCCACTGGAGTATGGGAAAAAAAAAAAAAAAACTCCTGAAACTAGTTCAGTGTCTCCCCAAACAGCCGCCCTGTTTTGTGCTTGAAGCCCAGGGCCTTGGTGGTGTAGGCACCTGAGGGAATCTCCTGGTCTGTCTGTTGCAGAGACTGTGGTAAAAGCACAATTTCTGGGCCAGAGTACACCATTCCTCCCCGTACAGTCTCTCGTGGCTTCCCTTGGCTAGGGGAGGAATATCCCCCAACCGCTTGTGCTTCCCAGGTGAGGTGATGCCTCATCCTGCTTTGGTTCATCCTCTGTGGGCTGCACCCACTGTCCAACCAGTCCCAGTGAGATGAACCGAGTACCTGTGTTGGAAATGCAGAAGTCATCCACCTTCTGTATTGACCTTGCTGGGAGCTGCAGAAAGGAGTTGTTCCTATTCAGCCATCTTGCCAGCCTCCCATAAAAGCAGTCTGAATTTTATCATGTGTTTATTGGCAAATCTATATTATCTTTGTATGAGCAAAACACATTTGTAATTTGAAGGTAATTTTTGGAAAGCTTCATAATTCTGTATCTGTGTAGGTATCATTTTATAAAATTTTAATTGCAATAGAAAACACGGAATTTACCATCTTATATTCTCTTATACGTATAGTTTAGTAGTGTTAAGTATATTTACATTGATGTACAACAGATGTCAACAACTTTCACGTCTTGGAAAACTAAAACTTAATACTCATTGAGCAATAACAGTCCATTTTACCCTCTCCCCAGCTGTTGACAAACACCATTCTACTGCCTGTCTTCATGAGTTTGACTATTTAAGATGTCTCATATAAATGAAATCATGCACTCTCCTTTTTGTTACTGGCTTATTTCACTTAATACAGTGCCCTAAAGATTTATCTTTATTGTAGCATGTGAGAAAATTTCCTTTTTTCAGGTTGAATTATATTCCCTTGTATGTATATGTTAGGGAAGCAAGAGCTTAGCAGAGGCAGAGTGATACCATTTAAAAATTGACTAATCGGCCAGGTGTAGTGGATCATGATGGTAATCCTAACACTTTGGGAGGCTGAAGTGGGTGGATCACTTGAGGTATGGGGTTTGAGACCAGCCTCGACAACATGGTGAAACCCCGTCTCTAGTAAAAATACAAAAATTAGCTGGTCATGGTGGTGCATGCCTGTAATCCTAGATACCCAGAAGGCTGAGGCAGGAGAATCTCCTGAACCTGGGAGGCAGAGGTTGCAGAGAGGTGAGATCATACCATTACACTCCAGCCTGGGAGACAGAGTGAGACTACATCTCAAAAGAAAAAAATTGGCTATATCTTAAAACTATCAAGACACATTCCTTTCTGATCACCGCTGATGGTCACAAGGTGTTTATGACTAAGGAAGCAGCTTAATAATTCCTGCAAGGACAAACTCTTATGGCAGCAAAATGTCCAGATATTCTAATATTGCATAATAATATATGCTTTTAAAAATAATCATAGTCATGCATTGATATACTTGTGCACTAAAATGCCAAGGATAGCTTTCTTTAAATCAACAAAGTAACACATTTTGTCATGCTGTCAGCATACCCACAGGCAGATATATCTTAGCTCTTACATCGGTAAGACCTCTGTATAAGAAAAGTTTAAAATAAAATGGAGACATTCTTTCTCTTGCCTTCTGAGGATGCTTTACTCTGTAACTGAGTAGCTTTCAATAAACTATCTTTTTTCACTGCCCTCTGTGACTCACCCTGAAATCTTTCCTGTTTGAGACTCAAGAACCTTTTCTTGTGTTCTGGATTCGGACCCCTATCTGGAAACATATATGTCAATTTTCTTTATTAGTTTATTCATTAAAGGACATTTAAGTATCTTCTAACCTTTTTGTGAATAATGCTATTATGAACATGAGTGTACAAATTAGTGTACAAATTAGTGTACAAACATATGTTTCCTTTGCATACATACGTACCTACCCATAAAAGGAATTGCTGAATTATATGGTAATTCCATTATTATGTTTAGAAACATCCATGCTGTTTTTCATAGTGACTTCACCATTTTTCCCACCAACAATACAAAGGGGTTTCAATTTTCTAAACTGTTTAGAATATTTGTTATTATTTGTTTGCTTGATAGTGGCCAACCTAATGGATTCTATGTTGTATCTCATGGGGTTTTGCTTTGCATTTCTTTTCATTATTAATTTTGACTATCTTTTTAAATGCCTCTCAGTCATTCGAATATTTTTTGGAGAAATGTTGTTAAAATGTTTAAAAATGTTCCATTTTTAAATTGAGTTATTAGCTTTTTGTTGTTGTGTTATAGAATTTGTTTATGAATTCTGAATAATAAATCTCATGAAATATGTTATTTCAAATTTTTCCCCATTTTTTAGGTAGCCTTTTTACTCCAATAAATGTTTTCTTCTATGTACTGAAGGTTTTTTAATTTTGATGTAGCCCCATTTTTCTGTTCTTTTCTTGTTACTTTTCCTTTCAAAGTCATATCCAAAAGAACATTGCTGAAACTACTGTGATGACTTTCACCTTATATTTTCTTCTAAGAGTTGTATAGCTACCTTTCCTACATTTAACTCTTTAATCCACTTTAGATATCTTTTGTATATGGCATAAATTTAAAAATCCGAAGTAAATTTTTTTTTATATTTGGATATCAAGATTTCTAATAGCATTTGTAGTTTTCTACCCTTTTCCCATTGTTTTGTCATGACAACACTGTGGAAGATTATTTGGTGATATTCATGAAAGTTTATTTCTTGGTTCTCTATTTTATTCTATTATCTGTATGTCTGTCTTGTTATTTTGTTTATTTGTTTATTTATTTATTTTTTTGAAATGGAGTCTCACTCTATTACCCACGCTGGAGTGCAGTGGAACAATCTTGGCTCACTGCAACCTCCAGCTCCCAGGTTCAAGTGATTCTCCTGCCTCAGCCTCCTGAGTGGTTGGAATTACAGGCACCCACCACCAAGCTTGACTAATTTTTGTACTTTTTTTGTGGAGATGGGGTTTTGCCATGTTGTCCAGACTGGTCTCGAACTCCTGATCTCAAGATCTACCCACCTCAACCTCCCAAAGCGCTAGGATTACAGGTGTGAGACACCACACCTGGCTATATGTTTGTCTTTATGCCATTGCCACATTAGTTTTATTTCTGTAGCTTTGCAATCTGTTTTGAAATCAGGAAGTGTAATATCTTTAATATTGTTCCTTTTTACTAAATCTGTTTTGGCCATTTACGGTGCCTTCAGATTTCATATTAATTTTAGGTTTTAAAAATATTTCTGTGAAAATGTCCTATCAGAATTCTGATAAGGGTTGTGTTGAATGTGTGCATCACTGTGAACAATGCTGACATCTCACAAACATTAAAACTCTTGACCCTTGAACAAAAGTGTGTCAGTAATATGTTGTTAAAAGTGCAAAATATTTTTGAATTTGCTGATTTGCTTCTGCTTATGATTTGTAGTTTTATTCTGGTCATAAAATATACACTATATTATTTCAAACATTGTAAAAATATAAGACTATTTTGCATCCTGAAGAATGTGACATACACAATTAAGAATATTGTGCATTCTGCTGCTGTTGACCCAGTAATTTTGTATATGTGGGATCTAAATAGCATATAGTGTTGTTCAAGTCTTCCATTTTCTGACTGATTTTTTAAATTGTTTTCATATACATTATTGAACATGTCTTGAAATCATCTCTTATTATTTTGTTGATTTCTTACTTTGCTTTTGTCAATATTTGCTTCATATATCTAAATGCCATCATGCTAGTTACATATATATTTATAACTTATAGATTCCTAGCAAATGGGCTGTATTACATCATTATATAATATCATTCTTTGTCTCTTGTTACAGTTGTTGACTTAAGGTCAACATTTAGTCACTCATTGCACAGAATATAGTTCTTGTTACTTTCAGCCTATTTGACTCCTTAGAGCTAAAGTAAGTTGTTTGCAGACAGCATAGAGTTGGATCTTGTATTTTAATTCATTCAGTGTTTTATGTTTTTAATTAGGGTGTTCATTTCATTTATATTTAAAGGAATTACTAAACAGGAGGAACTTAATTGTCATTTTGTCATTAATTGTCTGTGGTTTTTCTAGCTATGTTGTCTCTCTTTTTCTCTCCTACTGCCATTTTTTGTATTTTGGTCTTTTTTGTAGTGACATGCTATGACTTCTTCTTCATTTCCTTTTGGGTACATTTTATAGGTATTTTCTTTGTGATAACCATAAGGAATATACATTAAACATCTTAAAGTTATAGCAATACATTCGACTCTCATAACAACTTCAATTGACACAGAAACTCAATCTCTTGCCATCTTCCACTTCACTCGCTATATTGTCATAAATTATATATTTTATATTGTGTCTGCTAAAAGATTTATGCAGATTTGTAATGGTTTTGTTTCTTAAAATTCTATAGCAGAATTATGAGGCTTTTATGCACTACCACTATAATGGTGAATCATATATTTGTGTGTATATTACACAAGATATACAAAGAATATATTATATATATAGTGTTCAGAGAATTTCATATTTGTGTGTATATTTACCTCTAAGAGAGAGCTTTCTATTTTCATATAGTTATATGAGTCTGTTATGCATTGCTTTATTTTTCAACATGAAGAATTATTTGAGCATGTATTGTAGGGCTTTTCTAAATATCCTCAGCTTTTGTTTATCCTGAAAAGTCTTACTTTTCCTTATATTTTTAAATATAATTTTCTGGGATCTGATATTTTTGTTTGATCATATTTGTTGATTCATCACTTTGAAATATGGCAGATTTTCCAGCTGTTATTTTTCTGAAGTCACATTTTAAAAATTGTATTTGAATACTTTTGGGGAAACAAGCGGTTTTTAGTTACAGGAATAAGTTCTTTACTGGTGATTTCTGAGATTTTGGTGCACACATCACTCAAACAGTGTACACTGTACCCAATATGTAGTCTTTAATTCCTCATCCCCTCCCACCCTTCTCCCTGAGTCCACTAAGTCTGTTATATTATTCTTATGCGTTTGCTTTTTCATAGCTTAGCTCCCACTTATAAGTGAGAACATACAGTATTTGATTTTCTATTTCTGAGTTACTTCACTTATAATAATGGCCTCTAACTCCATCCAAGTTGCTGCAAAGGCCATTATTTCATTCTGTTTGATGGCTGAGTAGTATTTCATGGTGTATATATACCTTATTTTTTTCATCCATTTGTTGGTTGACGGTCATTTAAGTTGGTTTTATATTTTTGCAATTTTGAATAGTGCTGTTATCAATATGTATGTGCGTGTCTCTTTTTCATATAATGACTTACTTCTTTGGTTTGGGCAGGTGCCCTGTAGTGGGATTGCTGGATCAAATGGTTGTTCTACTTGTAGTTTTTAAATAAATTTTCATACTGTTTTCCATAGTGATTGTTCCAGTTTACATTCCCACCTATAGTGCAAAAGTGTTCCCTTTTCATCACATCCATGCCAACATTTATTTTTATTTATTTTAAAAATATGGACATTCTTGCAGGAGTCAAGTGGTATTCCATTGTGATTTTAATTTGCATTTCCCTAACAATTAGTAATGCTTAGCTTTTTTATATATGTTTGTTGGCTGTTTGTATGTCTTCTTTTGAGAATTGTCTATTCCTTCACCTTTTGATGGGATTATTTGGTTTTCTTTTTCTTGCTAATTTTTGGTGATTCCTTGTATATTCTGGATATTAGTTTTTTGTCAGTTGTATAGTTTGCAAATATTTTCTCCAACATTGCTTGTTGTCTGTTGATTCTGCTGATTATTTCTTTTGCAGTGCAGAAGATTTCTAGTTTAATTAGTTTCCATTTACTTATATTTGTTTTTGTTGTATTTGCTTTTGGGGTCTCAGTCATGAATTATTTGCCCGAACCAATTTCCAAAAAAGTTGTTTTTATGTTATCCTCTGGAATTTTCATGGTTTTGGGTCTTAGATTTAAGTCTTTGATCCATCTTGAGTTGATTTTTGTATATGGTAGTGGATGAGGGTGCAGTGTGGGGCAGTTTGCATCATTGATGACAGGTTGTGGACCTCTAAGGCCAGACCAGCTACAAAAAGTTTTATCGCCTCTGTTTTCTTAAGTTTAGCAATTGCAAGAATGTACAGGACTTGAATAGAAGTCTTCCAATGATACTGGGTTCCCAGGGCTTTGGACATTCCTCCCCAACCCAGAATCAACCAGTCACTTCTTTGTCACTTCAACAACAGCAGGAGCATGGCTGCTTCCAAACACTTTCTACAACTCTTCTCTCAACACACACTCTGTACCCCACAGTCTCTAAAACCCTCAGCTGCCAAGTACTTGGTATTGGGCAGTTAGTCAGCAACATCCCAGCCCTGAGCCCTAGAGGCCCCGACACGTACCCTGGAATGACCAAAGCATTGAGACCGCATCTCCTGACACTCCAAACCAAGAGAAAAAAGCTCTTTATGTCTTAGGCTTCTACCAGCAACCCCAAGGCCACATGATTCACAAGTGCACTTCATGGTTCAAACCACCAGCTCCTGCCCCACCTAGAGCAGAGTAGACCTTTTTTGCTCCACACTTGCATGGCAATTACTGACCATGGAGAAAAGCAGCCATAACTCCCAGCCCCTCTGTGAATTCTAAGTCTACACACTAGACCGGAGGAACCATGTATGTGAGGAGCCAAGTCTTTCTGTCTGCCCATCAGAACTGCTACAAAAAAAAAAGTGTGGTCTTCTTGGCCACTCCATCAGGTAATGCATGTTCTTGGGGAGCCTGCATCATAACCATTCACAGACAAACTGCTCCTGGGTGGTTTCCTACATAATAGAGCAGCTCTCTCACTGTTACATATTTGTTGAAACTGTTGTCCTGAGGGTTTATCCCACAGCACTCAAGAGCACTCTTAAGATTCACCCTTTCTTTCTCCACCCTGTGGGAAGGAGTGTTCATCCCTGGCCTGCTGTGAACCCTACAGTATTAATGTGGTAGCTGGTCTTTTGCACTGTTTACCTGTACCAGCAGAGTGAACTGGAGGCCCCACCCACCCTGTGGGTTTTTAGAGGTGATCAACACTCCTCAAGGCTGGGGGTCAGGGGGCATCCTTCCTTGACTTCACTTTCCTGGAGCTTGATTACTGGCTGGGATGGATTTTGGAAGTGGTGGGGGCCACTCTTCCACCCCTGTTTTAGGGGTAGCCACAGGCCAGATAATAGTGACTATGAATGGGGCTGGAAGGCTTCGTGTATTCATGCTTAGATTCTTCTTATATGATGGAGGAGACAGGGTCAGACCTGAGCCTTCCTAGAGCTGCTCCTCTTTGCCCAGTCCATGTCGACCAGCATGAGCTGCGGTGGGCGACCACTGGAGGGCAGCAGATGTAGCCATTCCAGGGAGTTACCAAATGGATTCTATGAGTGCCATGACTACTATGTCTTCTAAGAAGGTCAATCAGATTTTAGGTCTGGAGGTGGAGTGGAGAGAGGGCCCACACTGGCAGGTGGGCAGCCATAGGTCCATATGTGAAATTCATCCCTAATGTGGAATGTGGTGGGTTCCAGAGGTTTATGCCAAAAGTAACATGCCATAAAAGTTACTAAAAGTAAATTATAGAACATTATAAATCATAAATATATAAATTAAACATCAACAGTTATAATTACTGTTGCTGTTCATCATTACCATAGTTATTATCATTATTATTACCACTATTAGAAGCAGTAGTCATTGTTGCTGCTGCTGCTGCTGTTGTAGGAATGGTAATAAAAACTCTAGTAAAGCTCTGCCACCTTCTCCTGCTGCTGCTCCTGGTGCCAGTGTGTTGCTAATTTCCTGGTTTGGCACAGATTTAGGACCTCTTTTGTGAAGCTGAAGCTGAAGCTTTCAGGCTCCACTGTGGCCAAGGAAAAGTTTGAATCAAGACTGAGGACAATGATCCTGTGTATTTGAAGGTGGCAGGTAGGATGGTGCT
>NW_012099899.1:185133-190637 GCF_000951045.1 Mandrillus leucophaeus | reverse complement strand
AAAGAAAGAAAGAAAGAAAGAAAGAAAGAGGAGAGAAGAAAAGAGAGAGAAAGAAAGAGGAGAGAAGAAAAGAGAGAGAAAGAAAGAGGAGAGAAGAAAAGAGAGAGAAAGAAAGAGAAGAGAAAGGAAGGAAGGAAGAGAGGAAGGAAGGAAGGAAGGAGGGAAGGAAGGGAAAGAGGAGAGAAGAAAAGAGAGAGAGAGAAGAGAAAGGAAGGAAGGAAAG
Source organism: Mandrillus leucophaeus (assembly GCF_000951045.1). NCBI lineage: Eukaryota > Metazoa > Chordata > Mammalia > Primates > Cercopithecidae > Mandrillus > Mandrillus leucophaeus. The sequence goes on along the minus strand of NW_012099899.1, from coordinate 190,414 downwards.
AAAGAAAAAAAGAAAAGAAAAGAAAAGAAAAGAAAGAGGGAGGGAGGGAAGGAAGGAAGGGAGGGAAAAGGGGAGGAGAGAGATGGTGGAGGGGAAAAGAAGGGAGGAAGGAAGGAAAAACAGAAGTAAAGAAAAAAACTGAATCCTGAATAGTTTTCCCTCCAATTCCAGTGTCTTGTTTTTTAAGTCAAATTTTAGTTTAAAATGAAAAACAAAAATGAAAACAAAGGATCAAGTTTTTCTAGCCTCCACGTGTGTCCGTTTAATGGAAGACAAGAAAAGAGAGTTTTAGATACATGAAAAAATGTTTAATCTTTCCTGAAGCCCAGGCCTGTTCAAGGGCCCCCTGCAGGAGTGAAGCCGGGGACCTTCGCAGTGAGTGTTATAGTTCTTAAAGGTGGCGCATCCAGAATTGTTTGTTCCTCTCGGTGGGTTCATGGTCTTGCTGACTTCAGGAATGAAGCCGCAGACACTTGTGGTGAGTGTTACAGCTCATAAAGGTAGTGTGGACCGAAAGAGTGAGCAGCAGCAAGATTTATTGTGAAGAGGGAAAGAACAAAGCTTCCACAAAGTGGAAGAGGGCCCCACTGGGTTGTCCCCTGCTGGCACGGGTGGCCACCTTTTATTCCCTTGTTTGGCCTCACCCACGTCCTGCTGATTTGTCCATTTTACAGAGTGCTGACTGGTCCATTTTACAAAGTTCTGATTGATGCATTTACAATCCTTTAGCTAGACACAGAGCACCTATTGGGGCATTTTTACAGAGTGATGATTGGTGCATTTACAATCCTTTAGCTAGACAGAAAAGTTCTCCAAGTCCCCACCTGACCCAGAAGTCCAGCTGGCTTCACCTTTCAATCCCTCCTCTAAACAGGACACCCCAACGGCTGTTGGGAATTAGGTGATGACCACTCTAGCTACTTCCTGCTGGAGAGAGGCAAAGAAGGGGCCCTACAATTGTAGTGTCCTCCAGAGGGAAACTATTTAGGCCAGTCAAAGGGCCAGTGGGTCGGTCCAGGGGTCCTCAGTAGAAGTTGTTAGATGAGGTCATTGGGATTCCATTTGTAAGACCATCTGTAGCTTGATGGCCTCGATCCTAGAGGAAACAAATTTGACAAGGAGGTTAAAAATACAGGACCCAAAAGTGAGTAATAGCAAGAGGGCTGTTACAGGACCTAGAAAGTGGAGAAGCCATGTCACCCAACTCCAGAGGTTGGTATAAGAGTTTGAAAGGCATTGTCTGTTTTCAGAAGCCTTTTCCTGTAAATGTTGGGCAGCGTCTCTTGCTATCCCTGACTGTGTAGCGTAAAAACAACACACTTCCCCTAAGAAGGTGCAGAGACCTCCTTTCTCAGCTGTGAGGTCTAAGCCTCTTTGGTTTTGGAGAGTCACTGTTGCCAAAGAGTCTATTTGGGGTTGTAGAGTAAGGATAGATTTCGTTATTTCTTGCAAACTGTCTGAGAAATCCTTTGAGAGTGTGTGGTACTAGGATAATGAAGTAGGTAAGCCTGTTATTCCGGTTTCTGTAGCAGTAGCCATTCCTAACCCTATAAGAAGGGGTATTAGTTGTATGGCCCTGTGCTGATGGACATGAGCTTTGAGGGATACAGATAGGGTCTGATTTCCATAATATTAGAAGTTAGCATAATACATGTTATACTGTTAACTTTTTTAGCAAGCTTTACTTTTGTTGAAAGCCTTGTAAGTTTGGGATTTCAATTATTCTTTGGTATTAATATGACCTCGTTCAGTCCATATTGACTTAGAATTGGTATAGATGGCTCCTTCCTGATTCTATAAGTTCTTTAAGGTTTGGCTGAGTGCAAACAGCTCACACATTTGAGCAGACCAATTATTAGGCAATTTTCCTAACTCTGCTTCTGTAAGAGTTTCCTTATCATTTACTGAATACTCATTGTGTCTTTTTCCCTTAATCTCCCAGGAGGAACCATCTATCATCCCGTCCTGAAGGGAGTTCTTCCTAGGTCTGCTCAGACCTTTGTATAGTAATTAATTAAGATTTAGATCCCCTGTTAGGAAACCTGCTGGGTCAAATCATCTTTTACCAACAGAACAGTGCCACACTTCAAGATTTGAGCCAGTAAGTTACCCCTTTGCCTTTCCTCTTTTTTTTGACTTAGGACAGTTCTGATCCGGTGAGGTGTGCTCACAATGAGATTACCTCTACAAGTTACTTTCCCACTTTCTTCTGCTAGCAAAGCAGCCACTGCCTCAGATTGAAGACACCTGGGCCATCCACAGGCCACTGGGCCAAGGATCTCCGAAAGGAAAGCTACGGGTTTTCAGTGGCCTCAGCGCTTTCAGGCTATGCCCTTGTTTACACTGATAAGGTGTTATTGGAGTGTTATAGGGTCATGGAGAAGACTGTCAATTATCAGTTTTAGGTTTTAAATTTACCCTGGCTTTTAAAGGAATAGGGTACACTCTTTTTTCTTTACTACTTCTGTCTCTCTCTTTCTCTCTCTTGACTTCGTCTTTGTCTCTCTTTCTCATTTTCTGACTCCCTCTTTGTCTATCTCTTCCTCTCTCTCTTTGACTTTCTGTCTCTCTCTCTCTGACTCCATCTTTGTCTCTATCTCTTCCTCTCTCTCTCTGACTTTCTGTCTCTTTCTCTCTTTCTGCTGGTCTTTCTCTGCCTCTGCTAGCAGCTTATGCTGCTGTTCTCTCCTCTCCTTCCCCTTTATGATGGCTTCAGCAGTGTAAGACTGCCACCTCTTTGGGTTTTTGCACTGCATGCAATAACCCCATGGTCTCCTTGTGATATTTAATGGGAGTTCCCCCAGAGGTTAGAAACTCCTTTTTTTTTTTTTCCATATTGCAGCATAGGCATGTAGGATTAGATAAGCATACTTACTATCTGTATCTGACCCCTGAGTAGACTAACTGGGAGATATCTCCCACAAGGTGCAGACTGACACCTCACACCTCACATGGCCGGGTACACCTCTGAGACAAAGCTTTCAGAGCAAGAATCAGACAGCAACACTTGCTGTTCAGCAATATTCTATCTTCTGCAGGCTCCAATGCTGATACCCAGGCAAAAAGGGTCTGGAGTGGACCTCAAGCAAATTCCAACAGACCTGCAGCTGAGGGTCATGAATGTTAGCAGGAAAACTAACAAACAGAAAGGACACCCACACCAAAACCCCATCAGTATGTCACCATAATCAAAGAACAAAGGCAGATAAAACCACAAAGATGGGGAAAAAACAGTGCAGAAAAGCTGGAAATTCTAAAAATCTAAGCACATCTCCCCCTCCAAAGGAACACAGCACATCACCAGCAATGGAACAAAGCTGGACAGAGAATGACTTTGTCGAGTTGAGAAAAGAAGGCTTCAGTTGGTCAAACTTCTCAGAGCTAAAAGAGGAACTATGTACCCAGTGCAAATAAACTAAAAACCTTGAAAAAAGAATGGAAGAATGGATAGCTAGAATAACCAATGCAGAGAGGTCCATAAACAAACTGATAGAGATGAAAACCATGACATGGGAAGTACGTGACAAATGCACAAGCTTCAGTAACTGACTTGATCAACTGGAAGAAAGAGTATCAGTGATTGAAGATCAAATGAATGAAATGAAGCGAGAAGAGAAGTTTAGAGAAAAAAGAGTAGAAAGAAATGAACAAAGCTTCCAAGAAATATGGGATTATGGGAAAAGACCCAATCTACATCTGACTGGTGTGCCTGAAAGTGACAGGGAAAATGGAACCAAGTTGCAATACACTCTGCAGGATATTATTCAGAGGAACTTCCCCAACCTAGCAAGGCAGGCCAACATTCAAATTCAGGAAATACAGAGAATGCCACAAAGATGCTCCTCGAGAAGAGCAACTCCAAGACACATAATTGTCAGATTCACCAAAGTTGGAATGAAGGAAAAAATGTTAAGGGCAGCCAGAGAGAAAGGTCAGGTTGCCCACAAAGGGAAGCCCATCAGACTAACAACAGATCTCTTGGCAGAAACTCTCCAAGCCAGAAGAGAGTGGGGGCCAATATTCAACATTGTTAAAGAAAAGAATTTTCAGCCCAGAATTTCATATGCAGCCAAACTAAGTTTCATAAGTGAAGGAGAAATAAAATCCTTTACAGACAAGCAAATGCTTAGAGATTTCGTCACCACCAGGCCTGTCCTACCAGAGATCCTGAAGGAAGCATTAAACATGGAAAGGAACAACCAGTACCAGCCATTGAAAAAACATGCCAAAATATAAAGACCATGATGCTAGGAAGAAACTGCATCATTTCACAAGCAAAATAACCAGCTAATATCATAATGACAGGATCAAGTTCACACATAACAATATTGACTTTAAATGTAAATGGATTAAATGGTCCAATTAAAAGACACAGACTGGCAAATTGGATAAAGAGTCAAGACCCATCAGTTTGCTGTATTCAAGAGACCCATCTCACATGCAGAGACACACATAGGCTCAAAATAAAGGGATGGAGGAAGATCTGCCAAGCAAATGGAAAACAAAAAAAGGCAGGGGTTGCAATCCCAGTCTCTGATAAAACAGACTTTAAACCATCAAAGGTCAAACGAGACAAAGAAGGCCATTACATAATGGCAAAGGGATCAATTCAACAGGAAGAGCTAACTATCCTAAATATATATGCACCTAATGCAGGAGCACCCAGATTCATAAAGCAAGTCCTTAGAGACTTACAAAGAGACTTAGACTCCCTTACAATAATAATAATGGGAGACTTACAAAGAGACTTAGACTCCCATACAATAATAATGGGAGACACCCCACTGTCAACGTTAGACAGATCAATGAGACAGAAAGTTAACAAGGATATCCAGGAATTGACCTCAACTCTGCACCAAGCGGACCTAATAGACATCTACAGAACTCTCCACACTAATCAAGAGAATAAACAATCTTCTCAGCATCACATCACACTTATTCCAAAATTGACAACATACTTGGAAGTAAAGCACTCCTCAGCCAATGTGAAAGAACAGAAATCATAACAAACTGTCTTTCAGACCACAGTGCAATCAAACTAGAACTCAGGGCTAGCAAACTCAATTGAAACTGCTCAACTATATGGAAACGGAACAACCTGCCCCTGAATGACTACTGGGTACATAATGAAATGAAGGCAGAAATAAAAATGTTCTTTGAAACAATGAGAACAAAGATACAATATACCAGAATCTCTGGGACACATTTAAAGCAGTGTGTAGAGGGAAATTTATAGCACTAAATGCCCACAAGAGAAAGCAGGAAAGATCTAAAATTGACA
>NW_012099899.1:184725-185083 GCF_000951045.1 Mandrillus leucophaeus | reverse complement strand
AGAAATACAAACTACTATCAGAGAATACTATAAACACCTCTATGCAAATAAACTAGAAAACCTAGAAGAAATGGATACATTCCTGGACACATACATTCCGCCAAGACTAAACCAGGAAGAATTTGAATCCCTGAATAGACCAATAGCAGACTCTGAAATTGAGGCAATAATTAATAGCCTACCAACCAAGAAAAGTCCAGGACCAGACAGATTCACAGCTGAATTCTAGAAGAGGTACAAGGAGGAACTGGTACCATTCCTTGTGAAACTATTCCAATCAATAGAAAAAGAGGGAATTCTCCCTAACTCATTTTATGAGGCCAACATCATCCTGATACCAAAGCCTGGCAGAGACACA
>NW_012099899.1:152490-182660 GCF_000951045.1 Mandrillus leucophaeus | reverse complement strand
TAGGCATGGGCAAGGACTTCATGTCTAAAACACCAAAAGCAATGGCAGCAAAAGCCAAAATTGACAAATGGGATCTCATTAAACTAAAGAGCTTCTGTGCAGCAAAAGAAACTGCCATCAGAGTGAACAGGCAACACACAGAATGGGAGAAAATTTTTGCTATCTACTCATCTGACAAAGGCGAATATCCAGAACCTACAAAGAACTCAAATTTACAAGAAAAAAACAAACAACCCCATCAAAAAGTGGGCTAAGGATATGAACAGACATTTCTCAAAAGAAGACATTTATACAGCCAACAGACACATGAAAAAATGCTCATCGTCACTAGCCATCAGATAAATGCAAATCAAAACAACAATGAGATACTGTCTCCAGTTAGAATGGCAATCATTAAAAAGTCAGGAAACAACAGGTGCTGGAGAGCATGTGGAGAAATAGGAACACTTTTACACTGATGGTGGGACTGTAAACTAGTTCAACCATGTGGAAGATCGCATGGGTATTCCTCAGGGATCTAGAACTAGAAATACCGTTTGACCCAGCCATCCCATTACTGGGTATATACCCAAAGGCTTATAAATCATGCTGCTATAAAGACACATGCACACGTACATTTGTTGCGGCACTATTCACAATAGCAAAGACTTGGAATCAACCCAAATGTCCATCAGTGACAGACTGGATTAAGAAAATATGGCACATATACACCATGGAATACTATGCAGCCATAAAAAAGGATGAGTTTGTGTCCTTTGTAGGGACATGGATGCAGCTGGAAACCATCCTTCTCAGCAAACTATCACAAGAACAGAAAACCAAACACTGCATGTTCCCACTCATAGGTGGGAATTGAACAATGAGATCACTTGAAAACAGGAAGGGGAACATCACACACTGGGGCCTGTTGTGGGGAGGGGGGAGGATGGAGGGATAGCATTAGGAGATATACCTAATGTAAATGAGGAGTTAATGCATGCAGCACACCAACATGGCACATGTATACATATGTAACAAACCTGTATGTTGTGCACATGTACCCTAAACCTTTAAGTATACTTTTAAGAATTAAAATAAAAAAAGAAGAAGTGAACAGAATCCTGAAGTTTATACTAGAAAGCATTCTTATAGGAGAATCTAGAAAAGCACCAGAGACAGGATGTGGTTTTTAGAAGCAGAAGTAGCCTTAGAGAAGGAAGGCAACAGGAAGTTTTTCTGACAGGCATTAGGCTACAGGAGGCAAGGGTCAGGATAGATAGAATAGATGACTGACTCTCGCTTGGGTGACCTAACTTTGAGAGTTCCGCTCATGGTCGCAGGGTCAACCAACTTGTTGTTGGCACCCTGGAGCTAAATGGCTTTCCTCTCTGTTGACCCTTGGCTCAGCCCAGAAGTACAGGAAAAGTGGAAGCTGGTTCCAGGCAAATCAACGCTCCCAATTCTGAAGAGTCAGGAGGTGTTAGAGAGCCGTTTTCCCAGAAAGCCTGACACCTGTGTCTTTAGTCCAGTGGCCATGCTAGTCACTTGTAACTGGCCAACAGGTGCCCACTGTTTAGCTCCCAAATTCTAAGGAAAAGTGGGACAGAATAGCAAGCAAAAGCTCCAATGGTACTCACCGCTTGGCGATAGTCAATAGTCCCTTCAAGGTTGCCAAGATGTGTCCAGAGTTTACTCCTTCTGGTGGGTTCTTGGTCTCTGTGGCTTCACTCCTGAAGTCAGCGAGACCACGAACCCACTGGAAGGAAGAAACTCCAGACCCACCATCTTTAAGAGCTGTAACACTCACTGCGATCGTCCATGGCTTCATTCTTGAAGTCAACTAGACCAAGAACCCACCAGAAGGAATAAACTCTGGACACTGTTTTGCTGGATCTAGATCTATTTTTAATTTTTGAGAAACCTCCAAACTTTTTTCAAAGTAATTTCCCTAATTTATATTCCCACTGACAGTTTACACCTTACATGAGTTCCCTTTTCTCCACATTTTCACCAGCAAGTTATTGTCTGACTTTTGGATAAAAACCGTGTTAACTGGGGTGAGATATCTCATTGTATTTGTGATTTGCATTTCTCTGATGATCAGTAATGTTGAGCACCTTTTTATACACCTGTTTTCTATCTGTATGTCTTCTGTTGAGAAAAGTCTGTTCAAATATTTTGGCCATTATTTGATTGAATTATTAGATTTTTTTTCCTATTGAGTTGTTTGTTCTAGTTATTAATTCCTTGTCAGCTAGATAATTTGCAAATATTTTCTCTCTGTGAGTTTTCTCTTCACTTGGTTGATTGATTTCTTGGCTGTGCTGAAGCTTTTTAACTTCATGTGGTCTTATTTTTTCCATTTTTGCTTCAGTTGCCACGCTTTTGGGGTACAATCAAGAAATCTTTGCTCATACCAATGGCCAGGAGAGTTTCTTCAGTGTTTCCTTTTAGTACTTGCATAATTTGACACCAGAGATTTAAGTTTCTAACTTACTTTGATTTGATTTTTGTGATAGTGAGAGATGGGGTCTAGTTTCATTCTTCTACATATGAATATTCTGTTTTCCTATCACCATTTATTGGAGAGACATTCTTGCCCCAATATATGTTCTGGGTATCTTTGTCAAAAATAAATTTACTGTAGGTATATAGATTCATTTTGGGGTTCTCTGTTCTACTCCATTGTTTTGTCTCTTTTGATGCCAGTTTCATGCTGTTTTGGTTTCTATACTGCAGTAGCATAATAGGAAGTCAGATAATGGGACTCTTGCAGTTTTGTTCCTTTTGGTCTGGATAGTTTTGTCTGTTCTGGGTCTCTTATGGTTCTGTATACTGTTTAGTATTGTTTTTTCCTACTTTTGTGAAAAATGTCATTGGTATTTTGATAGCAGTTGCATTGAATCTGTAGACTGCTTTGGGTAGTATTAACATTTTAACATTATTGATTCATGAGCAGGAAATAGCTTTCCCTTTTTGTGTCCTCTTCAATTTCTTGCAGCAATGTCTTATGGTTTTCACTTTAAAGATCGTTTATTTCTTTGGTTAAGTTAATTCCTAGGTGTTTTATTTCATTTTTACCTAGTTTGAGATTACTTTCTTGATTTTTTTTTTATATTGTTCACTGTTGGCATATAAAAATTCTACTAATACTTGTATATTGATTTTGCATCCTGCAACTTTACTGAATTTATTAGTTCTAATAGTTTTTAGTGGAGTTTTTAGGTTTTTCCAAATATAAGATAATATCATCTACAAAGAGTGATAACTTGACTTCTTTCTTTCTGATTTTGGTGTCCTCTATATATTTCTCTTGTCTGATTGCTCCAGCTAGGACTTCCTATACTATGTTGAATAACAGTGTTGAAAGTGGACACTTGTCATTTTGCAGATCATAGAGGATATGCTTTTGGTTTTTCCTTGTTTAGTATAATACTAGCTGTTGGTCTTTCATGTATGGCTTTAATTGTGTTGAATTATGTTTATTCTCTGCCCAAGTTTTGAGGATTTTATCTTAAAAGGATGTTGAATTATACTGAATGGTTTTTCAGCATCATTTGAAAAATCGTATGGTATTAGTTTTTCTTTCTGTTAATATGACGTATCACATTGATTGATTTGCATAAGTTTAACCACCTTTGTTCACTGGGCTGAATCCCACTTCTTCATGATATGATCTTTTTATCATCTTATTGAATTAAGTTTGCTAGTATTTTGTTAAAGATTTTTGCATCAATGTTCATCAGAGATAATGGCCTACTGCTTTCTTTCTTTGATCTGTCTTTTTATTATTTTGGCATCATGGTAATTCTTGCCTCATAGAATAGGTTTGGAAGTATTACCTCCTCCAATTTTGAAATAGTTTAAGTAGGATTGGTATTAGTTTTTTTAAATGCTTGGTAGAATTCAATAGTGAAGCTAGGAGTCCTGGGCTTTTCTTTGCTGGGAGGATTTTATTTAGGTCTTCTCTTTTTTTTTTTTTTTTTCTTAATCTGATGAAAGATTTGTAAATTTTATCTTTTTAAAAAGTCTATTGCTTTATTGTTCTTTTGTGTTGTTTTTTATTTCAATTTCATTTATTTGTGTTCTGATCTTTACTACTTCTTTTCTACTAATTTCTACCAATTTGGGGGTTGGTTTGTTCTTGCCTTTCTAGTTTTTTTAAGATGCATTATTAGATTATATATATGAAATTTTTCTACCTTTTCTTTGTAGGCTGAAATCCAATTAGAAATCAAGTACAGAATGGTGGTTTCCAGGAAATTGGTGGAGGTATAAATGGAGAATTGTAGGTTTAATGAGTACAGATATTCAGTTTTGCAAGGTAAAAAAAAAGTTCTAGAGATTGGTTGCCTACCATTGTGGATGCACTCAATATGACTGAGCTATATATACTTAGAAATAATAAAAATCTGACAAAAATTATTTCATTGGCCCAATTTCAGTCAGAGTTCTAAACTTTCTCCCAGGATCATCTATATACTTTCTTGGAAAATCCAGATGTAGAAAAGAACATTACTAAGTCAGTTTAGCTAGTAGCCCCACCCTAAATATCTAATTACATTCAGTGATATCTGATAAAGTGTCTCATCCTCCACCATTCTCCAGGTGGTGTATGATCAGCCTGGCCTGCATTTAGCAAGAATCTTGTTAGGTCAGTTTAGCCGCAATCCCCCTTACCCCGGATGTAATTTTCCATCCACAAACTCATTCTATTCATTGGCTATCAATAACCAGTTTTTTGTGCTATATTCAAAGTTGAGCCCAATCTTTCTCCCTTACTGCAAGACCTTGTTGAAGTGGCTCCTATACCTATCTCAATGGTCCTAAATAAATTTCCTTTTTAATATCCTATGCAGCTATATTTTGAATGTTTTTTTGTCTACCACGTCATGTTTAAATTTGATCTGATTTTGGCAATGGGCCTATTAAGAGCTGTTTGGTCATAGAAGCAAATTCCTCATAAATAGCTTGGTGTTATTCTTACTATAAGTGAATTTTTGCTGTATTTATTTCTAGGAGGTCTGACTGTTAAAAAAAGAAAGGCTGACTCTTAACCCCTCTCTCCCTCTCTTGATTTCTCTCTCATCATATGATCTCTGCATAGGATGTCCTCATTTTACCTTCTACCATAAGCAAAAGCAGCCTGAGGTTCTCACCATCAGCAAATATTGGTGGCACAATTCTTGTACCACCTGCAGAATTGTGAGGCAAATAAACTTTAAAAAAATTAATTACCCAGCCTCAGGTATTCCTTTCAAGAAACATTAAATGGACTAAAAAAGAAAATTGGTACAGAGAGTATGGGGCTGCCATAACTATACCTGAAAATTTGGAAGTGGCTTTAGAATTGACTTTAGAACTGACCTTAGAACTGGCTACTGAAAAATTGTTGGAAGAGTTTGGAGGCTCAGAAGAAGACAGGAGAATGAAAGAAAGTTTAAAACATTTAGTGATTAGTTAAGTAGTTGTGAGCAATATGCTGATAAAAATATAGACAGTAAAGGCCATTGTGATGTGATGAGGTCAGAGATAGAAATGAGGAACTTATTGGAAACTACAGCAGAGGTCACTGTTGTTATGCCACCCACAAAATCAGTTACATTGTGTTCATGCCTTAGAGTTTTGTGAAAGGTTGAACTTCCACAAAGTGATGACTTAGAGCATCTGGAAAAAGAAGATTTTCAGCAGCAAAGAAGTGGTGGTTGGCCGGGTGCGGTGGCTCAAGCCTGTAATCCCAGCACTTTGGGAGGCCGAGACGGGTGGATCACGAGGTCAGGAGATCGAGACCATCCTGGCTAACACGGTGAAACCCCGTCTCTACTAAAAAAAAAAAAAATACAAAAAAACTAGCCGGGCGAGGTGGCGGGCGCCTGTAGTCCCAGCTACTCGGGAGGCTGAGGCAGGAGAATGGCGTGAACCCGGGAGGCGGAGCTTGCAGTGAGCTGAGATCTGGCCACTACACTCCAGCCTGGGCGACAGAGCGAGACTCCGTCTCAAAAAAAAAAAAGAAGTGGTGGTTTTCACTTCAAGAAGTTGTATGGCTGCTTTTAAACAGCTTACAGTTTTGTACTGCAGCAAAGAAATAACCTAGAAGTGGAATTTGTAATTTAAAAAACAGCAGAATGTAAAAATTTGGAAAATTTCCAGACTGACTGTGTGGTAGAGAAAAAGAAACATTTTCAGGAGAGAAATCCAAGGGTGCTGTGAAGCAACTGCTTACTAAAGAGATTAATGTGACTAAAAGAGAGCCAGGTGGTAATAGTCAAGACAATGAGAAAAAGCCTTGAAATGCGTTTTGTAAATTTTTGAAGCTGCTCCTCCCATCACAGATCCAGGGGACTAGGAGAACTAAATAAATTTGGGGAAAAGGTCTTGGGTGCTGCTTCCCTGGATCATCTTTGGTTGTTGCTCCATGAATTTCTGCCACTTCAGCTCCACTCGCATCTCAGAGGGCTCAAGATACTGCTCAGCTGCCACCTCAGGGGGTGCAAGCCTTAGGCCCCTACAGCTTGCATGTGGCATTAAGTTTACAGGCACAGAGTATGCAAAAGTGGTGGAAGCTTGGTTGTAGCCCCCACCTAGATGCCAGAGGATCTATTTTAAAGCTTGGGAACCCAGGAATAAACTTGCTGCAGGAGTGGAGCAAGCATTAATAGCCTCTTCTGGGACATTGCCTAGTGGAGCTCTGGGAGTAGGCCCCTGCTTCCCTCCAGACCCCACAATTATAGAGCCACTGGCAGTATATAACTTCAACCTGGAAAAGCTACAGACATTCAACTCCAACCTATGAGAACCATCTTGGTTGTGCCCAGTAAAGCCATGAAGACAGACCTGTCCGTCTCTGGAAGCTAATTGCTCCCAGCAGTGTTTCCAGCATGTGTGATATGGTGTCAAGAGAAATTATGGAGCTGTAAGATTTAATGTCTGCATTCCTCGCTGTCAGATTTGCAAGAAAAATTTCTCTTTTGAGTGATTTCTTCCTCAAAATGTTAATAGCTACACAACTACTATAACTTGAAAGTAAATTACTCTTTTTGAGTCAAGGTCTTGCTCTGCTGCTCAGGCTGGAGTGCAGTGGTGTGATCATAAGTCACTGCAGCCTCAACCTCCTGGACTCAAGAAATTCTCCTACCTCAGCCTCTTGAGTAGCTGGGACTACAGGCATGTGACACCATGCTTGGCTAATTTGTTGTATTTTTTGTACAGATGGGGTATTTACATATTGCCCAGGCTGGTCTCAAACTCTTAAGCTCAAGCAATCCACCCACTTCAGTTGCCCAAAGTGCTGAGATTACAGAGTAACTTGTTTTTGATTTTACAGGTTCATGGCTGTAAGAAATTTGCTTGAGTTTCAGATGAGACTTTGGAATTCTGAGGTGATACTGAAACTTAAGACATTTAGCAACTGATGTAGTTTAGAAATATGTTTCTACCCAAATGTCATGTCAGATTGTAATTCCATTGAAGATGGGACCTTGTGGGAGGTAATTGGGTCATGGGAGTGGGTTACTCATGAATAATTTAGCACCATGCACTTTGTGCTATTTTATGATAGTGAATTCTTTTGAGATCTGATCATTTAAGTGTGTTGCACTTTCCTCCCCTCTCTCTCTCTTTCTCCTGGTCAGGCCATATGAAGTGCTTTCTCCCCTTCACCTTGTGCCATGATTGTTAAGTTTCCTGAGGCCTTTCCAGAAGCTTAGCAGATGCCAGCACTGTGCTTCCTGTAAAGCCTGTGAGACCATGAGCCAATTAGATCTCTTTTCTGTAGAAATTACCCAGTTTCAGTTTTTTAAAATAGGAATTCAAGAACAGACTAATACAGAGACTATGGATATGGAATTATTGTATATTGCATGTGATAAGAACATGAGACTTGGGGAGAAGGGGTGAAATGCTATATATTATGTTTGTCCCCCGAAGTCTCATGATGAATTTAGATGCCCATTGTTGGAGATGGAACCTAATTGGAGGTGTTTGGGTCCTGAAAGTGGATCCCAAATGAATAGCTTGGTGCCATTTCCATAGCAATGACTGGATTCTCACAGCATTCATTTCCTAAAGATCTGGTTGTTTAAAACAGCCTAGTACATCTCTCCTCTCTCACTTGCTTTTTCTTTCATTATGTGATATCTACAGACTAGCTCTTCTTCCCATTTTGCCATGAGTAAAAACTTCCTGAGGCCTTCACCAGAAGCAGATATTGGTGCAATGCTTTTTATGCAGCCTTCCAAACAGTAAGCTGAATAAACTCATTTTCTTTATCAATTATCTGGCCTCATGCATTTTATTACAGCGATACTAAATGGACTATGACACACATTTTAACAAACGCTATTGAAAAATATTTTCTTTAACAGATAGTAAGTTTTATGAGATTTGTCTTTTAAATGAATTAACTAATTTAGTTATTATTTTGAGACAGTCTCACTCTGTAGCCCAGGCTGCAGTGCAGTGGCACAGTCTTGGCTCACTGCAGCTTCTGGCTCCTGGAATCAAGGGGCAGAATCAAGCGATCCTGCTGTCTCAGCCACCTGCATAGCTGGGATTACAGGTGTATGCCACCATACCTGGCAAGTTTATGTATTTTTAGTAGAGATGGGGTTTCACCATTTTGGCCAGGGTGATCTTGAACTCCTTACCCCAAGTGATCCACCTGCCTCAGCCTCCCAAAGTCTTGGGATTGCAGGCATTTTTAAATTGTAATGTCTTTAAATTTTAAAGGCATTCAATGTATTTTTAAAATAATGTATTGAATTCTTCTTTATTAGGCAAGAACATATGTGGGGCTTCCTGAATTAAACTTCCTTTTTTACATTTATTTTAGTTTTAGGGGTACATGTGCAGGTTTCTTATACATGTAAATTGCATGTCACAAGGGTTTGGTTTAAAGAGTATCTTATCACATTGGTTACAAGCATAGTACCCAATAGATAGTTTTTCCCTCCTCTGCCTTCTTCCATCCCTCACCCTCAAGTAGACCCCGTGTCTTGTGTTCCTTTGGTTGTGTCCATCTGGACTCAATATTTAGCTTCCACTTACAGGTGAGAACATACAGTATTTGGCTTTCTTCTCCTGCATTGGTTTGCCTAAAATAATTGCCTCCAGTTCCATCCACGTTTCTGCAAAGAACATAATCGTTTTCCTTTTTTGTGGTTATTTAGTACCTCATGGTGTGCATGAACCACGTTTTCTTATCCAGTACTCCAGTGATGGGTATTTAGGTTGATTCCATGTCTATTGGGGATAGTGCTGCCATGAACATAGGTATGCATGTGTCTTTATGGTAGAAGGATTTCTATTTCTTTGGTATATACCCAATAATAGGATTGCTGAGTCAAACCGTACTTCTGTTTTAAATTCTTTGAAAAATCTCCACATTGCTTTCCACAGTAGCTGAACTGAACTCCCTTCCCCGGCGGGCGCCAGATGGTGGGCAGTGTCAGTGGAGAGTGGTCAGGCTGCTGAGCACACAGGTCTACACCTCCCTCCCTGTGTCTTATGCTCAGGGCTGCCCAGGGCTGCAGCGGCATGGGTGCCTGGCCCTGCCTCCCTGGCCATGGGGGAGGGGGACACCCCGGGGGCGCCAGTGGCGGCGGCGGCTAGGTGGAGGCCGTGGGATCCCTCCGAGGGCCAGGAGGGGCTACCGGCAGAAAGACACCCAAGCCCCACACGGTGGAGGTGGCAGTGGCAGTGAGGTCACAGGGCTGGAGATGGCAGAGTGGAGGGACCCGGGGAGCCCCGCATGGAAGGGGAGAATGTATTCACCGGGTAATTGAAGATCTATTCCTACATGAGCCCGAATCAGTGCTCTGGAAATGCGTTCCTCGCTTCCTGACTAGAACTCAGTTACAGGAAACGAGAAGAGAAAGGAAATGCTGGAAACGCAATATGGAGCACCAGAAAGTCCGAGGAACAGAGTATCAAAGATGCCAGGATAAGTTCCCTGGCACCTTTTCCAAACCAATAATCTGAAGCAGCAGAACCTCCCAAAATTCTAACATTGTTTTTTGATTCCACCAATGCAGCCATCGCCAAGCGAGTTCTGAAAAAGCCCTTCAAGGGCGCACAGCGCCCTTATCCCTCCCCTGGAAAAAAAGCTCAAGGTAAAACGCAAAAGACTTGCAAACTCTCGGATTTCTTGCCTGTCCGAAGCAACTCCAGGCAGAGCAAAGCTGAGCTGCAGTCTCAAGAAAGGAAAATACCAGATGATTTGATTGAAGATGGGAAGAAAGAAGGAATGAAGATTGACCTCATTGATGGCAAAGGCAGGGATGTGATCGCCATCAAACAGTTATCCCAGGGCGACTTTGTGGTGGAATAACCACAGGGCCTCATCGAGATCACGACGCCAAGATGGGGAAGGCTCTGCACGAGCAAGATGCCTCCATGAGCTGCTACATCTACCGTTTTCAGTATCTGACCAAAACTGCTGGATGCAACTAGAGACACAGATCGCCTAGGAAGACTGATCAATGACAGCATATGTGGGAACTGAAAAACCAAACTGCAGGACATCGACGGCTACCTCACGGTCATCCTCAACACCTCCCGAGATAGTGAGGCCTGGGAGGTGCTTCTGTATTACTGTGGGGACCGCAGCAAGTCTCCCTGGAAGTCCGCTGGTGCCTGAAGCATTAACTAGGGGCTGGGCACTCTCTCCGCCCTACCTTACCTTCTTCAAAGGACAGTGCCCTCAAAGGGAATCGAAGTATTTTTTACACACTTAATCTTAAGCGATATTTTTAAAGCAGATGCTTTAAAAAAGTGTATTAAGATGCCTTTTTCACTGCAGTATTTGAATATTTGTTACACATTCCCAAGGTGGACTTGAACAGATGATCTTATATTACCAAAGCTTTTCTAATTGTTTATGGACTTGTTTTGCATGAAGTCAAATGTTTGTGCTTCCCGGCATGCAGTCAAAGACACAGCACAGGTTTTAGAAGAAAGAGTCAAACGTAAACTAAGAAGATGGGAGGATCTCCTTTCTCCTGTGGAAGAGCCAGGACTGCCCTCCCACACCACCAACGACCAGGGACAGAATGTGAGAAAGACGCTGCCTCTCAATCCCCCGGAGGGGATATTTCCAGGCTCATGTTCTCCTAACGTCTGAACAGGCGCTCATTGAAGCCTATGAATTTTTTTTTAAAGGTTTCACAGTAAGCTAGGCTTCCCCTCTGGCTTTCTCCAAAGCTTGCTGAGCCTGTGGGCCTGAGCATGGGCTGGGCATACGTTTACTCTTCCACAGGCTGCCGCTTTTCTAGGCATCTTGAAGCATCAGTGTGCACAATCAGACTAGACACAGGGCAGGGATACCGTTGCTTACTTTCCCTGCTGGGGCAGGATTTCCTAAAATTGGTTTAATTCTTTAGAGAAATGCAAACAGTAAATTTATTTTAACAACAGAAACAAAAATAAAATAAAATAAAACACAGAAAACAATTTACATATGTGAGTGAAGAGGCTGTGGGTTTTGAGGGCTTCCATTTTTGCTGTCGATTTTTATATATGGTATAGGGAAGGGATTCAGTTTCAATCTAATGCATATGGCTAGCCAGTTATCCCAGTGCCATTTATTGAATAGGGAGCTTTTCCCCAAATTGCTTGTTTTTGTTGAATTTGTCAAAGATCAGATTGTTGTAGGTTTGTGGCTTTATTTCTGGGCTCTCTATTCTGTTCCATTGGTCTATATGTCTGTATTTGTATCAGTACTGTACTCTCTTGGGTACTGTAGATTTGTAGTATAGTTGGAAGTTGGTTAATGTGATGCTTCCAGCTTTGTTTGTTTTGCCTGGAATTGCCTTGGCTATTTAAGCTCCTTTTTGGTCCCATACAAATTTTAGAATAGCTTTTCTTCCAACTCTGTGAAGAATATCATTGGTAGTTTGATAGGAATAGTTTTACGTCTGTAAATTGCTTTGGGCAGTATGGTCATTTAAAATCTTGATTCTGTCTATAAGGATAGAATATTTTTTCATTTGTGTCATATTTGATTTATTCAAGCAATGTTTGTAATTCTCATTTTAAAGATCGTTTACCACTTGGTATACTGTATTTTTAGGTATTTTATTCTTTTTGTGGTTATTGTGAATAGGATTGTAATCTTGACTTGGCTCACAGCTGAGATTTTGTTTGTGTATAAGAATGCTACTGATTTTTTCACATTAATTTTGTATCCTGAAACTTTGCTGAAGTTGTTTATCTTAGAAGCTTTTGGGCAGAGTCTATGGGGTTTTTTAGGTGTACAATTTACATTGTCTGCAAATAGAGATGGTTTGATTACCTTTCTTTCCATTTGGATGCCTTTTATTTTCTTCTCTTGCATGATTGCTTTGGTTAGGATTTTCAGTACTCATTCGGTATGTTGAACAGGAAATGATTAGAGTCAGCAACCTTGTCTTTTTCTGGTTCTCCAGTAAAATGCTTCCAGCTTTTGTCCATTCAGTACGATTTGGCTGTGATATTATCGTAGATGGCTCTTACTAAGTTATATTTCTTCAATGCCTAGTTCATTGAGAATTTTTAACATGAAGGAATATTGAATTTTATGAAAAACTTCTACTTTGTCTATTGAGATGGTCACTTGCTTTTTCTTTTTAGTTATGCTTATATGGTGGATCACATTTATTGATTTGTCTATGTTGAACCAAACTTGTATATAAGGAATAAAGCCTACTTAATTGTAGTGGATCAGTTTTTTCATGTACTGCTGGATTTGATTTGCTAGTATTTTGTTGAAGATTTTTGCATCTGTATTCATCCAGGATTTTGGTCTGAAGTTATGTGTGTGTGTGTGTGTGTGTGCGTGTCTGCCACGTTTTGTTATCAAAATTATGCTGGCCTCATAAAATAAGCTGAAAAAGAATCATCCCTCATAAATATGTTGGAATATTAGGCATTAGGCATGCTACCAACTTTTCTTCATACATATAGTAGAATTTGGCTGTGAACCCATCTGATGCTGGACTTTTTTCTGGTTGGTAGGCTTTATCTCACTTATTTCATTTTGGGAGTCATTATTGGTCTGCTCTGGGATTCAATTTCTTTCTTGTTCATTCTTGAGAAATTATATGCATCCAAGGATGTATCCATTTCTTCAAGGTTTTCTAGTTTTTGTGCATACAGGTGTTGGTAGTAGTTTCTGAGAGTTTTTCTATTTTGGGGGGTCATTGATAATGTCCCCTTTGTCATTTCTGGTTGTGTTTGGTGGAATACAAAATTCTTGGTTGGAATATGTTTTCTTTCTTTTTTTATGGGATGGGGTCTTACTCTATCACCCAGGCTCAAGTGCAGTGGGGTGATCAAGGCTTACTGCAGACTTGACCTCCTGGGCTAGAGCATTCTCCCACCACAGCCTCCCAGTAGCTGGGGCTACAGCTGCACACTACAGCACCTGGCTAATTTTTTTTTTTTTTTTTTTTTTTTTGGTAGAGATGCAATTTTTGCCATGTTGTCCAGGCTGTTCTCAAACTGAGTTCAAGCAATCCACATGCCTTGATCTCCCAAATGGCTACAGTTACAGGCAGAAACTACTGAACCTGATGTTCTTTTCTTTAAGAAGCTGAATATAGGCTTTCAATGTCTCCTGGGTTGCAAGGTTTCTGCTGAAAGGTTCACAGTTGGCCTGATGGGGTTTCCTTTATAGGTGAGCTGTCCCTTCTCTCTAGTTGCCTTTAACATCTTTTCCTTCGTTTTGATATTAGAGAATCTGTTAGGTGTCTTTTAGATGTTCAGCTTGTATAGTATATCGCAGGAGCTCTGTGTATCACTTGAATTTGAATGTTGGCCTCTCTAGTGATGTTGGAAAATTTTTCATGGATGATATCCTCAAATATGCTTTCCAAGTTGCTTTTTTCTCTCTCCCTCTCTTTCAGGGATACCAATGAATCAGAGATTTTTTTTTCTTTACAAAATTCCATATTTATCAGAGGTTTTGTTCATTGCTCTTATCTTATTTTTGTCTGGCTGACTTATTTTAGAGAACTAGGCTTTGAGCTCTGAAATTCTTTTCTTAGGCTAGTCAATTCTGCTATTAATACTTGTTATTGTATGCTTGCTTGTACGTGTCAGCAGCTGCAGCAGCATGGTGGGGTTCATGTATATCACCTGCGTAGGATAATGGCAGAAGTAAGGCTGTGGAATTCCTGCTTGTGCTCATGCTGATGGCAGGGTTCGGGCCAATGCTGAGTTGCTGGTGTCCATGCTCATAGTCATCCTAGTGGGAGTAGGAGGGTAGTGGCAGGCACAGGTCTTCCAGCCTCCATGTGCATGTTCACACCAGTGGCAGTGTTGGCCCAGGGGACAGGGTTGCTGGCATCCATGCACTCATTTATACTGGCAGCAGTAGCAGTGCAGGTTGGAGTGTGCGACAGGTTGCACTTATGCCATCAGCAGTGGTGCGAGGAAGGCTGTGTGATGGGGAGGGTGTAGGTGGGCAGGTTCATGTTGGTGGGAGCCACTCTACTGAAGCTCTCTGATGGTCAGGCACAGTCCAACAGTAAAGGAGCTATGATAAAGGCCTCCAGGAAGTACCTTTGTTGAGCACTTGTGGCTGCACTGCCAGTGAGCACAGCCAGACTGGGACCTTACTAAGGCAAGTAGACAGAGGGGCACTCAGATTGGACTGACCCCATCTCACAGGCAAGACCACCCTGCTCTGTTAGGTCCAACAGTCACCCTGTGGTCAAAGTCTCCTAGAGGAGCATGGCAAGCCTTGAGAGATGGGAGTTCCTGGCCAGCTCCACCGTAGACATTCCCACGTCAAATCCTCTGTTCTCTGAACAGGATAGAGTCCTGCTTCCACCACCTCTCCAAACAGCTTTCCCTGCCAGCTCAAGTATCCACGGAAGTCATGGGATTTCCTCCTGCCCAGATTCCAGAGGTTCATGGTGAGAGTAAGCCACTCTTTTTCTTTTTAATTCATCCTTTCCCCAAGAGTCACTGGGGGCCAGGTACAGGTACCAGTGTTCAGTAGCCCCATTAAGCATTCCCATCTTCCTTCCCCTCAGCCAAGTATCTGCATTTCCCTCATGTCAACTCTTAATGTCTTCCCCCTGAAGATCCACTCAGAGTGTGCCCTTCTTTCCAGTGTCCCCATCTCATGGTGATAGATGTTCCTCTTGGCTGTGTCTAGTCAGCCGTCTTGACTCTTATGTCACAGTTGGGTTCTGATGTAATTTAGAACCAGGAGAAACAACAGAACAATCTTGAATTAAAGGCTTAATGCTTTCTATATATTAATATCACACTTGAGTATTAGTAAAAAATGTTTTGGCAGGGACTAATAAGTATCCAATCATTTATTAACTGTATGTCTATGTAATCTTATCAATATTTATTCTTATAACTACCCACCCCAGATACCTCCTGTAGCAGACAGCTTCACTGCCCTCCCTGCCCGACCTTTTCTAAGATTTAAAAGTTCACACTCTTACTAGAGAGGAGTTTTGTCCAAATAGTGGGAGTTACACAGAAAAGGTCTTATATTACTCTATGCATTAGTCATCTGACAGAACTCATCCCTGTAGCCCCATCAGGGCAGGAGTTGTGCCCTCATATATCTTCATAATATTTCATAATGGAGACCCTTTCCCTCGATAATTTAACCTTTTAATACTGGCGGAGCCTGACATAGTAAATTCTATTTCAATTTCAGTCACGCTTCAGGGAACATCTTACATGTGTCCTAAGAGGCCATGACAGTTTGCTATGGCTTCCATAATATAATACCCCAGGCTGAAGTGCTTTAACAATAAAAATTGAATTTCTCAGAGTTCTGGAGGCTAGAAATCCAACCCTGAGCTGCTGGCTGGGTGTTGTCTCTAAGGTGTCTCCTTGGCTTTCAGATAGCCATCTTCCATCTCCCCCAAGACCTTTTCTTGTGGTTTTCTGTCCTGACTGCCTCTTCCAATGAGGACCCCAGTCATGTTGAATTAGGATGCATCTCAATGAATTCACTTAACATTAATTACCTTTGCAGAGACTATATGCTCAAATATAATCACATTATGAGGCACTAGGTGTTAAAACATGAATGTATAAATTTCGAGAAAGGAACACAATTTAGCTCATAACGTATACTAATCCCTTGTAGATGAGAGTCTCCCAGGAAAGAGAAGACTCAGTGAAAGAATAGGGATATGTAAAGTGTGAGTTGCTAAAGTTGGATTGTGTTCCAGAAGGGCTGTGACAGGTCCACTGCCAAAAGGAGTTTCTAAATGTATCTACTGTTCTGGATCCAGACTCCCCTGGATGTTAACGTTCTTAGAAATTTTGTCAACCTGGCATCCATTTGGCAAAGAAAATTGTTTCTACTTCCACTTTTCCAACTGGTATGTTTAAGTTACCTTTCAGTTGTTTTACACTTGTTTGTGTTTTCTGTTCACTGATTCATCTGCTCCAATCCTGGGCCCTGTGAGGGGCTTCCGCCCACCCTAGAGTTTCCCAGTGTGGACGATTTTTGCCAGGTGTGGGGCTGCTGTAACTGTTTCTCAGGATTCCTTTTGAGGTTAAAAAACAGAATTATGGGCGAGGCACAGTGGATCATGCCTGTATTCCCAGCACTTTGGGAGGCCAAGGCAAGTGGATCATGAGGTCAGGAGATCAGACCATCCTGGCCAACATGGTGAAACCCCACCTCTACTAAAAAAACAAAAATTAGCTGAATGTGGTGGCATTCCATAATCCCAGCTACTTGGGAGGCTGAGGCAGGAGAATCTCTTGAACCTAGGAGGCAGAGATGCAGTGAGCCAAGATTGCACCACTGCGCTCCAACCTGTCAACAGAGCAAGACTCTGTAAAGAAGAAAAAAAAAAAAAACTGGCCTGGTGGCTTACACCTGTGAATCCCAGCACTTTGGGAAACAAAGGCAGGCAGATCACAAGGTCAGGAGATTGAGACCATCCTGGCCAACATGGTGAAACCCCATCTCTACTAAAAATACAAAAAAAAAATTAGCTGGGTGTAGTGGCACATGCCTGTAATCTCAGCTGCTCAGGAGGCTGAGGCACAAGAATTGCTTGAACCCAGGAAGCGGAGGTTGCAGTGAGCCGAGATCATGCCACTTCACTCCAGCCTGGTGACAGAGAAAGACTCCATCTCAGAAAAAAAAAAAAGAAAGAAAGAAAGAAAAGAAAAAAGAAAAACAACACACACACAACCAATTATGTTGCTTTAAGTCAAAAGGGTTGTTCTAGGGTTTCTTGCCCTGTGCCCTCTAAGCTACCTGAGGCTCAGTCTGTCCCTTGCATAAAGGGGAAGAGACAGACTCAGCCTCAGGTAGCTTAGACGAAATTTCATGCAACCCTCACTGGAAGATTCTCATTCTGACCTGTGTGCTTTGACGCAGCCATTCCATATCACAAAACCTGTGTTTTCTCATTTCTATACTGAAAATGTTTTTTGAGAACTCTTTGGGATAATGCTCTTCATGAACATTATTAATACAGGTGGGTGCTATTGTTCTACAACTGATACAGTATGATAAAGATCCCTTGAAGGTATTAATGGATTATTATTTACCTCCACATCAAATTTGACATCAGAAGCCTAAAAACTTCTTCACCATGAACATCCATTTCCTCTACATGCACAAGTCTCCAAAGGATGAGAATCTTCTGATCTGAGCCACGCATTCCACTCCTCTGGTGTTTAATGGTCTTGTCACTGACTGTATGTTCCTCCTTGTCCTCCTCAAGTAAAAAACTGAGTCTTTCCTGAAGCTAGAGATCTAAATGATGCCAACCCCCCAACCAGGCACAAGGGAAAAGCTGATGAAGTCCCTGGCAGCAGCCTTCCAGGGTCAAACTATCTTCTTCTTTACCATTTTCCTGACCTTTTACCAGGGCTTCACTGCCACTTCACAGTTCCTGGACCAGCTGTTTAGTAGGTGAGAATCTGTTTTCTCCAAGGCACAGTGGTGACTCTACCAGCTATTGTGTTTCAGGATATCAATGCACCTCGATTAGTCTCAGTTTGCATCTCTGAAGAGAATTGTACAATGAACCTCATATGGTTTTTGTGAGGAATGAATGACATAAAACATGAAAAGTGGATCCCTAGTGCCTGGCTCAGTGGAAAGGCTGCTGGGCTTGCTTTGGTTGTTCACATTTATTTTTTTTTCTGTTCTTTCACCCAAGAAGCTTTTAGTCTCATGTCTCAACGACTTGTGTTGCTCTGTAATTGGAAAAGCATATAGAAAACAAACCTGTTCTTACATTTGTAAAGGATGATTGAGCTTCATTTTAGCTGGACTTTGTCTTTGACCCAGAGGGAATGGGTATCCCTGGATGCTGAGGAAGGAACCCCAGGCACACTCAGATATATCTAGAGAGGTGGTAGTTAGGGCTTATTTATTCATTATGTATGTATTAAGCACTTTTTCAGACATTTGGCATAATTCAGTGAACAAAGCAGATGACAGTTTTTGATCTTCAATTTGTTTTTGGCAATCAGACACTTACAATAGACTTCATAGGCAGGTCATTTTGACAGAATGTGAGATATGATGCCCTCATGCCCTCCTGTAGGTATGGATGCACGTCTCAGCTTCTAATCAGAAAGACACACCGCAGGATCAAGTATAACACTCAAATAGATGCAGAACATTATTTTGGAGTAACATCCCTTGTCGAAAACTCTCAACAAATTAGGTGTAGAATAAATTCACCTCAACCAATTAAAGGTCATGTATTACAAATAAACAGCTTATATTAAATTAAATGAGACAAAGTTTTAAGCTTTTTATATAAGACTTGGAACATGACAAGAATGCCCACTTTCATCACTCTTATTCAATACAATATTGTATATCCAAGCCAAAGCAATTAGAGGACAAAATCAAAGTCATGTAGATTGGAAAGGAACTTAACTGCTTGCTGTTTGCAAACCACATATTCTTATATACAAAACCTTAAAAATACCACTAAAACCTGTTAGATCTATTGTAGAAATGTAGCAAATTTGCAAGATATAAAATCAACATACAAAAGTCTGTAGGATTTTTATACACTAACAAGAAACTATGTAAAAGTATCTGAAAAAGAAATCAAGAAAGCAATTCCATCTACAATACCTACTAAAAGTATACTCAGTAATAAATAGAATCAAAAAGGTGAAATCTCTACATTAAAAGCTAAAAAATAAGTTTTAAAAATTAAGGTCAAAAATTAAATAAAAACAAATGGAAAGATGTCTCTTATTTATAAGTTTCTAGAATTAAATTTTTATAATGTCTGTATTACACAAGATAATCTACAGATATAATTCTTATCAAAATATTAATGACATACTTTACAGACATAACTTAAAAATTCTAAAATTTATATGATGCCAAAAAAGGCCCTGGAGTGCCAAAGCAATTTGAGCTAAAAAACAACAACAACAAAAAAATGACAACATTGCATTACTTGACAATGAAACATGGTACAAAGCTATAGTAATCAAAACAGTATAGTATGGGCATATAAACAGACACATAGGTCAATGGAGCAAGATAGAATGCTCAGAAATTCATGCATTTACAGCTAATTGATTTTAGATAAAGGTAACAAAAACACACAATAAAGAACGACAGTCTCTTTAATAAATAGTGTTAGGAAAACTTTATATTCACACAGAGAACAATAAAATAACACCCCCATTTTACATCATATATTAAAAAAAACTCACAATGTATTAAAAACTTAAATGTAAGATCTGAATCTGAAAATACTACAAAAACATAGTGTGAAACTCCCATGATATTGGTCTGAGCAATAAGTTTTTAAATTTAACCTCAAAATTCCAGGGAACAGAAGTAAAAATGAACAAATAAGATTACTTCTAACTAAAAAACCTTCTGCACAGCAACAGACACAATGAAATAAGACCAGCTAGAAATGAGAGAAAGTATTTGAAAATTATACATGTGACAAAGGCTTAATATCTAAAATATGTAAGAAATACAATGATAAAAAGAAATAACTAGTAAGAGTGAACAAAAGACTTAAATAGACATTTCTTAAAAGAAGGCATGCATATGGCCAACACATACATGGAAAGATTTTCAATGTCAATAATCATTGGGAAATGGCAAATCAAAACTCCTATGAAATATCAACTCTTGTTAAAGTGACTATTATTAAAAAGACAAAAAATAAATCTTGGGAAAGATGTGGAGAAAAAAGAATGCATACAGAATATTGGAGTCAATGTAAATCAATATATTTATTATGGAAAACAGAATGGAAATTTCTCAACTGAAAAATGGAACTACCATATGATACAAATATTTGAGCTTCTGAACTGGATGACAGGCTACAGGACCAACTATAATATTTAAATAGATGCAAAAAAGAGATTTGGTAACATTCATCATTGCATGATGATAAAAAAAATCTCAATAAATTAAATATATAACAAATGCACTTGAACCCAGTAAAGGCCATGTTGTATAGCTAACATACTAACAGAAAAAAGTCATCAGCTTTTTCTTTAAGAGCTAAAACAAGATGCTATTTTATACATATTTCACATATTGGAGATATTGCAAATTATACGTGTAGCAAAGGCTTAATAACTAAAATGTGTGTGTGTGTGTGTATATATATATGTCTTGCCTTACAGTCTGCTATACCTATGGACTATCTTTGGCAAAATCAACATCTGCTACTGGTTTTGTTCCAGATTCAATCCAGTTCTACATGTACTGAATGCCCCCTATGTAGAGGAACTTGGTCATTCAACTGAATATCATTTTCTTTGGAATCACTTGGTGGTGAGGAAGCCTAGGCTGCCAGCTGCACACTGCGAAATTCCTGTAGGAGAAAGGTTTTGGGGAAGCACCAAGTGGACAGGCATTGAAAACCGTGGGAATGCAGCAGTAGGAATTCTCATGAGTGCAGTTCGCCTGCGAAGTGTGGCAGCCAGATCCAGGGAAGGTCTGGAGTTCCGAAGGGCGACCCCGGGTCCCAGTCGGCGCCTCAGTCTTCAGGACACCAGCGCAGGCCACAGAGCGCCCAGCAGAAGGGCGCTGCTGTGGTTGTGCCCTCTGTCCCCACTGGGCGCCCGACTTCTTCCTGGAGTGCGGGCCGTTCTGTTCTATTCCTTCTGGAGGCGGCCGACGCTGTTTTTCTCCCTGCCTCCTCAAGGTATGTGTAAAACCAGGAGCCACGTTGTGATGACAAGAAAGATGGCAACAGGTGCGTGGGTGGGGGAGGCAGAGGAGGGGCAGGAGGAGGCGAGCTGTGGGAAGGAGGCCCAAGGGGACCGCCTTTGGCCGGGGGCCATGGGAGTGGTGCAAGCACGACTGACTGCTGCCGTAGGGAGGCGGTCCAAGGTGTCAGAAGTGACCACTGTCCTCACCACCAGCCACTGGGGACTCTGGCCGGCTCCAAAAACTTTCGAAAAATACTCAAGGCTGGGTGTGGTGGCTAATGTCTGTCATCTCAGCACTTTGGGAGGCCAAAGTGGGTAGACCATTTGAGGTCAGGAGTTCAATACCAGCCTGGCCAACATGGTGAAATCCAGTCTCTACTTAAAAACACAAAAATTAGCCGGGCTTGGTGGGCCGTGCCTGTAATCCTAGCCACTCATGTGGCTGAGGCAGAAGAATAGCTTGAACCCGTGAAGCAGAGGTTGCAGTGAGCCGAGATCGTGCCCCTTGACTCCAGCTTGGGCAACAGAGCAAGATTCCGTCTCAAAAAAAAAAAAAAAAAAAAATTACTCACACACTCGTTCAGTTTCTTCAAGAAACTGAAGAAGAGGCAGCTGGAGCGGCTGTTCCAGGCCATAGAGGGGCGACGCAGACAGGCCCCAAGTGCCCCCTGGCCCTGCAGCCTGGTTCTGGGACACGGGTGGGGTGCAGCCTCTGCTGCCTGCCTTCATCTGGCTCCTCCTCCTCCAACTGTGCAAAGGTGGCCTGATCTCTGACCTGCCAGGAAGAGTGCAGGGGCAGGGAGGTGGAGGGGAGGGGGACATCGCAAGGAGACCTGATCCAGTGCTGGCATGGAGGAGGTGGCCATCTGGTTCGGCTTGAAGGGGTGAGATCAGACCCATGGCGCCCTGTCTTTTGAGAGGACCTCTCATTCAAGTTTTGTCCATTTTCCACTGCTACCCTCTTCTGAGGACAGAAGATTGTGGCTTTGGTTAGAGGGATGTTTCCAGCGAGGTGGTAACACTGCCTTGAAGGACAACCCTAAGACCAGATTCCGTGGACAGTGTGTAGACTGCCAACCAGTGAACATGCGCAGGTACAGTACACAGAATTTTGGCCCTTAGCAGGTGTGCTGAGATTCAGCGAGATCTGGACAGATCTTTCCCTCACACTGGCTCCTTAAGCCTTCAACGTCCTAGGCTGTCTTCACTGCCTTCGGAAGGTTCCTGTCAGCCTCAGTGGGAGAGTTCAGGATACTGGTGTTCTCCTCTTGGAAGTCCCAGCTCACCACACCCTCAATCTTCAGGAATTCTGCCAAGCTCTTCCCACATTATCATGAGAGCTTTGCTCCACCAGACACATCTAGACCCTGTGCGCTTCTTTTTTCAATGTTGAAAGAGCACGATTTTCATTCTATTTTTCTTTTTTCTAAATTGACCTGTAACTCATTTATTGTAAAAAGGTCCTGGCTGCCAAAGACTTCTGCACTCCCACTCAGCAGGCCAATCCCTTTCTCCAATACCTTCCTACTCCACCCTCCCATTAAATATTCATGACCTCTGGGTAATTGGGAAAATTCCACTCAAGTGGAATTCCACTGATAACAGTTCTGTGGTGCCCGTGGGGGAGGTTGAGAGGTAGAATGGCGATGCCTAGTGGGATTCTATAGGAATTCTATAGAAGATAGACATCTCAAGGTTTAGACACATTTACAGGAAAAACTCTGTATGTTATATATAACTCTGTATGTTATAGTGCAGAAGTCAAGGTTCCTAAACAACCTTGAGACTTTAAGTCCTTCTTGCTGAATGTGGCAATGTTTGTCGATGTCTGAGAGGAGTGCAAGGGCCAGAGGCAGAGGGGTCGAAGGACATCTTCAGGAGCCCTGCTGCATGCTTGGAGCGGAGAGAAGACAGGAGAGATGTGGCCATCTGGTTCTGCCTGCGGGGGAGATGCCAAACCCCATGACACCCATCTGTTGAGGAGGTCTCACGTTGCTGTCCTGTTCCGTTTCCAACGACTTCCAGTTCTAAGACTGAGGAGATCAGGCTGCAGTAGATGGGCATGGCCAGACAGGTGTAGAACCGCAGCCTCTCTGCTGGCCCTGGGGCCAGCACACGCAGATACTCTGCAACCTGCCTTGCCAGTGAACTCTCCAGTTCACGATACACAGACCTCTGGGCCCACCCACGGGCCTCCATTTTCAATGTCTGCAAACCGCCGGGATGGTTGAATTGCCTTCACAGGGATGCTGAGATTCAGTGCAATATGGGCAGATCTTTGCATCAGATGGCCCGCTTGAGCCTTCAGTGTCCTGTGCCATTTCCCCTGGCCCTCAGAAGCCTCCCATTAGCCTCAGTGGGCGAGGCTCAGACCCTGTGGAAGCCCCACCTCCTCTGCCCTTAATCGCCAGGGCTTTGGCTCAGCCATTCCCATTTTCGCAGGGGTACCTCTCCCTGCCAGGTGTCTAGACTCCATGCGTTTCACTTTTTGGTGCACGAAGAAACAACACTTTCCACTGTATTTTTCTTTTTCTGACTTGACCTAGAACTCATTTATGGTCAAAAAGTCATAGCTGAAAAAGTTTCTCCCATCCACCCAGCAGACCTCACCCCTTGCTGCAATAACTTTGGATACCACACTTTCATTAATTTTTTATGACATTAAGGGAACTGATGGAAGCTGGTGGAAGTGTGATTCAACCGATATCAGAGTTGTGGGGGTAGGGGCAGAGTGGCGATGCTGCTGGGATTCTGTAGGTGTTCTGTAGGAGACAGACATCTCAAGCTTGATTTGGACAAGTTTGCAGGGAGAACATGCTCCGACAGGATATAGGAGCTAAAATTTCTAACAGCCCTGAGTTTTCAAGTCTCTCTTACTGAATTTGGCAATGTTTGTTGAAGTCCAAATTGCCATGCTAGGCATACATAATTTATGACACAGATTGTATTTTTTTAAAGTGTGCCTTTTGGCCATTTTTGCGCCTGGGATGGGGCAGGCAGCCCAAGCGCTGGTTTTGTGGTTAAGTAGGGAGAAACTGGATGCCTGTGTGTCCAGAATTGGTTCCTTTCAGAGGGTTCTTGGTCTCGCTGACTTCAAGAATGAAGCTGTGGACCCTCGCGGTGAGTGTTACAGTTCTTAAAGATGGTGTGTCCAGAGTTTGTTCCTTCCAATGTTCAGATGTGTTTGGAGTTTCTTCTTTCCGCTGGGTTTGTGGTCTTGCTGACTTCAGGAGTGAAGCTGCAGGCCTTTGCAGTGAGTGTTACAGCTCTTAAAAGTGGCATGTCTGAAGTTGTTTGTTCCTCCAGATGGGTTTGTGGTCTCAATAACTTCAGGAATGAAGCTGCAGATCCTTGCCGTGAGTGTTACAGCTCTTAAAGGAGGCACGTCCAGAGTTGTTTGTTTCTCCTAGTGGGTTCGTGGTCTCACTGACGTCAGGAGTGAAGCCACAAACCTTCGCAGTGAGTGTTACAGCTCATAAAGGTAGTGCGAACCCAAAGAGTGAGCAGAAGCAAGATTTATTGTGAAAAGCGAATGAACAAACCTTCCACCGCCTGCAAGGGAGCTCAAGCAGGTTGCCAGCTGCTGGCTTGGGTGGCTAGCTTTTATTCCCTTATTTGGTAGCACCCATGTCCTGTTGATTGGTCCATTTTACAGAGCACTGATTGGTCCATTTTACAGAGTGCTGATTGGTCCATTTTTACAGAGTGCTGATTGGTGCGTTTACAAACCTTTAGCTAGACACAGAGCACTGATTGGTGCATTTTTACATGGTGCTGATTGGTGCATTTACAAACCTTTAGCTAGACACAGAGCACTGATTGGTGCGTTTTTACAGAGTGGTGATTGGTGCATTTATAAACCTATAGCTAAACACAGAGCCCTGATTGGTGTGTTTACAGTCCTTTAGCTAGAGAGAAAAGTTCTCCAAGTCCCCACCTGACCCAGAAGCCCAGCCAGCTTCATCTGTCACCTCTGTGTGGCAGCCTCATGGAGACATTTGTACAAGCCACCCAGCACCCCACAGACCACAGCTGCTGTGTGCTGTGACTGCAGCCCCCACTGGGTGCCTGACTGCTGGCAGTGCTAGGGCTCTGTTCTGTTCCTTCTGGAGGCGGCATAGAATTTCTCTGCCAGCCTCCAGGCTTTGTTGCCAGACATGGGCAGAGCCCAAAATCTGCTCAGGACCTCTGTCTCTGTGGAGCCCCATTGTGACGGGCACCCTTTGCCAAGGAGGATGGCAAAGGGTGGCGGGGTTAGGGAGGCAAGGAGGAGCAGGAGGAGGCAACCTGTGGGAGGGGGAAGCCCATCAGGACCACCACCTGTGGCGCTGGCAGCAGTGGACACAGGAGTGGTTGCTGCCTGTGGAAGGTGGTCCACCACGCCAGACTTCACCACCATTCCGACCCCCAGACAGGGGGCGCCGGCAGGATTTGAAAATCCTCGGAAAGGACTTATGGCCTGGGTACTCAAGAGACAGAAGAAATGGCAGCTGGAGAAGCTGTTCCAGGTCATGAACCTGTGCTGCTTGACCAGCATCGAGAGCCAACTGGGCCACAGCCCGGGTCCCTGGTGCCAGTGGGAGTGCTGCCTGTTCTCCTGCCCTGCTTTGCTGGGTCATGCCTCGTCTGTCTGTGCAAAATCTTGGACTGCCTGATCTCTGTCCTGCCTAGAGAGAGCGCAGGGGTAATGAACTGGAGGAGAAGGAGGTGATCACTAGGAGCCAGTGCTGGGTGCGGAGAGAAGAAGGGAAAGAGGTGCGCATCTGATTCTGCCTGGAGCGGTGTGGCCAAACCACATGGTACCCTGCCTTTTGTAGCCCTGCCGCCAGCAAACCTCCCCCTCCCCGCCCCATTCATGTCGTATTCTGTTTCCACCAGTTTCTGCTTCTGAGAATGGAGGAGTCGGGGCTCTGTTAGATGAGTGTGGCCAGCGATGTCTGAATCCTCACTTTAAAGGAGGAGAGTGACAGCCCCAGAGCCAGCGCAAGCTCAGGTTCTCAGTAACCCACCTGCCGATAGACTCGCATGCGCTGTAGATCGCCATTCCATCCACTGGCTGCCTCCAGACCCTGGGATCCCAGGGCTGGTCAGACAGTCTTCACAGGGCTGCTGAGATACAGCACAATCTGTAGAGATCTTTGGCTTAGATGGCCCGCTTGAACCTTCTGTATCCTGAGGTATCACCCATGGTCTTCAGAAGGCCCCCGCCAGCATCCATGGGTGCGCCCGGACCCTGGCATCATTTAGGTGGGGGCCTCGTCTCACCCTGCCCTTAATCGTCAGTGCTCCAGCTCAGCCCTTCTCAGTTTCCCCGGACAATCTTTGCTCCACTAGACATGTTTAGAACCTGTGCATTTCTCCTTTCGGCCTTCCAAAAAAAAAAAGAACAATTTTTATTGCATGTATTTTTTCTTACCCGACCTGTAACTCACTTATTGTCAAAAGGCCCTGGCTGAGCAAAACATCTGCACAGTCACCCAGCAGGCCCCACCCGTACTTTCAATATCTCATTCAATCTTATAAGGTCTTATATAAGACCAGCAAGGCATATACAAGACCAAGAAGGCATACCTCTATGAAGTTGCAAGAATCACACCATTATTAGGCTTAGGGTGCCCCCTAATGCATATATGGTTTAGCACACAACACCCAAGTCTTTCTGAATAATACCTGGTAAAGGCTTCCCAAACAGGACAGGTGAAAAAAAAGCCCAGATGGTGAAGACTGCAGTGAATACCTTACTTTTTAATACGCAGACCCTGATGAACTTCCAAAAGCATCAAGACCATCCAGGAAAACATAACCTCACCAAATGAACTAAGTAAGGCACTAGGGACCAATCCTGCAGAAAGATAAATATGTAATCTTTCAGATAGAGAATTCAAATGAGCTATTTTGAGGAAACTAAAAAGAAAAATTCAAGATAACACAAACAAGTAATTCAGAATTGTATCATAAATATAACAAATACACTGAAAAAATTAAAAAGAATTAAGCAGAAATTCTCGACCTGAAAAATATAGTTGACATCCTGAAGACTGCATCAGAGTCTTTCTGGTGTAACCAGAAGAAAAAAAGTAATGAATTTGAAGATAGCCTATTTGATAATACACTATCAGAGAAGACAAAAATAATAGTGGGAAAAAAAGCATGCCTACAGGATCTCAAAAACAACTGCAAAAAAAGCAAATTTAAAAATTGTTGACCTTATAGAAGAGGTAGAAAAATAGAGGTAGAAAGTATATTCAAAGGAATAATGACAGAATTTCCCAAGATACAGAAAAATACTAAATTTAAAAAGCACACAATGGATATACAAAAATTAATAGCAAAAAATTAAATTATACCACCAGAGAATATCGCCTTCAATAAAAGGAAGAGAAAAAGAAAGTAAAGGAAGAGAGGTTTGTAAAACAACCAGAAAAGAAGTAAAAAAATGCAGGAGTAAGTCCTTACCTGTCAGTAATAACATTGAATGTAAATGGACCAAACTCTCCAATCAAAAGACACGGAGTGGCTGAATGAATAAACAAGCAAGAACTAACTATCTATTGCCTACAAGAAATACACTTTTCACATGAAGATACACATAGACTGAAAATAAACAGAAATGGAAAGTTATTCCATGGCAATGGAAACCAAGAAAGAGCATGAGGAGGTATACTTATATGAGAAAAAAGAAGTTTCAAGACAAAAACTATAAAAAGGGATGAAAATATCATCATATAATGATAAAGGGGCCAACTCAGCAAGAAGATATAATAATTGTAGAAATATGTGCACCCAACACGGGAGCATCCAGATATAGAAATTTTGAGGCTAAAGAAAGAAATAGTTCACAATACAGTAATAGCTGAAGACTTCAACACTCCCGCTTTCAGCACTGAACAAATCTTTCAGAGAGAAAATCAGTTAAAAATATGAGACTTAATCTGGATTAGACCAAATAGACTTAATAGGTATTTACAGAACATTTTATCTAGTGGCTGCAGAATACACATTCACTGCCTCAGCACATGGATCATTCTCAAAGATAGACCAAGTATTCGGTCAGAAAACTAGTCTAAATCATTCAAAAAATTGAGATAATATCCAACATCTTCTCATTACGTTAATGAATAACATAATTATTCATTATGGTTACATAATGGAATACAGTTAGAAATCAATAACGAGGAATTTTGAAAACTATACAAACATATGGAATGTAACAATATGCTTTTGTGTGACCAGTGAGTCAATGAAGAGATTAACAAAGAAACTGAAAAATATTCTTGAAACAAATAATGGAAACACATGACACTAGCTATGAAATACAGTAAATTAGTATTAAGAGGGAAGTTTATAAGCACCTATGTCAAAAAGGATTAAAAACTTCAAATCAATAATCTAATGATTCATCATAAATAACTAAAAATGTAAGAATAAACCAAACCCCAAATTAGTAGAAAAACAGAAATAGTAAATATCAGAACAAAAATAAATGACATTGAAATAAAAAATGATAGATAAGATCAATGAAAAAAGTTGTTTTTTGAAAAGATAAACAAGATTGAAGAAGATCCAAATAAATAAAATAAGAGATGAAAAAACATTACAACTGATACTGCAGAAATTCAAAGGATCTTTATTGGCTTCTGTGAACAACTATATGCCAATAAATTGGGAAATCTAGAAGATATGGATAAATTTCTAAATATGTATAACCTACCTAGTTCGAACCATGAAGACATCCAAAAACTGAGCAGACCAGCAACAGGTAATGAGGATGAAACTGTATAAAAGTCTCCCAGTAAAGAAAAGTCTGGATGACTTCATTGCGGAATTCTACAAAACATTTAAAGGAGAACTAATACCAATTGTACTCAAACAATCCAAAAAATAGAGGAGGAGGAAATAGTCCCATACTCATCATATGAGACTAGTGTTATTGTTGAAGAAGGAATTCATGAATTTTAAAATATGTAAAGCCAGAAAATTAACTTTCCCCTCAAGGCTTAGTGTAGTGTAGCCACCCCCCGCCCACACACACACCCCCATATTCTAAGTTAGAGAATGCTAACAGCCTGTTTTTCCTTCTGTGCTCAGCAAGGCTTATTTGTTCACACTAGTTTCACATTCCTTGCGGCTCAGCAAGTTCTTGCTTACCTCCCCAGCATAGCTACAAAGTCATAAGATTGATAAGTGTTACAGAACCATGTATTCCCACGGATGTAAGACAAGAAGTAACAAATAATTGCCTTTGTTCTCACTTCTGTAAGTACTCTTCCTGAATCACGTAGCTCCCAACCACCAACTGCCTAAAAGGTGGCTGCTTTTTTTGTCCGGGGCTCAGAATTTCCTGGATGCTAGTCCAACTGAACCAGGCGATCACCTTTTAATAAGGGACTCTCCTGAACTCTGTTCAGTCTCTCCTATCTTTGATTGTCCCACAACACTCTGATACCTAAACCAGGCAACACACATAAAAATGGTGAATATTGGTACAAAAATTATCAACAAAATACTAGCAAACTGAATTCAACAACACATTAGAAATATCAACCATTATGACTAAGTGAGATGTATCTCAAGGATGTAAGGATGGTTCAATATATGCAAATAATTAATATGACACATCATATCAACAGAGTAAAGAACAATAACTGTATGATTATTTCAACTGATGTTTAAAAAGCATTTAATAAAATTCAGCATCCCTTCATGATAAAATCCTCAAAAAGTTGGGTATAGAAGAAACATACCTCAACATAATAAAATCCTTATATTACAAACCCACAACTAGTATCATACTAAATGGGGAACAACTGAAGGCCTTTCTGCTAAGACCTGAAACACAACAAGGATACCCACTTTCACAGTGTTATTCAACATAGCACTGGAAGTCCTAGCTAGAGCAATCAGACAAGAGAAAAGAAAGAAAGAAAAGAAAGAAAGAAAGAAAGAAGAGAAGAAAGAAAGAAAGAAAGAAAGAAAGAAAGAAAGAAAGAAAGAAAGAAAGAAAGAAAGAAAGAAAGAAAGAAAGAAAGAAAGAAAGAAAGGGGAAGGAA
>NW_012099899.1:149820-152240 GCF_000951045.1 Mandrillus leucophaeus | reverse complement strand
AGAAAGAAAGAAAGAAAGAAAGAAAGAAATCAAAATTGGAAAGGAAGAAGTGAAATTATCCGTGTTTGCAATTGATATGATTTTGTATTTAAAAAAACTTAAAGACCCACCAAAAGTCTATTAGAACTCATAAACAAATTCAGTAAAGTTGCAAAAAATTAACAGGTAAAAATCAATACTATTTCTATATGCCAACATTGAACAATCTGAAAATAAATAATCTCATTTGCAATTGCTACAAATAAAATATCTAAGAATTAACTGAAAAAGTGAATGATCTCTACAATGAAACCTATAAAATGTTGATAGAATAAATTGAAGGGGCCACAAAAATGGAAATATTTTTCATGCTCATAAATTGAAAGAATAAATATTGTCAAAATGTCCTCACTCCCCAAAGCAATCCACAGATTCAATGCAATTTCTACCAAAATACGAAGAGCATTCTTCATAGAAACAGAAAAGACAAAATTTATATGGAATCACAATTCGCCCAGAATAGCCAAGGTTACCTCAAGAATAAACAAATATAACTGGAGAAATCACATTACCTGACTTCAAATTATACTTCAGAGATATTGTAACCAAAATCACATTGTACTGGCGTAGAAACAGAAACGTAGACCAATGCAACAGAATGGAGAACCCAGAAATAAATCCAAAATCTACAGTGAACTTATTTTTGACAGACCTTCCAAGAACATACACTGTGGAAAAGACAATCTTTTGAGAAAAGTGAATATTCATATGTAGAAGAATGAAACTAGACCCCTGTCTTTTATTGTATACACAAAATAAAAATGAGTTAACTTTAAAATCTCAAACTGTGAAACTGCTAAAATAAAAACTCAGGGAAACTCTTCAGGACCTGAACTGGGGAAAGTTCTCTTGAACACAAGCACAGGCAACCAAAGCAAAAATGGACAAATGGGGTCATATTAAGTTGAAAAACTTCTGCACAACAAAGGAAAAAAAATCAAAAAGTGAAGTGACAACTCACAGAATGGGAGAAAATATTTTCAAATTATCCATCTGACAAGGGATTAATGAACAGAACACATAAGAAGCTCAAATGACTCTATCGAAAACATCTAACAGCCTGATTAAGAAATGGGCAAAAGATCTGAATAGACATTTCTCAAAAGAAGTCATAAAAGTGGTAAACAGGTATATGAAAAAGTGCTCAACATTTCTGATCATCAGAGAAATGCAAATCAAAATCATAATGAGATATAACCTCATCCCAGTTTAAATTACTTTTATCCACAAGACAGGCAATAACAAATGTTAGTGAGGATGTGGAGAAAAGGCAACACTTTTACTCTGTTGGTAGCAATGTAAATTACTACAACCACTGTGGTGAACAGTTTGGTAGTTCCCTGAAAAACTAAAAATAGAGCTACCATATGATCCTGTAATCCCATTTTTGGGTATATATCCAAAAGGAAGGAAATTGGAATATCAAAGAGGTATCTGCATTCTCACTTTCATTTCAACACAATAGATAAGATTTGGAAGCAAACTAAGTGTCCTTCAGCAGATGAATGAATAAAGAAAATATGGTACACACATACAAAAAAGTATTATTCAGCCACAGAAAACAACAAAATCCTGTCATTTGCAACTACATGGATGGAAATGGAAGTCAGTATGTTCAGTGAAATAAGATAGGCACAGAGAGACAAACTTTTCACGTTTTCAATTATTTGTGGGAGCTGAAAATTGAAAGAATTGAACTCATATATATAGAGAGAGGAGAATCTCAGATGATTACCAGAGGCTAGGAAGGGTAGTGAGGGGTTGGGTTGGAGGAAACTGGGGACAGTACATGGTTACAAAAAATAGTAAGAATAATATCTAGTGTTTGCTAGCATAACAGTGTGAGTATAGTTAAAAATAATCTAATTGTACCTTTCAACTAAAAGTATATAATTGGATTTTTTGTAATACAAATGACACCTGCCTGAAGAGACGAATACCCTATTTACCCTGATGTGATTATTACACATTGCATGCTTATATGAAAATATATCTGACTAACAAATATGTACATTTATGTACCCACAAAGATTGAAAATATAAATATTTAATGAAAAATTTAAAGTTTACTGTTATGATAAGAATAATGATTATTATTTTTCTGGACTTTCTCTTACACATTCTTGTTTTTCACTAATATGCAATACAAATATTGAAAAAAATAAAACTATTGCCCTTCTATCAAATGGTAAAAACTCATAATTTTTTATAATTTTGAAAAAAAAATACACCTGCTGTTAAAATATTAAAATCATAGAGATCTTTGTGAAGTAAAATTCTCCTCTTTCATCTTTCTCCCTCCAAACTCAATCTCTTATTAGAAAAAAAAAAACTATTGTTGTCTGGGCAGGGTGGCTGAAGCCTTTAATTCCAGCACTTTG
>NW_012099899.1:94143-149770 GCF_000951045.1 Mandrillus leucophaeus | reverse complement strand
GGGATTAATGAACAGAACACATAAGAAGCTCAAATGACTCTATCGAAAACATCTAACAGCCTGATTAAGAAATGGGCAAAAGATCTGAATAGACATTTCTCAAAAGAAGTCATAAAAGTGGTAAACAGGTATATGAAAAAGTGCTCAACATTTCTGATCATCAGAGAAATGCAAATCAAAATCATAATGAGATATAACCTCATCCCAGTTTAAATTACTTTTATCCACAAGACAGGCAATAACAAATGTTAGTGAGGATGTGGAGAAAAGGCAACACTTTTACTCTGTTGGTAGCAATGTAAATTACTACAACCACTGTGGTGAACAGTTTGGTAGTTCCCTGAAAAACTAAAAATAGAGCTACCATATGATCCTGTAATCCCATTTTTGGGTATATATCCAAAAGGAAGGAAATTGGAATATCAAAGAGGTATCTGCATTCTCACTTTCATTTCAACACAATAGATAAGATTTGGAAGCAAACTAAGTGTCCTTCAGCAGATGAATGAATAAAGAAAATATGGTACACACATACAAAAAAGTATTATTCAGCCACAGAAAACAACAAAATCCTGTCATTTGCAACTACATGGATGGAAATGGAAGTCAGTATGTTCAGTGAAATAAGATAGGCACAGAGAGACAAACTTTTCACGTTTTCAATTATTTGTGGGAGCTGAAAATTGAAAGAATTGAACTCATATATATAGAGAGAGGAGAATCTCAGATGATTACCAGAGGCTAGGAAGGGTAGTGAGGGGTTGGGTTGGAGGAAACTGGGGACAGTACATGGTTACAAAAAATAGTAAGAATAATATCTAGTGTTTGCTAGCATAACAGTGTGAGTATAGTTAAAAATAATCTAATTGTACCTTTCAACTAAAAGTATATAATTGGATTTTTTGTAATACAAATGACACCTGCCTGAAGAGACGAATACCCTATTTACCCTGATGTGATTATTACACATTGCATGCTTATATGAAAATATATCTGACTAACAAATATGTACATTTATGTACCCACAAAGATTGAAAATATAAATATTTAATGAAAAATTTAAAGTTTACTGTTATGATAAGAATAATGATTATTATTTTTCTGGACTTTCTCTTACACATTCTTGTTTTTCACTAATATGCAATACAAATATTGAAAAAAATAAAACTATTGCCCTTCTATCAAATGGTAAAAACTCATAATTTTTTATAATTTTGAAAAAAAAATACACCTGCTGTTAAAATATTAAAATCATAGAGATCTTTGTGAAGTAAAATTCTCCTCTTTCATCTTTCTCCCTCCAAACTCAATCTCTTATTAGAAAAAAAAAAACTATTGTTGTCTGGGCAGGGTGGCTGAAGCCTTTAATTCCAGCACTTTGGAGGTTGAGGCGGGCGGATCACCTGAGATCAGGAGTTCGAGACCAGCCTGAGCAACATGGTGAAGCCCCATCTCTACTAAAAATACAAAGAGTAGCGGGTGTGGTGTGGCGCTCTTGTAATCCCAGCTACTCAGGAGACTGAGGCAGGAGAATCACTTGAACCAAGGAGGTGGATGTTGCAGTGAGTCGAGATCATGCCACTGCACTCCAACCTGGGCGACAGAGCTAGACTTTGTCTCAAAAAAAAAAAAAAAAAAAGAAAAAGAAAAGAAAGAAAAGAAAAAAAGAAAGGAAATAAAACTATTGCTATCAAGTTGGTTTCTATTCTTCTGAGCATTTTTAAATAAATTTATAACACACATGAGGTTTTTTTTAGTGCAAATTATATCATACTGCTTTGCTTTAATATGGCTATTTCCCAAGCCATACATCATTGATGTAAATCAGTATCAGTGCATGTGATTCTAAGTAACTATTTTTAATGTCTTAAATATATTTCAAAGAAAGGGCAGACAAGATGTGTTTAATTGTTCATTCTTTGATAAAAATTTAGATTATTTTTAGTTTCACCATTATACAAAAATATTATGTAACATCTTTGTACATAATGTACTACAATGATCTAACTGCTCAATGTGTTTTGCTTTCTTTCAGTAAGATAATATTTGTCATATTTTGAGCATTTATTTTATGAGGATTTTTATCTGATTCATAGGGAAGTTAATTTATCACTGGATTAAGTCACTTGTGAATAAACTGCACTTCAAGGTTGTCCGTCTCAATATTCTGGCAGAGAAGCATTGCTCACTTCATTCATTTCTAACGTCAGTATTTTCACAGCAATTTAAACTTAAATATTTGAGTTGCTTCTACTTTCTTTGTTAAGAAAAAGTATAGTCTTTTTCTGTTTTAAAACTTTTGCCTCCAGGGATTTTTGTTTAGGCTTTAGAAAAAATAAAATATGACTGTTGTAGCTACTTCAATTTCTCTTCAGCTGTTGGCTGTATCTGATAAATACTATGTAATTTGACATGTTACAATAGATATATATTTATGGGAGGCCAAAAGTCAAAGTGATCAAATCCATACAAGTCTACAACTTTGACACTTAATAAAGAATTTTCATTGGTTTTCTAAGTCTTTATGAATCCTAGTGAAATTTCACCCATAAGTAAAAATATGTGGTTCTATTTGGTAATAGTTTGTTAGAAATTTCCACATCAGTATTCAAGAGGCATACTGTTCTGCAGGGTTTTTCTCTCGTTGTTGTGGTGGTGGTGGTGGTTGTTGTTGTTGCTGTTGTTGTTTTACTACCTTTGTCTGATTCTATTGGAGGGTAATACTAGCTTCCCAAAATATATTGGGAAGTTTTCTATCCTCTTCCATGTTCTGGACAACATTGAGTGAAATGGTGTTAAATATTTTATAAACACTGAATAGAAAACTCAGTAAAACCACGTGGGCCTAGCTTTTTTGGAGTTTCAAAATTATAATTTAATTTTTTCACTGTATAGAACTATTTAAATGTACCAATTTCTTACTGGGTGATTTTGCTCATTGAGGAACTGGTCAATTTAAACTTAGCTGTTAAATTTTATATGTATAGAGTTGTTTGTAGCGTATCCTTATGTTACGAACTAAGTTGTGTCTATGAAAAAATTATATATTGAAATCCTAACCCTCATTGTGACTTTATGAGGAGATGGGGTCTTTTCAAAGGTAATTAATGTTAAAGAGGGTCATAAGGGTGAGGCCATAATCCAATATGACTATCGTTATTATTATAAGAGACAGTGAGACACCAGAGTGGGCTGCTCACAGTGCCATGTGAAGACACGGGAAGGTGGCCATATGCAAGCCAAGGACAGAAGCCACAAGAGAAATCAACTGTCCTGGAACCTTGACCTTAGACCTCCAGCCTCCAAAACTGTGAGATAGATATTATTTTTATTAAACCACACAGACTCTGGTATTTTCTTATGACAGTCCTAGCAGACTAATGTACATTATTATAATATTGATGTCTGCAGGGTCTGTAATTACATCCCTTATTTTATTTCTGATATGGTAATTTGCATTTTGTTCATTTTAAAAAAATTTCTTAGTCTTGCTTGAGGATTGTCTATTATTGATCTTTTCAAGTAATTGGCAATTTTATTAATCGTTCTGTATTATTTTATATTTTCAATTTTATTTCTTTTTACATCTTTATTATTTCCTGCTTCATGCTCCTTTTTTTGTTTACTATTTTTTTCCAGGTTCTTGATGTGGGAAGCTAAATTATTTGGAACCTTGTTTTCTCCAAGATGAGAGTTTGGAGCTATAAATTTCTTCTGTGCACTGCTTTTGCTGTGTTTCACAAATTTAGATATGTTGTCTTTTTATTGTTTTTAAGTTCAATGTAGTTTTGTTTTTTCTAGAGAATTTCTTTTAAATTTTCTAAGACTTGGAGATGTTTGTGTTTTGTTGTTGTTGTTGACTTTGAGTCTGATTTTATTATGGTTAGGAATTACACTCTGTATAATATAATCTTAAATTTTTGTAAGCTTTCTTGCATGGTCCAGGAGATGGACTATCTTGCTTTATGTTCCATGGGCACTTGAAAAGAATGTATGTTCTGCTGTTGTTGATTACATTATTCTACAAATATCACCTATCTATTTGCATGGTGGTTGATGATGATGTTGAATTGTTCTATTTTCTTGCATATTTGCTGCTGAAACATTCTCTATTCTATTTTCTTTAGAAATAAATGTCAAATTCCTCAACTATAAATTTGTATTTGTCTAATTGTTCCTCTTCTCAGTTTCTTCCAGTTTTTATTTTATGTTTTTTAACTCTGATGTTTGGTACATACACATCCAGCATCACTATGCCTTCTGAAACAATTTCAGATTTTTATCAATATGTGATTTCTCTCTACATCTCAAATACCTTTTTTTCTGTGAAGCCTACTTTGTCTGATAGTAATGTGGCTACTCGTGCTTTCCTTGATTATCACTTCCATCTTCTTTCCAGCTTCTTATTATTTACCTATAATATTGGAATTCAATTTCTTCTAGAGAACATATGAATGATAATATTCGTTAGTCCACTTTGTCAATCTCTATCTCTAATTGGTTATTTTAAGACTACTTACACTTCCATTTAAGGTACTTATCATTCACTTTAGTCTGATATTTTATTTTTTTGTTTTCTGTTTGTTCTGTTTTATTCCTTTGTATTTTAATACTATCTTCATGTACATTTTTAACATGTTCTAGAATTCCATTTGAGTTATTTATAGTGTTTTGATTATAGCTTCTTTTATTTATTTGTTTTTTTGAGATGGAGTTTTGCTCTTGTTGCCCAGGCTGGAGGGCAATGATGTGATCTCAGCTCACTGCAACCTCCACCTCCCAGGTTCAAGTGATTCTCCTGCTTCAGCCTCCCGAGTAGCTGGGACTACAGACATGCACCACCACACCTGGCTAATTTTGTATTTTTAGTAGAGATTGGGTTTCACTGTGTTGGTTAGACTGGTTTAGGACTCCTAACCTCAGGTGATCCACCTGCCTCAGCCTCCCAATGTACTGGGATTACAGGTGTGAGCCACCACACCGGGTGATCATAGCTTCTTTTGATGTTTAAGATATTACATTATATACATAAATTATTATAGTTGATAATATTATACTTTGTTCTTAAAACATAAATACAATTTGTAAAACACAAAGGAGAAATAAAGCCTGTTGAAAAAATAGAGTTTCGTTTGCCCTTTGTTAGGATATGTGGGCATGGAAGCATGATTTTTCAATGTTTTTTGCCGAATTAATGCAGTCATTTGGTAAAAGTTTTCTGTTTGATAGGCTGTCTTTTTCTCAGTCTTTTGGCTAAACACAGGAGCTCATTGTTGGTGTGTGTGTGTGCATACCCACTGGCATTTCTGGTTTGTCAGCTCCTTTACTTTTAAGACTACAGCATATGAGACAAAAAACTCCACGGAACTCCTATGTTGTCACCCTCATTCTGTTGTCACATCTTTTTGAGGATCATGGCCAGTCTTGTTTATTCCTTCCACCTTTCAGAGTTTTCTCCATTTTGTTTTACATATAATGTTCAGGGGTTTCAGTTGTATTTATTGGCAAGAATAAAGACATGTACACATAGTCTGTTTTCCCTAGAGTAGAAATACTTGATTGTGAATGGATTAATCTGAACTGTTTCTGGTCTTCCCATTATTTAAGTGGAGATATTGAGTAACTTACATCAGTCTCCATCTGAGATTTTACTTCAGATGTTGACCTCTTTTCCTTGGCACCAAGGACTTGGCTGCTGTAGGGGAGAGAAATACTGACACCAAGATCTTGGGCTCCGCTCTAGCAGAGAGATATGCACTGCCTATGATAAGGTATGCAATTAAAACAATGTCTCCTGCCAACCTAGAGTCTCCCTCCAGAAATGTGTGAGGGAAAAAAAATCACATCGAAAAAATATTAAACCATATTGTGATGCAGAAAACAGATGATCATTAAAAAGATTGCAGGAAAGAAGGAAATCTCATGATTGATACATACATATCCAGCATTGCTGTGCCTTCTGAAAGAATTTTAGATTTTTATCAATATGTAATTTATTGCTACATCTCAAATAAATTTTTTCTCTGTTGTCTACTCTGTCTGACAGTAATGTGACTACTCGTGCTTTCTTTGATTAATATTTTCATTGTTTTTCCAGCTATTCCAGCTTCAGCCAGGCTGTTACAACCCGGTATATACACATTATCAAGATAAAGTATAACTAATCTTCAAGGAAAAGACTTGAAAGTAGCATTTTACATATCTTTCAAGTGTAGACATTTGCATTTGCTAATTGCACTTATCACAAGAAATCCACTTCTCATAGTTTATTACAGGAGGTAGGGTAGTGACTTACAGCCAAGCACTTGGTAAAGTTAGAATTTTACTTTCTTATAAAAGCTA
Source organism: Mandrillus leucophaeus (assembly GCF_000951045.1). NCBI lineage: Eukaryota > Metazoa > Chordata > Mammalia > Primates > Cercopithecidae > Mandrillus > Mandrillus leucophaeus. The sequence continues at coordinate 143,428 of NW_012099899.1, read as the reverse complement.
TAACCTTTTATGATTCCACTTTGGAGAAAAGCCTCCCAAGTCCTTGAGAAAGACAATCCTGGGTTAAGAGCCGGCAAGAGTCTTACTTAGTTTTTGAAGAGATTTCAGTGCATCTCAAAGGAACAACGAAGTCATTCACAATGGAAAGTTGTCTTTTAAAAATGTCATTTAAAAAAAGGTGGAGTGTCTTTTCCCATTTTCACTGGAGAAATTTATATTTTTTATTTGTACTTATCCTCCTACCTGCCAATGGTTCAATGACCCTATTGTCTTCTAGTCTCCAATATTACCCTTAGCTTTGCCACTGACACCTTCTCTCTGTTACTCAGTCCTGTGTCTTTCAGCTGATTTTCTATCCCTGCATTCTCAATTCTGTTTTTTTGTTTGTTTGTTTTGTTCTTGTTTTTGTTTTTGTCTTCTCAAGGGGACATCCATGCTCTGCCTGGATCCTACCTCCCTGCACTGCTTCCTGGGAGCTCTGTCTGTCTCTGCAGGCCTTGAGCTGGTGCAGCCAGGGGGCTCCTCCCCTGGTTTTGGCCTCCAGGCCACTGTCCTGTATTCCTTCAAGATACTTTCCTGTGTCTGAAAACATCTAGTTCACATAGTTGGTCTGTTTTTCTGCTTGTTTAATGTTGGAGGGGGTCTGCATCTTGTTCTTCCAGGATACACAAAGGTCAAAGCTCTGAATTGAATTTGAAATGAATTATTGGTTATTAATTTTGGGCTGAGATGAATTTTTTATTACTTTACAATAATGCCAATATTGTAGCTTGGTTCATGGGGGTTAGAATTTCAGATTATTGTTTCTACTATTGTGATTTCACACACGTAATTCACAGGAAAGACATTCCTAAAGAGATTACCTTATGATAGAATACTTTTTTCTTTAATTTTTAAAATTAGCTTTCTTTCCACCAGTCCCTAAGCTTTATAGTCCAGCCTCTGTTACCTTTGGCAGTTTTGGTAGTTTTCATTATGGACATTAGAGGCAACTCTATGGAAGATGGGTCTATGATCAGCCTGTCTCTCTTCCGGGTCAATCTTTAGAGAGCCCAGGAAATCCAGAGTTCCCTGAAAGAATGAGAATTCCTTGGAAGCTAGGTTTACCTTGGGACAAGAAAGGAGAATCACATACTGTCAAAGCATTTTCCCAGGTTCTGAAGAACAGGGACATAGAAAAGAGTTGGGCCTGGTGGGATGGTGATGTTCCTCTCTCCTACCTGAAAGTTTCTGCTGCCTCTAGACCCTTACAAGGTAATAACTTCTTTTGTTTCCAATAGCAAAAACAAGCAGAACTGGGAGGATGCAGACTTCTCCATTTTGTGCCAGACATGTCTTGTGGAAGACTTATATATTGGAATGGCCAAAGAAAACTGAGAAAAAATAATAGAAAATCTGTGATAGGCCATTCCTATAGTTTGCCTGGTGCCCTGGGGTGCATATGTGTTTCAGGAAGACTGAAGTGTATGAAACCTGCAGTAAATTGAGGAATGTTGGCCAGACCTGACTTTCAGGCTTAGAGTAGGACTGCATGCCCAGGTTTATGATGCAGAATTGTCTTCAAAAGATGTCTTGCCACAGTCAGAAGGCAATGAAGAGTATTACGTGTATTTATCACAAAAAATCAATTTCTCATAGTTTATGACAGGAGGCACGTTAGTAACTTAGAGCCAGGGAATTGCTGAAGTTAGATTTTTACTCTCTTATAAAAACTATCACCTTTTATTAGTCCATTTCAAAGAAAAGCCTCCCAAGTCCTTGAAAAAGACAATCCTGGGTTGAGAGCTGTCAAGAGTTTTATTTAGTTTTTGAAGAGATTTCGGTGGATCTCAAAGAAACAGGAAGATATTCATAATGACAAGTTTTCTTTTAAAAGTGCTCAGAAATAAAAAAAAAAATGTGGAGTGCATTTTCCCATTTTCACTGTGGAAATTTATTATTTTTTATTTGTACTTATTCTTATACCTGCCAAGTCTATATGCAGAATATGGTGAGAGGGATTTCTCTTTCTAATGGAATATGGTCAGTTGGCCTGCAGGGAAAGCCACATCCACCAGTGACATGCCGCTTGAAATGCCAAGATCACACCTACTACCTAAGGAAGAAGTCACACATTTGCTTCTTCTGGGTGAAAGGAGAGTGTGAGAGAGAAGAGGAGCATCTACACAGACATGAGAAGCCTACAGATCCAGATGATCCCCTTGCTGATCAGTCTTTAAGATTTTGATCAGCAAGGGGCTCATCTGGATCAGACCCTGTAGCAGATGAGCTTCTAAAGCAGGTTTCAGCCATGCCTTGTCTGGAATCCCTACAGGACGAGACTATTAACAGACTACATGCTGGCGATATGGGGAATATCATTACTGAATCAGATCTAAGAAATAATCTCTACCCATTGGGTGGGATCTGGACAGTCACTGTTGTACAAAGAGAACATTATGCTTTCATTCAGATTTCCACAGGTCAGGCTGCAGAAGTGGCTGCTGAGAACTCCTTTAATAAATTGATTGTCCATGGCTGCAGATTCAGTGTAAAATGGGGAAGATCACCAGCACTCCGAGGAAAGACAAAAGAGGATGAATCCACAGACTCTAGGGTCAAGCCAGAGCCTATTTTATCAGTGTCAGGAGCTGTTTTTCCCCTGCAGCTCTATTCCCCACCTTAGATTCTCCTTGTACAGAGTGAGGCTACCTTTCCTCAATTTTGACCATTAAATGTACCTGCCAAAGATGATAGACTTAGGGAACTCCCCTCCTTGACCTTCAGTTGCCCAGTTTTTTTTTTGTTTTGTTTTGTTTTTTTATTTTATTTTTATTTTTGGTTCTATCACCTGAAGAAGTTATTGAATTCTATAAACCAGGGCCCCAGTGCCATCTGCTTGGTCACAGGCCTCTTTCCCTTTGGTTGTCAGGGGGTAACCACTCAGGTCATGGGGACCTGGCCATCCCTGTGTCTTTCAGTGGATAAAGTTGGCAGGTGTTCTGTCTAGTCCTGCCCTATGCTCACGGAGGTGGTCAGTTTTTCTTTGAGCTTAGTTAATGTCACCAGCTTGGTCCTGCTGGGTATGCATAGGTGCCAGATACCCACACACTGCTTTAAGGGGGTTTCCCTACATTTGGCCAAATTCTTTTTTTTTTTTTTTTGAGATGGAGCTTCACTCTTGTTGCCCAGGCTGAAGTGCAATGGCATGATCTCAGCTCACTGCAACCTCTGCCTCCAGGGTGCAAGTGATTCTCCTGCCTCTCAGCCTCTGAGCAGCTGGAACTACAGGTGCTGGCCACCATGCCTGGCTAATTTTTGTGTGTGTGTGTGTTTTTTTGTAGAGATGAGGTTTCACCAGATTGGCCAGGCTGGTCTTGAACTCCTGATCTCAGGTGATCCACCCACCTCAGCCTCCCAAAGTGCTGGGATTACAGGCGTGAGTCACTGCACCTGACCTATTTGGCCAAATTCTAGTTCTGGCCAGGGCCACAGAAAGCACAGTACCCTGCATGGTCATCCTGGCTACTTCTGGGGGTGCATGGTGTCCCATTGCTTCTCCTGTCTCAAGGCTTAGATTGAGGCTGAGTCATGCCCCTCTAGGTCTGGGATGTTTGTCCTGTGAAAGAGGCTCTGTCATACGGTTTGGCCAGTGTGAGTACACAGGGCATGCTGCTGGTTGGCTGGACTTCAGGGACACCACACTCACCCTCCCCTCCAGCAGCCTTGACGTTCCCAGCTCCCCTTTGATATTAATTTCATATGGCTAAGAAGTTATCTCACAGCTGGAGACAGCTTGCTAGCTAATGCCTTGTCTCCTTCTGAGCTGTGCTGGTCACTGCCCCTGAAGAAGGTTAGATGCAGGTGCCACAATGCAAGCGAACACCTCTGGTTTACCTCTAAATTTCAATGGACTGGGCAGGGTCTGATGTCAGGTTTCCAATCAGGTTAGGAGCAGGACCCATTCCATGGTTCTAGATGTGTTCAGGACAGACGTGGAAGAAACAGGGCTAAGCATTCCTTCTCCAAACTATATTGCAGAAACCATAGCCACCCAATGCTCAGGTCCATGGGGAGCTTTGGGAGCAAATTCCAATGTAGTAATCACCAAACAACTCATGGTCTGTCCCAAGTCAGGGAAAATCTGGGTACACTCTGAGCCCCCAGTCCCCCAGAGAGCAGCCTGAATCTCTGGGCTCTGTGGAAGCCCCCTGATTCTACTGGGCTTTGGCTTCAGGGACATCCTAGCCAGTCAAGTTTGGAGAGGCTCTTCTTTTAAGGGGACTTCTCCCATGAGCTATGGGAGCTGGGCTGGTGAATAGGAGAGATCCAGCTCACACCCTTGGGGAAGGTCTTGGTGCTGAGAGATGCCTGCAGAGGCCTGGATGCCTGGGACACTGGCTGCAGGCCCAGGGCCTTTCTGGAACTCTTCAGATTTTGCTAAAAGAAAAACAGACTTGATCAGTTTCTCTCCTGAGCCAATCTGAGCCTCGCAGGGCCTGGCCCACAGGCCTGTGTTCCTATAGTCCTTAGAGTCCCTGTCTGACCCCCACTTGTCTAACAGTGAGGACACCCCTGCAGGCTGTTGATTCCAGAATGAGGGGTGTGTGCAGCCTGGGACACGGGTGTTTTGGGGGCACCTCAGGTTGCTTCTGGGACAGCTCCTCAACACTCAGGCTGACTCAGGGCTCCCAGCCACATACCCTCACCCCAGGGCTGCTCAGTCTGGCCTTAAGCCCTGGCCCAGAACTCAGCTGGGAGAGACCTTATCTGTTACCTGGCCATTACCACCTAAAATGAGAATCTGTCTTCACAGTGGATGAGATGCCCACAGGACCAGGGCCCCCCTTTGCCCTTCAAGACTAGTCCACTCCATGCCAGGACTGGACCGTTCCCACACTCAGCTCAATGCCGTTCTGGCTCTAGGCCCTTTCCCTGAATCCTCTCTGGGTCTAAGATAATGATTCGCTTCACTGAGTGCCTCAAGACTTGTTGTCCTGACACCCTTGGAGGGGTTCTGAGGAGTGAGGTGCCCCTGCTGTTCTCTGGGGCTATTGGTGCTCACAGATGTGGTTGTTGGCTTGCAATATGGGTCCATCCCCTTCAGTGCCTTTTAGGAGTCCTGAAAATTCTAAATTCTGCTGCCTATGAAAGAAATAAAGTAGGATTTTCTTTGTTTCATGCTGATGCTGTTAGTTTAATTTTCTCTAACAAACACTGACAATGAAACAAAGACCAGGTTAAGATTATTCAGCAAATAGTCAGTGAGCTCTTCAGGGCATCTCAGTTTAAAAAGTATTGATAAAATCTATATATGGTGAAATGCAAAAATCTCAGCTGTACATTTTGATAAGTTATTATTGTCATTCTAGTTGACTTATTTTATAATTTTTAATTTGCAAACATGAAAGTTCAGTCTTTAGGAGGTGCAGTTCCATAGGACTGAACCAATGTGGAGCATCTCCCATTCACCACTCAAACATGCCTGGGAGAAGCTCCTTCATCCTCACAGTCCCCAGTGTGTCCCTTTTGGAGCCAACCTCTCCCAACTCTGTCAGCCCCTGGAAACCACTAATCTGTTCTCAATCCATAGGATTTGACCTTTTCCAGAATGGCCTATGAATTGGAATCATACAATGGGTAGCCTTTTGGGTCTGGCTTCTGTCACTTAGCAAAATGCACCTCAGATCTATCCATGTAACTGTGGGGTCAATGGTTTGTTCCCTTTCATCACTGAGCTCTCTTCTGTTTTATGGGTGTACCATCATTGCTCTACCCATTCCGTTGCTGAAGATAATCTTGATAGCTTCCAGGTTTTAGTGATTATGAATAAAGCAGTGAATGTGACATGAAGGTTTCATGGGGATGTAAGTTTTCAAATCAGTCAGATAAATATCTATGAGCACTTTGGAGTCTTGTGATATCAGTACACTTAGTTTTGTAAGCAACTGCTAAGCTATGCTTCAAACTCGCTGCACATTTTATATTACCATCAGCCATGAATGAGAGTTCCTGTGACTCCACATCCTCCCTAGAATTTGGTGTTGTCCGTGCTTCCTATGAATGCTCATAAGCCCCTCATCCTGCCGTCCTCCCAGAGGTCCACACCACAGGCCCTCACTAGTCATGGAGAACAGTTTTCACCATGCAGCATTGTTTTGTTTGTCACTGTTTGTCTCCTCAGTTTTCACCAAGTGGTATTATTTGTTTGTTGATGTTGGTCTCCTGTGGTCCTGGCCCCACAAACTCCAGCCCAACCCAGGGCTTGGAGCCCAGTAGGTGCTTAGTACATAATGCTGGCACCTCCCTGGACCAGGAGAGCCCTTGGTGGTTCTGGTGTCCCCTCTCTGAGACTGCTGAATCTCCCCTGGGACCTCATTATTTTCTTTGGGACACCCCTTCCACCCTTACAGATTTTCTCATCTCCTCTGCAACCCTTCATCCCCCATAGGGCTTACTTGATGCCATAGTACTCCCTGAATATGACATGGTTTCTGAAGGTATGGCTTGCATCCAGGTCAGTCTGGTTCATTTTCACTGAGGACATCGTGACCTGCTTCTTTATTTCCTGCAGGGCAGGACCAAGGGGAGGAATCAGCCTCAGGACAAGCACAAGACTGAATACCACAAACAGCCATTATAAAACAATCAGCACTTCTGGAAAGAAAGTATATTTCTTTCCTGCAGAAAACTCATTCTCTTGCTTGTTTTTAAAGCCAAATAATGTCACTAGAACCCAGTTCATCTGTGGTGCCCGTGTTACCTTCTATGCCCAGGGTGTGTGATAATCAAACCCCAGGTTCAACTTTCCTATAGCTGAAGATCTTGGCTTTTGACATGACCTGGCTTGTTTGTCCTGCTCTGGCCAGGTGTGGAATGCTTATGCCTGGTATTCCCTTGGATTCTCAGCCTTCATCTTCTCTACACCCAGCAGATGTGAACATGTCTGACTTTGCTCCTGTGGGAGGATTCCCTTGTAGATCTGCTGAGGCATCTACAAACAAGAATGCCCTGATGAGACAGGCCTTAGGGCAAACGTTGGGGACATCAGAGGATAAGTATTCTGGAAAATTCCAGACTTTGGCTCTGTGCTTTCTTGGGAGAGGTTAGTTCTACCTAGGATCAGGCCTTCCCTTCCATGATTAAAGAGTGGATGAGTGTTCAGGGTTGTGAACTCTGGTCTGGATTATTCCATTTCTCCAGGTCACCAGAAGGTGTCTCTTTCTCTGACTTAAGAGTGTCCTAGGCCCTGACATCAGATCCTTTCCTAGCAAAGTGACCCTGCTAGCAATGGGCAGGAAAGCTGGGGTCCAGACCTGTTTTGCTTTGAGTGAGAACCATTTGCCACCTACTGTTGGAGAGACAGGTGCACCAGGCAACAGCAATAGGCTCCCGTCCCCCTAACTTGGTGGTGAACAGTCATGGGGGACCCTCAGTTCCCAGTTTACCTTCTTGTTGCCGCTATATTTATTCTACTTACCAAACATTTGTAGCCATTTATCTGTACCTCTGATGTCCTGATTTTTTTTTTTTTCTGTATATAAGAAATAACAAAGTTAGCTGAGCTGCCAAGCTTCTCGGAGTGGCTCTTGGACTCTGGTTCATGTGCTTGGAAGACCTCATGGAACTGAACTAGAAAAAAACAAGGAAAAGGCAGACTCTGGGACTGAGACCCTCTGAATGAGTGGAAGTTGGTGGCCTGGCCTCATGACCACAGGACACAACCTCCTTAGGCCACAGCTGTCCTTGGCTTTGGTTGGGTCCCAGCTTGCAGGTGGGGTCCTGGCAGTGACCTCTGAGCCACTACTGTGGTTCTCAGTGATGGGTTTGTTAAAACAACTGCCAGGATGGGTCTTGGGCTCAGGTACAACAAGAACTGTAGTTCCTCTCAGTGATGGTCTGTCGCTCCCACTCACCACCACTTGTGCACACAGGCTGTGCTTTCTGTATCACTGACCACCCGCCCATGGACCAGCCTCCCATGCAGCAGGGACAGGCTCTTACCATAGCCTTCAAGGCTCTAATAGGGGATAGCTCGTCTCACTATAAGGCAATGGAGGATAACTGAGGACTTAGGCCAGGCCCAGAGCCAGCCCCTCCCCACATGGGCCCTAGGGAAGGACCAGCCACAGCCCCATCTCCCCACAAGTCTCAGCCCAGGAGAACACATGAGGAAAGGAAGATGGAGGCTCCCTGCTGGCTGATACTCAGAGGGAGCCAAGACATGACAGCAGGGGACGTTCAGGGCCATGCAGGTGTTGCTCAGTATCATGGGAGTTCAAGCTGCACAATGGGGCTGCCCTTCCTAAGATCCAGGCAGCCTCCTCTGTTGGAAAAGGCCAGTCTTGAGATGTAACAGTGACACCCAGGGATGTGTGTGTGGGCCCTGACAGCAGTCACCCAGAAAGTGACCACATCACCAGGCTGGGATCTGGGGAGCCTGACCTGAGAACTGCAGAGTGCACTGAAGATTATTTGAAGCCCATTCTGCTTGAGGGCCCCATGGGCATCACAGATTCCGACCGTTAAGCATCCACCTGCCTCTATTCTACCTGGCCCAGAGACTGTGATCCTTCCTCCAGCCACTCTGGCCCTTGTTTCACCCATGATGTCCCGTCAGAACTTCTAAGCAAGACACACCAGATCCAACCACACACTTGCCTTGTCCATATTCTAATTGGGCTGCTCATCACTGTTGGAGACACCAGGAGCAATGAGGGTCCTGGAGGCCCTGTTGGCAGCTGGGATGATGCCATCCCCCATCTTCAGCTTCAGTTGGCTCCCCAGGACATCAGCCAGCATTCACCTTCCTTTCACTGTAGTAGCCATGCATGGGGCACCTGGCTGTCCTTCTACCACTGTCCTTCCCTGAGTCGGCCTTTCCCCTTCATTCTCCACCTGTACTTCTGACTGATCAGAAGGGAGCAGTCAGTCTCTGGAGGGTGCCATGGAACCTGAGAGAGTGACCAAGGCCCCACCACTAAGAGGTAGCAGGTAAGTTTCTGCTCTAGGCTCTGGCTTGTAGCTGCTGTCTTCCCAGCCCTGTTGGTGCCACCCAAGGCCAGCTCCATCCAGATTCATCCTTGTGTCACTCATTCCATCTGGCCATCCCACCCCACTTCCCCCAGGTTCCTCTTTCTGTCCATCCTGTGATTCCTGAAGAAACCGAATCCAGGCTGAGCTTCTTTCACCAGGCCCCAGATTCCCTCCCAGCTCCAGACCCAGGGATCAGGTCACCTTAGCTACAAGCTCTACTGCCTCTCTGAGATGTCTAAGTTAGGGCCCTGCTGCACTTCTCTTCAAGGCATCGGGGTGAGAACACTTGATACCTCTGTGCTCCTCCTTGTGTGGTGGCAGGGCTGGGATCCCTTAGTCTTCAGAGACCCACTGGGTGACTGCCCACAGGCCATGCCAGGTGCCCCCTTGCCCTGTGGCCAGGTCCTGCAGATCAGACCAGGGCATGCCCTAGGGGCACAGAGCTGGACTCTCACTCTGCTGCCTCCTCCTGTGCTCACATGGAGACTGCACTGTTGAGAGCCCAGGGGCGTGGCCCAGCCCTACCTCTGTCCTCACCTGCTTTATGGGTTCCTGTGATAGGCCAGTCAGCTGTGGTCTAATCCTGACTATGGGCTGAATTTTCAGGGGACCCAGGGAGGAGTTCCAACCATGGGAAGGAGGTGAGTGCAAGCTGAGGAGATGTGTTTTCCCTCAGGTGGGCCTTTCTAAAAGCAAAACCCATCCCTTTAGATGATATTTCTGGGGGGACGGAGAACTCACAGCAAAATCTTGAAGTGATCAGTGATCTTCTAGGTGGAAATATCTTTCTACCTTGTTGAAAATTAGGCTCGGCATTCTCGTAACTTAGAGGAGTCAGAGTGATGGGAGGCCAAGCTGAGTAGTATGGCCAACCATTTTTTGCCCTCTGTCCCAAGTGGGCAAGTTCTCTGACCATGGGCACAGAGGGATGGGTGAACTCCCACCTTCTTTAAGGAAGTTGCCTGACCTCTTCCTGCTCGTAGTTGGAAATGAGGTCCCCTTGCTCCTATGCAAGCAGAATATTTATGTCTTCCTCCATGTCCAACCTGTAAGACAAAATAATCCAAAGATTACACTGCACCAGAGATCTTCTAAGAAGACTCTAAACTGCTTCTGTGGGGGTCTCAGATGCTGTTCAGTTGAGCCTTATTCTACCACTATACCCAGAACAAAGAAACAAAGGAACAAGACCTAGGTGGTCCCTCTATTGCCCAGGTCTTTTAAGTCCATGCCTCTGGCCACAGGTTGGCTCCTGCCTGAAGACATGAGAACAGGGAGACCTGTTAGGGCAGGTGTGTGCCCATTTCAGAGCATTTTGAGACAACTGAAAGTAAATGGCATCAACTTGTTGAGGGTGAAGGGCCTGTGATAAGCTGTTCTGGGCACCTGGAGGCAGAGTGGAAACAGGAAACTGAAGTTATATGATCAGTCTCCTGGGATTGTGAAGGGCTCATGGAGATTACCACTTTTCTATAGGAAGTAAAAAAAAAAAAAAAAAAAAAAATCTCTTAACCGCTGTGTTCTACTCAAAACTCACCGTGGCCAGTGAAGCAGCTTAAAGAATAACACCAGGCAAGCAGAAGGGTTTTTGGTGTAAGGAAAAGACTCCAAAGCAGCCTCTGTGCTCATGGAGACAATGTCTTAGGTGAAGAGGCAGCAGATTTCCCAATTCTGAGTTGCCAGTGCAGGAATGGAGCTTTATTTTCCTAGGTACAAAGAAACAAACAAGTAAGCTCTGGAGATGTCATTCTGGAGAACACCCAGAGGGACCATCTGTCCTGGGAACACTCAGGGCAGAGGTAAGGTGATGCTGCTGGAGGACAGGACAGATAGAGGGCCATGCAGGGAAAGCCCCTGTCCCCAACCCATGGGAGGAAGGCTCAGCACCTGCTGGCAATTCTTCTAGGGCTCCTTCATTGTTCATGGCTGCCTGAGGACAGAAGCCTCCCTACTGCACTCCAAGAATGCAGACCCCACACGTCTGGTGGGTCCCACAGTGACCATCAGTGACCACACCCAAAGTCCGAGTTGATGAAACCCTTCCTGCTGGGACCCATCTTAGGACACAGGCTTGGACTGATGAAAACCTCCCACCCTGTCAATAGAGGCCCTGTGCTGCTGGCTCTTCCAAGGCCAGGCTCTGCTCCAGTAAGGTCCAGAATCGTGGGCAGATTTTCTATCTAAGGCAGGGAAGTTGCAGATGAAACCATGCCCCCAAAAGTTAAGGAAAGCAATGACTACATTGGCCTTACATGATAGCAGATGAGAAAAGAAACAATCTGCTAAAATGCTGAAACTCCCTCTTCCTGTTGCATTAAGAAGAAATGGGCTGAAATTTATTGGGACCAAGATGAGTTTGCACAGAACACACTTGCTGACATCAAGGCCTGAATTTTCACCACATGTTTTATACTTGCTACCCCTGAATTTGTACTTGCAACCCATGAGGTAGCATGAAGTGATAACTATGCATGCCCAAATACTTTCCAGACATTCCATATCCATCTACCAACCACCTGCTAATCTCAGAATTTACTCCCTGAATCTTTTCTAATTAAAATACTGCTTTGAAGTCTGCATCAGGGAGACAGATTTGAGCTTGATTCTTGTCTTCTTGTGAGTTGGCTTACAATAAAACACTTTCATTTTCTCAAAAATTTGATGTCATGGTATTGACTTCTAGCGCGTAGGCCAGCAAGCCTCTTTTGCTCTGTAACACACTCATTACTGGAGAAACTAAACCCTGGGAAATAAAGAATCTGGGCATCAATAATACTGCTGACAAATTGCTTATACACTGCCTGTATGAGTATTGCAGATATATGTTAAAGACAAAGATCCTACTTAGACTCAGTCGGATTTATGCTTGGTCATTTTCTCTTCAATTCTGCTCTCTCAAAATACAGTAATCACAGGGCCACAAACGTAATTGCTCCAAATACATTCTAATCATATAGAACTGGTTACAATGTTCTTATTTTTCTTCCCACTACAAAAATAGCCTAAAGTTTTTAGCCATAAAAATCTCATGAATACCTACTTTTAGCCTCAACTCAGGTTTCTGTTTCAAAGTTATCACTCAAGATTTCAAATAACAAAAACAGAAAACAATATATAATCAACCATGAAATTATACCCCACTGAGACAAGGTAATATAGTTTTTATTTAGTTTACAGTCTATTTAGGTCTATGAAGCCTGCAAATATCATGACATAGAGTTCATATTTAGTGACTATTCATTGAACAGTAACGTACATACAGGTTGAAAGTGGACCTTGCTATAGACATAATTATAACAAGGGCTGAAGTGTTACGCCCAGTGGTCAAAGAGAAATGTCATGGTATAATCTGACCTTCTCCACTCAAGTCACACCACAATGTTTTTAATGTCTGAAAAGAATTAAAGTCACATAGTGAAATTAATGAAATAAAAGAAAATACAGAAGTAGTGAATTAAGAAAGAATTAAGCCTCGCTTTAAAACAGAGAGATAAAGATATGCATATATAAAACATACTAAAGTACAATAAGCATAGGTACAAGGAGCACTAATCAGGTTATAATGTGACTTTGATTTGAATTATGAAGAAGAGAAAAAATATTTTAAATATAATTAGTTTCTGATTTAAATTTGTAAATGTAGAGGGCTGACACAAAAAAGGTGCTCCTGTCTATTATAAAAACAAACAAAAAAGCTGAAGAAACTACAAATAAACGTGTAGTTTTTCTGAATCTTGCAGAGAACTGAGGTCTCAGGGCAGACAGTTCACACTCACCAGCAGGGGATGCAGGGGCCCGTAGGACACACATCCCAAGCCTTTGCTTGCAACCTGAAGACCATGCAAACTGATAAATTAAACCAGAAGTTTTGATGAAGTCTCTGAAGCCCAAGTGTGGATGAATTAAGAAGAATTTGAAACCCTGCACTCTGCAGCCATAGGGTTTGCACCCTTCTGTGGACTTTTCAAGGTGTACCAGAAAAAAATGAGGTAGAATCTCGAGAATGCCTCCCCCATGGTTCTGATGGGGTGGGACCGTCATCCACTACTAGAACTCTGTGGAGACATAGCTCTCCCATCTCTCCTTCAGAGAACAAGGTTTCATCTGCAGGGAAACAGCGTTAAGTACCTGAGTCAGAGTGAACTTGGGGAAAAACTCACTGCCGTTGAGGGTGAGAAAACACAGCCAACCTCCAAATCTCTGCACCGATGCATCTCCCATAAGGAAAGTAAAGCCTTAATTTACAGGGCACTGTGGCAAACCCACTTCAACTAGGAGTGAGAAACAGATAAAGAGCATCTACCACTAGGGGAGCGGCAGAGATGTGCTTTGATCTCAGCATTGTCCGCAGAAGGGGCAAAAAATTCTAGGAAGATTAATGTCTTGCTACCTTGTTTAACAGTACTAAGCCTGAGGCTTCATTAGAACATTGGGATGCCCTTACTCCCTCACTCCTGCCACCAGGTCAAGAAGTGTGAAGTAAAAATACAGTGGACTATAGCTACGTCAAGTGCAAGAGACCATCTCTGGTAAGTAGCACAAAGGGAAGCCATAGCAAACCTGGGAGGTATTAGCAAAATATCATGGAAATAATTTAAATTCTCTAATTTCTCGGAAGGCTATTGCTGCACCAAATTTTAATCCTAGCCTAACGCTTGTGTACATTAGCAAAAGCTTCTGCACTAAGGCCTATCTGAGGAAAAGCTGTGCTTATTGATAACCTTAATAAACATTTACCCCTAGTATATGCCATCCTACATAGCATATAATACTTTCAACATAAATTGCAGGGCAAGTCATCCAATTATACTTTTAATACTTATTTGTTTTATTTCCTTTGCACTTATAAATTTTAGGATTAGTGAGCCAATTTATATAAAAAGACTAGGGATTTTGAAGAGAATTGCATTGAATCTTTAAATTTGTTTTTACAATTAGAGATTTTATCAAAATTAAGTTGTTTTATCCTTAGCTATTAGTTCCCTTCCCATTTACTTAGATCTTCTTTCAAGTTTTTAGCTTTACAGTTGACATGTCTTAACTTTTTTGGTAAATTTATTTCTAAGTTTTTTTTAATTTTGAAAATTATTTCTATGTATTATTGAGCTATGGTGAATAGAAGTTTTTCTTGATTTTGTCTTGAGATTTTTCATTGCCAATGAATAAAATTATATGTTTATATTGACCTTATAACAGGGAACCTAGATGAGCTAATTTATTGCTTCCATTTTGGGGTTTGTGTGTGTGTGCAATTGAATTTCTTAGAAATTGATGTATATAGGAGAATGTTATCTTCATAGGCTTCCAATCTGGAGGCCATTTATTTCTCTTTCTTGTAAAATATTCCAGGTAAAACCTTCAGTATAATGTTGAATAAAAGTGGTAAAAGCACATATTCTTGTTTTGTTCCCAAACTCTGGCATAAAATTTCTGAGGTGTCACCATTAATTATGATAGTAGCTTTAGGTTTTATCATAGATGCCCTTTAGCAAGTCTGGGAAGTTTACTTCTATGCCTGGTTTTCTATGTTTTACCCTAAACAAGCATCAGATTTGTCAAGAATTTATTTCTATCACATAATTTTTTTAAAAAAATTTGTGTTGTATTATATTGACTGATTTTGAATTATATTATAATCCAAAACATAAAACATTATTTATTTATTTGTGAGATAAAAATAAAAAACATTATATTTGTGTTTGTGAGATAACCTCTCTTGGTAATGACATCCTACATTTTTATATGCTGCTCCATTCAGTTTGCTGGTACTTTTAAGAATATATGTCTATGTTCATAAGGGATAATGATCTATAGTTTTATTCTTTCATATGCTTTTGTGTCAATTTGTCTGTGTAATACTGACCTCATAAAATAAACTGGTAAGGTTTTTCTTTTCTTCTATTTTTAAGTTTATTTTTCAGTAAAAAGTAGAATTGTATATATTTACATGCAAATGTTTTGAAATATGGTTTTATTGTGGAATAGCTAAGTCAAACTAGTTAAGATAGGCATTACCTCTCATACTAATTTTTCCCGTGGTGAGAATACTTAAAATCTACTCTCTCAATGATTTTCAAGAATATGATTAATTGTTATTAACTGTAGTCATTATTTTATACAATAGAGCTCTCGAACCTACTCCTCCCAAGTTTTGTATCCCTTGATCAACATCTCTCTGACCTTACTTACCCTGGCCCCTAGTAAACACCATTCTACTCTCTCTTCTATGTTTTTGGAGTGATCATGAATGGTTGGTATTAATTTTTCATTCTATGGTAAAATTCATCAGTGAAGACAACTGTATCTGTGCTTTTCTTTATGGAAAGATTCTTAATTAATTAAATATCTTTTTTGTTAGAATTCTCTTCATATATTCTATTTCCTCACATATGTCTATTAATACATTTCTTCTTCAGTTAACTTTTATAATTTGTTTCTACCTATAAATTTATTTTTAAGTTTTGCTCTTCTGTGTTTTTAGATTTTTGTGGTGATTGATGTTTGGCTCTGTGTCTCCATCCAGATCTCACCTTGAGTGGTAATAATCTTCACATGTCAAAGGTGGTACCAGGTGGAGATAATTAAATCATGGGTGTGGTTAGATCTGATGGTTTTATAAGGGGCTTCCCCCTTCACTTAGCACTCATTCTCTCTCCTGTCACCCTATGAAGAGGTGCTTTCTGCCATGACTTTCTGAGGCCTCCCCAGCCATGGGGAACTGTGAGTCAATTACGCCTCTTTTATTTATAAATTAACCAGTCTTGGATATTTCTTCATAGAAACATGAGAATGAACTAGTACAGTGGTTTGGATGAAGAAAAGAGAAAAATTAAAAATGAAATAAAAATGAAGGTTTTGGCAGTCCATGATGACCCAATGTTTCATGGTCCTGTTTTGTAGGGTGGAGATTAATGTACCTGTTATACTGAATACACATAGTTACTGTGTAAGATAAGTATACTATAGAATCTAAAGTAAATTAAAAATTTTTACTTGCATTTCCATGATGATTAGTCATGTTGAGCACCTGTTAGCCATTTTTATTTTTATTTTTTTACAGAAATGTCTACTCAGGTCCTTTGCTCTTTTTTCAATGAGATTATTAGGTTCAGTTGGGTATTTTTGTTTTTTGCTATTATGTAAGCTTTTTACATATTTTGATATGAACTGTTTGTCATATACATGACCAGCAAATATTTTCTCTCAATCTATAGGCTGCTCTTTAATGTCATTAATTGGTATCTTTTCTGCACAGAAACTTTTCACTTTGATGTAGTATTATTTATTTTTTCTTTTGTTGCCTGTGTTGTTAATGTCCTCTCCAAAAATGTACTGTGTAGCCCAATATCAAGGAGATTTTTCCTATATTTTATTCTAGGAGTTTTACAGTTTCAGGTTAAATTACAATGGGATATTACCATACACCTGTTAGAATAGCTATTATAAAAAAGACAAGAGATCGCAAATCTCTTGGTTGGTGAGCATGTATAGAAAAAGAAACCCTTATACACTGCTGGTGGAAATGTAAATTGATATAGCCATTATGAAAAGCTGTATGGAGGTTCCTCTAAAATTTAAAATTAGAACAACCACATGTGTCAGCAATCCCTCTTCTGGGTATATACCCAAGTAAAATAAAATCAGTAGCTTACAGAGTTATCTTCACTGCCCTGTTCCCCATATTTACTGAAGCATTATTCACCATAGCCAAGATATGGAATCAACCTAAATTTGTGTTAAGTGATGCCTAGATTAAAAAATGGGGAACACACACACAAACACCTGTATGTCTGTATTCACACATGTATATATATGTTCATACCTACACATACAAATGCATACATATATTATTCAGCTTTTAAAAATAAGAAATTGCCATTTGTGATCACATGAGTAGACGTGGAGAATATTACACTCAGTAAAAAAAGCTAAAGAGAGAAGAAAATACTGCGTGATTTGTTATATATAAAAGATTTTTAAAAAGTGAAATACATAAAAACAGAATTGAAAGGGGGTTGGTGAGGGAGAGATGATGATAGAAGGATGCAAAGTTACAATCGCAAAAAATGAATAAGACTAGAGAACTGAAGTACAGGTTAAGAACTATAGCTAATATTTTTTATTGTGTATGAAAAATTTCCAAAAAGAGTAAATTTTCAGTGCTTTTTTTTTACCACAGACTAGATAACTACATGAGTTGATGAATATGTTAAAATGTTTAACTGTAGTGATTAATATATAAAACAGTAGACACATTATATTTAAACAGTATAAATAACTAACACAAAATAAAATGCATTAGGGAACTCTGCCATTTGGCTTGATTTTGACAAAATGACAAACTGAGACTACCTTCTAAACATCAATATTAACATAGGAAGAAATAGGGGCCTGGCACAGTGGCTCACGCCTGTAATCCCAGCACTTTGGGAGGCCAAGCCAGGTGAATCACCTGAGGTCAGGAGTTCAAGACCAACCTGACCAATATGGTGAAACCCCATCTCTACTAAAAATATAAAAATTAGCTGGGAGTGGTGGCATGCATCTGTAGTCCCAGCTACTCAGGAGGCTGAGAGAGGAGAATTGCCTAAACCTGGGAAGTGGAGGTTTCAGTGAGCCGAGATCATGCCACCACCCTCCAGCCTGGGTGACAGAGCGAGACTCTGTCTCTAAAAAGTGAATAAATAAATAAGAGGAAGAAATAATAAATTTGAATAAACACAAAATAACAGTAAATAAAAAATGGTTAAAAGAGGTCAAAATCTGATCAACTGGAATGATTAGATAGAATTAATAACCTCTTAGGCACAATTCCAAGCAATTTACACATATAGACTTAATATAAAAGAATTTAATGTATACAAAAACATTTATTAAATGAAAAATAGACAAATTTGCATCATAATTAATATTAAAACCGTCATATGAACTATTCTTGTATAGAAAAAAACTAAAGAGTATTAAATAACTTTATTAAAAATTTGACTAATCAGATGGACAAATGGATAATATTTTTGAGCACTAAATGAAGAATGAAGATAATTTTCAAATTCCAAAAAACGTATTTAAAATTACTAAGTCTTAGGCCTTGAAAAGTGCCCTTAACTTCATAAAGGCAGAAATCCTACAAGCAATGTTTTTTAAACACTGTGAGATGAGAATAAACATCATCAGTTAAAGTGTAACCAGTAAGTCATATCTAGCCCCACATAAATTTCCTTTAAGATTATTTTAAATAACACCTGAATATGTAGAAAATCCAAACTGTGCTTACTTTTACAGCATCAGAAAAGTGCTGAAAAGGAAGTTTTGTGACTAGAGCCAAAGATAAACTTACATAGTTGGTTCTACTAATTGTATCTTAATGTTACAGCGAAACAGTAATTCTGGTCATGTAAAGTTGTTGTTCATTAAAGTTGAGGATTATTATTTGAGACATGTGTGCAAATCATAAACTACACCAAAGTATTAAGAAAATAATTATGCTTTACAAATAATGTTACCGTATGGTATATGGAGGTTGTGGTGTTGTAAATAAACTGGAAATTTTTAGAAGACACAGTTCTGCATAAAATATTTATGTAAATTTTTTACTCACATATACAAAGTGGACATTCCATGTTTTAGAACAGAATGGTAAATATTCCCAAATCTTATTTAATGTAGACAATAAAAAGTCTTCAAAAGTTAGAAGAATTGTAAACTGCCCAGCAGAGGTAATAGAAAAACAGGGGAACTGTCCAGGACCAGAAGAAATCAGGGGAAGTGTCCATAGGAGTCTTCAAACTGAGGAGCCAGAGCTGCCTTCAGGTAGTGGCTGATGACAGAGACCTCAAGCCCCTGCAAAATGCCCACCTGCCCTTGGAATAAACAGAAAAGTACTGACTGGGGACATCCAAACAAGAGATTTCCATTTATGTGAAAATAAAAATTATAAATTATGAAGCACACCAGAAAATAAGTTACCGAAAATATGAGTCAGATGATGTTATACACCACATAAATTTCACTTTAGAAATTTATTTAACATGATCAAGTAAAGATGGGAAAAATAGGACATCAAAATAATTTTGAAAGTATACAAAATTATAAACTGAACAGGCATATTTGGAAATGAGCCAAATGAAAATTGAATAATTAAAACATAAATAAATATAATATATATGTATGGGTTACATATTAAATTAGACTGAGTTAATTATGGAAAGATAAGTGAACAAGAATATTGAGCAGAATAAATATAACCAAATAAAGGCCAAAAAATAACAGCAATACCAATATAATTATGTACATATAAATAATGTAATGAGAAACACTTTGTTTCACTAGAATACATACAAATAAGAAGTGACACTAATAAATAATTATTTATAAATATCTAAATGTGAATACCAGACATTAACCTTTGAATGCAGAAGTGACTAAAATTAACTAATTTAGTAAAAGTATTCCTGCTGGCACAGTGGCTCATACCTGTAATCACAGCACTTTGGGAGGCCAAGGTGGGTGGATCGCTTAAGGTCAAGAGTTCGAGACCAGCATGGCCAACATGGTGAAACCCCATCTCTGCTAAAAATACAAAATTAGCTGGGTGTGGTGGTGAGTGCCTGTAATCCCAGGCACTTGGGAGGCTGAGGCAGGAGGATCACTTGAACTTGGGAGGCGGAGTTTGCTTTGAGCCAAAATCACGACATTGCACTCTAGCCTGGGCAAAAGAGAGAGATCATATCTCAAAAAATAATTATAATAAATAAAAGTATTCAACAGAAAAAAATCAAACTGCATAATACCAAAGAAAAGAAAGAAACTTAAAACTGGTAGGAGAGAAACAGAGAACACACAAAGGTGAAAGCAGAATCTTCACAGCTAGTGTAGAGCCAGAAAACTAAGAAATAAATATTAAGAGTGCTGAGAGAAGTTATTGTTAAATTTATAATTGGATACATCATTAACATATTTTTATGAATATGGGTAAACTATATGATTTTCAAATTTAAAAATAAGAAATTGTATTAACAACAGGAATTTCTTAAACATATACATCGAGAAAAATTTTTTGTTTCTTCAATTAAGTTCAGAAAATCAAGATAAAAGGTAAGAAATTATAAACATATTGGACTCTAAAATTATGGTAGAATGAAAGAATCCACCAAGTCCTTGACAGCATCAGTTTTTAAAGTATGTATAAAAAAGTTTATTTCTATATAATTAAATTAAATATCAAATTATCAGTTACTTGAATAATTTAACTGATGCTAAGATAATCTGTATTTAAGATAATTATCTTCATAATTTTTTTTAAATCTATGAAACATCTGTCATAGAATTTGCAGAATATTGATTATTCTTTTTTCAGAACTGATTAGCACCAAAGGACTCACAGTGGCATAGACAGTGCCCACAAGTCTCTGAACACCCAGAATGAATGGGCTATATGCCCATAAGATGATCGAGAATGATGAGATGCTCAAGTCTACCCAGTATATGACCAAAAAAAAAAAACTCACCAACAGCAAAATAGTCTGGGTGGCCCTTTTCTCTGGGGAGGTCCTTGGGAGAGGCTGGTGCTGTGAAGGTGCTGGGATCGCCTTTGATGCCTGCACAAGAGAATCACTATGTATGCACTTGAAAGAAGCAAAATTCCCAAAAAGGATGCATCTCTGGATAATGATAGAGTGAAAAAAAGACATGAGGTACTTTGCTGGAGAAATGAGGCAGTATTTATTGAGGATCAGAAGACTAGGCTGTGTTGTATTGGAAGAAACCACAGTGTAGAAGATCAGGTAACTACTGCAGAACAAACTGAGGAGCCATAAGAAGACAAAAAACATGTAAAATGTAATTTCTGGATTTGTGTTTAAACCCTGCAAGCCAGGAGGCACTGGGGCTGATGATGATGGCCGGGAGCACGCTCAGGAGGCAGGCGGTGCTGATGGAGAGGTCTCTCATCACCCTGTTCATGTAGAAAAGCATCTTACACTTGAAGTCATTTTGAAAATTCAGTGACTCAAAAATGTCTTCAGATAACGAGAACACAATGGTGAGCAGCATCACGATACGGAGAAAGGCCAAATGACTGGTTGTCGTGTCAGTAGGCTTAAGCCTACTACACTAGAACTGTGAAGATGCGGAAGAAAAGGAGGAAGGCATTGGCTGAGACATCAATACCAGCTTGGGAAAAGAAGACATTTTTAATGATAATATAGGTAGCGAGTGTGTTCAATCTTAATGGAAAATGGGAAACATTTTATATATCTGAAACAAAAAGAAATAAAACTACCATAATCAATGTTATTTATTCCACAATAAAAATTATCACCAGCATTATTTTAATTCCAATCATTTATCTTGATTAATCTTGAGTAACTCATATAGTTTCTTACAAATATGGCCTGGACATTATTTTATACACCAAATTATTAATACAATGGATCAAATACCCACATATGAACAATTAGAGGTGTAGATAGTCATTATCTATACTCCTGTACTGCCTAAGAAACATTCATTTAAAACACTTTAAGTTTTGATTTCCTTTATTCAATGCTAACAACAAAGAATAGTGGGTGCATGTAAAAATAAATAACATGTGTTTCTGCAACTGAACTGAAGTAAATTTTATGCTACTAGAGGAAGAATAGCCAAAAACATTTTGGAAAAAAATGATGCGTTGGGTGGATCTTATAGTACTCTGACAATTGTTCTCCTTTCTCCCTCATTTAAGTACACTTGCAATTGTGTGGGGCCTACCCTCATAATGCAGAATAATTTCTCTATTATAATTTCAGCTGCTTGTTAATGTGAATACCCTCTTCACCTTAATTCCCCTATGTTATATTACCTAATATATTCACAAGTTCTGGATATTAGAATCTGGACATGTTTTTACTAACTCTACCACCCACTGTGGTCCCAGTTATCTCCCAGCTTAGTTTTCAAGCTAGAGACCTCTTATGTAAACTGTTCATATCTTCAGAGAGAATTGCTCAAGTTCTGTTCTCAACTTTCTTAAGGATGAATGATATGTTGTTAAACTTTATGACATGCATGAGGTTGCACCAAAACACTTACACATAGACCTTTTTTTGAGACTTTATACTCTCCCATGCTTTAAAAAATACATAGGTTTCTCAGAGTAATAATGAGTCCATTCATGTCTTAATCAAGATATCTTTGTAGAATAATTTCTTATAAAATTTCACCAAATAATTTAGAAATTATATTCTCATGTTATTTCCTCTAGATGTCAAATGAACTCAATAAGGGTCTTATAACAGTTCAGCTGTGTGATGCTAAAAAATCATCCACACTCACCCTATTCCTTTCCTGAGATGGAAAAGGGTTCACATATTTTCAAGGTTATTTAAAACTACACTGGTCCATGATGGCAATACAGATAGTGTGACAATTATGTTATTGGCTCATACTCAGAAAATGATAGCTGAAGAAGAACATTACTCTAAAACCACCTGATATGTATTAATTTATAAAAGGAGTAATTGCACAGTTAAATAAGTAAATTTTTAACTCCTACAAATGCTTAATCTAGTAAAGGGACATTAAATTTAATCACTAGAGCCAAACAACTGATCTTCACCCTCAGCTCAGTTGGAGTATGTTGCAATTTTGAAATAAGGTGAAGCTCCAAGAGAATATTGACTTAAAAGCCCAATGATCTCCACATCTTAAGGTGTACAATCCAATATAAATGTAACACAATTTGAGCATACACTACTAATGTATGTGGAATTACTTAATAACTATATATCAGAATCATTCTTACTATTATCCTGCATATATCACAGGCCATGTATCAAAAGATGTAAAAGTAAGAACAAAGTAATGCAGATAATTTTAAGTATTTTCTTCTCTTAGTCCAAGGAATATCCAGATCACCATTTCTAATTTATGTCCTTCACTCTGTAAAAAAGGGATGTTTCTCTCAGATCTTCATATGGCCTCCTTTTCCAGTGAAATGGGCATTTCACTGGAAGGCATTGGTGCTGAGCCTAGACTGGGGAGGACTATGGTTCTAACATATATTTAAGAATCTAAATATTTTATAATTATAAAACACTTTGTTTTTATAGTTAAGTAATTTACAGTTATGAAATACGGCCTGCCTCCACTGCTCCCTCTGAGGGGGCCCTGCCTTCCCTGGGACAAACCAACAGCACAGCTGCCCTCCTCCCATGTGATCATTTTAGCTGTGGCCTGGGGACTTTCTGTGAGCCCAGCCCTCACAGGCTTATGATCTGTCCTTGAGCTCCCTCAGTGCTAAATAAAAAACCTAAAAAACACTTTTAAAAAAGTTTTTTCTTGTCTTTTTAAATTTTAAACTCATCTTTTTGCCCTGTATGTTTATTTTATGAATCTCACAACCTCACCAAAAAAAAAAAAAAAAAAAAAAAATAAAAAAATCATGACATCCAAAAACATTACATAGACATGGGAGAAATAGAACAGAAGAAAAACTCATAGAAGTCATATGGGTTATTTGAATATAAAAAAAATTGGGTCCTATCTAATACCATAAATGTGTACAAATCCGAATTTACCCCTCAGATTGCTAGGAGCACTGAGTTTGTCCTTGGACTTGGGGTGAAGGTCCTGAGCACTCTTAGAGACAGATAATGCAGATCAAGTTCATCTTCGTTATTCTCATTTCATCTTAGTCTGTTTTTAGTAGAGGAAACCCTAAGTCATGTGCACAGTCACAGAAATGTTAGAGAAAACAGCACCACTAAATAGACGAGGCATCACAGACTCATCAAAGACTTTATGGGCTAAGATCCGATGTCTGAGTAAAAATTGTAAAGTAAGACAGAAAGACACAATACAAACCCAATGGTTTTTGCATTAGAAAATGTTATGTTGAACCATATAAAGTTTGATAAAACCCATTTTCTTATCTTTAATATTTAATATTTAATGCTCTAGTATTTCATGAGTGATCCCATTTTAATATAGTGCATTGCATTCTGCCTGACATACATTTAAGTATAAATACCAATCATAAAATAGCATCCTATGTTTTAATATAATAATCAGTGTCATATTTATCATTACTTTCATCATATTCTATGAGCTGCATTATAAAACATATAACCATTCCTCAACAGCACAATGTGATTAGGAGAATTGCAGATATCTTTTCAGAGGGAAGAGGGTTTGTTTTCAGTGACAATAGTTGTTAACCTGAGAAACACAGCTGGCATCACCGGGAAAGGGGATAATCTTTCCCAGCTCGAACACTTCCAGGAAAATTGTTTGTACAATGTACAAATAGTAAAATAATTATTATGACAAGTTCCAGATACCATTGACAAAGTGAAATGCACGTACTACTCACTGGAAATTTAACTTACAGTAAGGTGCAGCTGAAAGCACAATGCTTACTAACAGCATTCATGATCTCCAGACATTTTATTCTCAGCTCATGTAAGAAAAGCCTGGGCAGACCTGTGGCTGTAGAGGCAGCAGACAGAAAAACGCTGGAGGGGCTTCATCACAAATCTTGTGCTATAAATTTTTGGAAACCTTAACATCCTGTGTGCAAATACATTTTTCTGACCAACAAACCCAAAATCATATGAGCAAAATAGAACACCTTTTTTTCCTCTAAAGTCACTAAGGTCTTTTACCATCACATCTCTGAGTATCAAAGTAACAAGAAGATGAGAGTCATGTGAACTGTGTAAAATATTGTATTAGGAAAGGAATGGAGGACATGTCCTGTGTAAAATATTGTATTAGGAAAGGAATGGAGGACATGTCCTTCGTGCTCAGGAACCCTGAGCAAGATCAGTTCAGATTCATCATATCAGAAGGCCTTCCTCCTCTATGAAATGTAGAGCTTTTAACATGAAATTTTTTAAGTCAAAACTTAAAATTGTGATCAGGAACAGGAAATTTTCCACTGATAAAGTTTCTTAAGGTTTGATGCCCACATGAGCCACAAATGGACAATTTCTATCATTATTTTATTCCTTTTTGTTTTTAATAGTATCCAAATTTCATCATCTCTGCCTTCCATTCTAAGAACATATCGATACTAGAAGACAGTAATCCTACTGAATACAGAAAACATTAATTTGTGAATTCAAACATTTACATTAAAATATACCTGTCACTGTTTGTAAATATATGTTTTATTGAGCTAACCAAGATTTGAAAATTTCTGAGAAAAAGTAGAGTTACTAAATGTCAAGGATAATTTTTATAATGAGGAAATGCTGTCATTCAAGTTTGCAAATTATTCTCAAACACTAAACAATCTCATACAAGTTAATACATATAACATTTTATGAGTTTTAGATCATTTACAAAATACAAAATATTAAACTGAATATAAGAAAATATTTAAAATCATTCTTAATATCACCAGTCTTCATGCATACAAGGTATTCAGTCACCCTACAGAGTTACAGCAGACACAGACAAAGGTAATGTTTTTAGATAGTTTTGTGGTAGAAAAAAAAATCTGACTTGTTTATTAGCAATTACTCTAATACAATTAAACATAATGTTCCTTATGGTCATCTGCTAAAATACCATTATTGTAAAATATTTTAAAATTTTGGTTTGTCACATGATTATTCAAACAATTCTAAATATTAGAATATATTAAAATATCTTCAAACTTAAACATATTAAATCATTATAAATTCGCTCATATTTTGTCTTGAGATAAAAATTTTCATAAATGCACAATTTGTTGTAAAATGAGAAATAGTCAAATGAAATTGCAATTACAGTATAACATTACAAAATTACACATTTTCTTACACAAATCTATAAACTTATCTGTTCATAATATAAATATTTTATCTAGAAACACCTACCAATTAGTTATAATTCATTGAAATCCGAGAGAAAAATCATGAGAAAATTACAGAACTCATTGATAAAATTCTGCCTCCTTCAATTTTCCACCTGAGTCTTCAGTACTCATCAGTAATGAAGCTAAGAAACAGATACCGAGGTTTGTCTTGGAGTCATTCTGTGTATATGAATTTTTGTCCCAGGGACATGGTTATAAAGCATAAGTGCTGTCATTTCATGGCCCACTGGACTCATTATTGTCATGTTACCTGTAGAAGTAAGCCAGTTGGCTCTGGGATTAGTAGAAATGAGAGTCACCAAAGAGAAAACTGAATTTACCTAATTCCTGGAAAAGTAGAGTAGCAGCAGATGGGTCCTAAACTTGGTAATGAGTGAGCTCATTTTCTTCAGTAACCTTGCCCAGGTGCATTGTCTGGTGCCAGTCCTCATCAATAAAACCAAAGTTAAAGAATAACTATAACTTCGGACATTTTTTATTTTTATATCATATTACCAAATGTATTATTGGTGAATAATGAGCAAATTATATGTACATGAAATGAGATGGATAAACATGACAAATATAATCTTGCATAAATTCAACCAGATTAAAAATATGCATACTATCTAATCTCATTTATTAAAAATTCAAAAAGCGAACAACTTTCAGTTTCTGTCTTCATGTAAGGGTGGAATAACTTGTGGAACTAACACACTCACAAAAAAATAATAAATTCTTGATAAAATATTACATGTAGTAATATACAAACATACATACATACAATACATATGACATGATATGGGTAAAAATTAAATGATAATTTTAGCTTTGCCCACTGTAAGGGATGTGGGGATTGGAGTTGAGTCCAGCCAAGTTAACTTCATTCTAGAAATATAACAGTACTCTTCAGAAAAACACAATGGAATCCAAAATCTCAACAACTGTCATTTATAGTTTCTAGTACATAACGTTAAAATGTATTAAAATGTAAAAGACGTATGAAGAAACAGGACCTCTTTTTTGTGTCACCAAAACACAAGATAAAAAACAGGCAGTAGAAATGATCCCCAAGATATCCAAGACATTTCAGTTAGCCAACAAGGATTTGAAAACAGCAATTATAAATATGTTCAAGGAGCTTAAAAAATTCTCATAATGAATAAACAAATATGGAGCCTCAGCAGAGAAACAGAAATTATAAAATAATAGAAAGAAAGGTAAGATGAAAAAAATATTGTTGAGCTTATCAGCTGATTAGAACCTCAAAAAATAAAAGACAGAGCCATAGAAATTATCTAGTCTGAAGAAAAGAAACATAAAAATTTGAAGAAAAATAAACAGAGACTTAGAGACTTGTGAGATAAATGAGTCCCATTAGACAGGGCCTGTCTTCCCCACTGCCTGGACCATAGTGAGATGACCTGTCCCTGCCTGAGCATTTTGGCTCTGGCCCAGTGCTCTTCTGAGAGCTCAGCCCCCAGAGGCAAGTGATACTCCCTGAGGTTCCCCTTGCAGTCACAGTGGGTGCTACCACTGCTGCCACCAGGCCTGCAAGGAAGCATGGAGCCTGGACACCTTCGTGCACCCAGCAGTGAAATCCACGGCTGGCTCTGCAGGATGGAAGTGTGAGTGGGACATAGGCCCACAGCTCTCAGTCTTCACTGCACCCTCCAAGGGATTGGGGCAAGGCTCACCAGTGACAGCCCTGGAGCACAGCTGCTCTGCCTGCACCCAGGAATTTTGGCTGCTGCCCAGTGGTCTTCTGAGATGCCAGCCTTGCAGAGGTCTGCATTCTGTCCTGGGGCCCCCACTGCCATCACCACTGCTGCTACTGCCATGGCCACTGCTGAGCCAGGTAGGCAATGGGTGACCAGGCACCGTCACACAGCCCGGTGGATACTGCTGCTGTTCCCGTGGGAGAAAACCATGAGTGGACAATGTACCCGGCATCTATCTGCCTCCACTCTCCACCTGAAGGGGCCCTGCGTTCTCTGGGACAGGCCAGCAGCACAGCTGCCCTCCTCCCATGTGATGATTTTAGCCATGGCCTGGAGCCTTTCTGCGAGCCCAGCCCTCACAGGCCTATGATCTGCCCTTGAGCTCCCACCATCTGAGTGCTCTGCTGGGCCCTGCCTGACAGCTCTGCTGGTGACCTAGGGACCAGCCTTCTCTTCCATGTCACCGTCAACACCTGCACCCTGAAGACCTGAGGACAAGTTCACTGCCCCAGTTCAGGTCCAGGACCTCCATGACTCATTCATGCTGTTTAGGGGGCCATCTAGAAACCTGAAGATTGGGAGAGTGCCCAGCCCAGTCCACCATTCCTGGCATCTTATCACTCACCTCAGGGTCTGTGGCTAGGCTGACCTGACCAACTAACACCACCACAGCTGACACACACCTGTGTATGGCAAAAGGTAGAGCCCGTCCCCTCTAAAGAAAGCAGCCACATCCCTGCATGG
The DNA here is from genome assembly GCF_000951045.1 of Mandrillus leucophaeus. Classification (NCBI taxonomy): domain Eukaryota; kingdom Metazoa; phylum Chordata; class Mammalia; order Primates; family Cercopithecidae; genus Mandrillus; species Mandrillus leucophaeus. Next base: position 115,126 of record NW_012099899.1, on the reverse strand, counting down.
AAGACCAGCTGAACCACAAAAGATCAGGTGTATGGGCAGAGTTAATAGGTTCTTCCCCATAGCCACTCCCATGAAGAACTGCGGAACAGAAGTTTTCTGTGGCTCTCAGGTACACTGTGGCCTGGAGAAAGATGACAGCATCTGTCTGAACTGAAGGTCATGAGGCTCTGAACAGAAGTTTGATAATGAAGCAGATCATATTTTTTTCTGTACAGGGGTGTCCAATCTTTTGGCTTCCCTAGGCCACATTGAAAGAAGAATTTCATTGGACCACACATAAAATACACTAACAGTAACAACTGCTGGTGAGCTAAAAATTCGCAGAAAAAAATAAAATTTTAAGAAAGTTTATGAATTTGTGTTGGGTGACATTCAAAGCCATCCTGGGCTGCACGCACCTCATGGGCCATGGGATGGACAAGCTTGGTTTAGGATGTGGAACTTATATATCTCCATTCTCCTCTGCAAAGACCTCGACACGTTTCACCAGGACCTCTCTCAGCCACCACCAACAGGGCTGGTGTCTGTGCTCATCACTGGCCAATATTAGGCCCTGTTGCATGGGGATCCCTAGGCAGGCACTGGGAAGCCTGAGGTGTGGCTCCTGATAGCCTCACAGCTGCCACTATTTCCTGAAGCTCCTACTTGTTCTGTCAGCTGAGCCTCCATCCCAGTAAGCAAGCAACACCCTCAAGACTAAGAAGAGGCCATAGTGTATCTCACAGCCACTGAGTGCCTGGGCTGGCAGGGGCAGAGTGCCTCAGGGCTCAGTGACGTTTGGGCTGAGCATGGGCTTTGGGAGTCAGACAGCTGTACTGGGCTCCCAGCTCCACCATGACCAGACCTGTTTCTGGAGCAGGGGCCTTCTGCTCTGGAACTTGAGACACCATAGTCATAAATATAGCACATTCTTCTAACTGCTTTTGCTTTTTTCTCTTTCTCTATCATCCTTATGATCTCTGTGTTTATTTAAGTTAATAAACATGTTATACAGTGTGTATTATTCTTCCTCATGATTTCTGAACTATATTGTATGATTCCACTCATATGAGGTACTTATGGTAGTTCCATTCACAGAAACTCAAAGTAGAAGAGTAGTTCCCAGGGGCCAAAAGGAAGGTAAAGGGGGGCTGTTGTTTAACAGAGTTTCAGTTTTGCAAAATGAATAAAATTCCCTATGAATGTGGATGATGGTTGCAGAACAATGTGAGTGTGATTAATTCCTCTGAGTTGCACATTGAAAAATTGTTAAAATGGTTAACTTTGTGTATATTTAACCAGAATATAAAAAAGGACTTTTTAAAATGAATGGGTTGGCTGGGCACAGTGGCTCACACTTGTAACCCCAGCACTTTGGGAGGCTGAAGGAGGCAGATCATGAGGTCAAAAGATCGAGACCATCCTGGCCAACCTGGTGAAACCCCGTCTCTACTAAAAATACAGAAATTAGCTGGGAGTGGTGGCACATGCCTGTAGTCCCACCTACTCAGGAGGCTGAGGCAGGATAATCACTTGAACTCAGGAGGTGAAGGTTGCAGTGAGCAGGTATCATGCCACTGCACTCCAGCCTGGCAAAAAAGTGAGACTCCATCTCAAAAAAAAAAAACAAAAAAAAAAGGATTATAGGTATCTGCAACAGCATAAATGAATATCACAAATATAATATTGCATTGAAAATTGATGTAAACGTATCCATAATATATAATTTCATTTATATTAAATCCAAAAATCAAAACTAAGGTTCTGGCTTCCACTGATGGTGAAGTAGCTAGTTAAACTAACACTCTCAGAGAGAAAAATGATGAATCCTGGGTAAAATATTATATATATTTATAAAAACACTTCTATATATAATACATATATGAGATACGTGTATATAAAAACTGATATTTCAGCTGTGCCCTCCATATTAGAGATAAGTATTGAAGTCAGAATCCAGCCCAATTAACACCCTCTTTAAAAATCAACACTCTTCAAAGGGACATAACAGAATCTAGAGTCTCTGTAACTCTTGTATACAGTCTCTAGTGTAGCTTTTTAAAATTTATGAGATGCATGAAGACATGTGAAAATGTAATACATATGCGAGATAAAAAGCAGGCAGTAGGCCTCTCCAAGATATCCAAGATATAATCAGCAGACAAGAATTTAAAGGCAGCTATTATAAGCATGCTCATGTGGGCAAAGAAAATATTCTCATAAATTAACAGATGTGGAACCTCAGCAGAGAAATGAAAAATAGCCAAATAGAAAAATAAGAATAAAAATAATAATTTTGAGCATAGCTATAGATTAGAAACAGAAGATACAGCAATAGAAATTATCCAATCTGAAGGTAGAAGTAAAAAAAAAGTTTAAATAAAATGAACAGAGCTTTACCGACCTGTTGGATGATTGAGTTTGAGAAAAGAGGAAAGACAGAAAAAAATTAAATGGGGTACAAAAGTAAATCAACAAAATTTAAAGAAGATAAACAGAGCCTTAGAGACGAGCAGAATGATTGAATCTGAGAAGGAGAGGAGACAGAAGAATTAGATGGGGTATAAAAGTAGGTCAACAACTAATATATGAAAACTGACAAAAATTGTTCAAAAACCTAAATTTTTATATCCAAAGGTTCACAACCCCCACCTCAAAAATACAAATAAAACAATACTAAGGCCATATTGTGATTTTGGAAACTAGCAGGGCACGACTTCCAATTGACTTGATATGATTTATAACTTTTACTATTTATAAGAATGGAAGTAAGTTCTCCTTAGAGTTTTTTTTTGGAGAAAGTCTGACATGTGAGGCACAGATGACAGTTATTAAAGGCAGATGACTTTTCTGCCTTGTCTTAAATGTTCAATTTTTTTCATCTTAGAAGTTATTTAAATTTGTTTCTTCCAAATCCTGCAGTAATATGGATGCCCCACAAAGATGCCCCATGGAGATTCTGTTCTTGTGGGTCCACCATGCACGGAGCTGAGGCTGTGCCTATGACAGCATCAGAAGCGTGTAGTCGTGCAATACTTAACCTGAAAAACTTAATGGAAACATGAATTCAGAGAATGATCATTTGTTTATCAGCAAACTATTAAAAGTGGTCCAAAGGAGGTATTTAAAAAGACACATTACACGATTTTCCAGGGGAGCCCTATTCAGGGCAGAAAGGCAGACACTGTTCCTGACATCACCACACAAATTTATCTCATGTGTTGGGAGGGACCATGGGGCACTCTGCTCCTGCTGACCTGCGTTAATCACGGCCGGGAGGTCCACACTAGGACTGCAAGGACTGGGAACCAGCCTAGGTGGGGTCAAACAAGTGGTGGATCTGGTTCTCAAAGCAACTGAGGGAGTCCCTTCCCTGTGGCTGTTTTATGACTGGATGTAACATGGTCAGGACGTTCCACTGGGAGGTTTTCTCCTCTTTATTACAGTGGCGGGAGCGTCCCTGTGGGAGGCCCAACCCAGGTGCGGGTTCTGCCACTTGACCGGGAGTACAAGGGGCGCTCCTGGGGTGCAGATGAGGATTTGTGACAGCCCAGAGAACAGAGGAAATGGCAGTTTGGAAAAGGCAAATGGCAGGTGACTAGGGAGACGATGTTTCCATTTCTGGCAGTGTACTGACAGTTTCAGACACTCGCGAGGGGACTTCTTGAGGGGATCCCAAGAAGCCTGAGAACTGGTCGGTCCGAGGCGGTTACCCCACCCCTAGGAACTGGTGCACTGCGCATGTCTGAAAGGACGGACCCATTACCCAACCCCTAAGGATGGGCTGCACTGCACATGTCTGAAAAGGCAAGACCTTTAGCCGCAGTCCTGGGGACGGGCAGCACTGCGCATGTCCGAAAGGCAGGCTCATTATACCACCCCTAGGGCAGGACAGAGGAGGGGCGAGAGGGGGCGGGGCTGAGGGAGAGGCAAGGCAAGAAAAACGGCTGGGCGAGACCAACTCCCGCCGGGGGAACTAACCATGGCAACCCTGCAGCGAGGCCTTAAAAGGCGACCAGCCCTTTGTTGGTCTGCCAGAAATCAAACTTCGAACATGACATGCACTAAGCCCGCAGCTTGGAGAGACAGCATGTCACAATTACAAGGTGAAACTAGCCGCCCTAGCTCCACTGTGTCCACAGCAGGAGAGATTTGGAAAGAGCCAAGTTTTCCGTCCCCAAGGTGAAACTGCTAGGATGCATGGAAGGGCGGGGCGGGGAGCGGAACCATCTTCAGGCGTTCGAGAAGTTGCAGTGTCTGGTCGGCTACCCGGCTGTTGGTCCCAAGGCGGAGGGTCCACGATGGCGGCCCGCTACGGGCTGGGGGTGTTCGCAGTTCTAGGGTAGGGACAGGGCGGTGCGTGCCTGGCGGGGCATGCTGGGAGTTGTAGTCCCTTCACAGCTTCCGGACAGTGGGTGGCGGGGTTGCAAGATGGCAACCCCTGATTGAGACACGAGCGGAGGCGCGGTGCAGCCCTGGAGGGCGGGGCAGGGCAGTGTAGGGCTCTTCACTTACCAAGCTTTGCTGGTCATTGATTCCGTGCCAAACCCTCGCCAAGAGGATTGAGTCAAGAGAGGAACTTGAGCAACAGGTCTGGACTGGGCAGCGAGGAGAGTGTGTTACTGCGAAGTGCACCCTGCCTTTGTCTGCATTGGGAGTGTCTGTTCCTCACTCAGCCGGCTTCCTGCTGCTCAGCTCAATTTTCTCTCCCACCCGCACCCAGGGTCTTTCCAGAGCATGGCGACTTCTCCAGCCCCTGGAGCCGCCTGCTTTCCTAAACTGCTGTGGAACTGGCCTGAGGTCCCAGACGCTGTCTACTGTGCTGCTGCCCTCTACTCTCTCCAAGCAGAGCACAAGTTCGGCCGCCTTTGTAGACACCCGCTGCCTGGCCTGTGGATGCACATGTTCAGAGCTTTGCAGGGAGTGACCATGGGCTGGAGCTTCGTAAAAAGTCACCATCACCAGTGCCTTTTTCGTAGATCTGGATTCGGAGGCATGAGGGAGGGTAATCATTAGGTTACCAAGGTTCTGCTAAGAGCAGAGGAGAAAACCCCAACTCCCAGCCATGTGTCTGATGTGACATTTCACCAACCTGTTTAAGTGTGCAGACCCCCAGATATCTACCTAAAGATTATGATGGTGTTACCAGGGGATCCTTGTTCTTAGAGCTCCTAAGATGGTGGCAGGCCACTCCCAAGATGGCGACAAGCCTTTTGTTCCCTGACCTGGGGTTCTTGGCCTCACAGATTCCAAGGAATGGAACCTTGGGCCATGTGGTGTGTTGTTAGAAGCTGTGGGTCACGGAAGAGAACCGTGGAACCCAGTGACTAGTGTTCAGTTCTATTAGGACAAACCCAGGCACTTAGATGTGCAGGAACAATGGCGAGCCTTTAGTCCGATCAGGAGCAGCAATAGGCACTTTGCTGGATCAGAAGTACAGTGGACACCCTGCCGGATCCGGAGGGGTAGAACTCAGTGGTGAGTCTGCCAGGCGGCAAACAGCAGTGGTGGACAGTCAGTGAAAACTCAGCTAGAGCCCTAATAAACATGGACCAGAAGAGTGTGCATTTGCAAGAGTTAATACAGTGAAAACAGAGCTCTCATACAATGGGAGGGGACCCAAAGGGGGTTGCTGTTGCGGGCTCTGGTTTATATCCTGATCATTGTCCCTCTCCCTGTGCTCTCAGGCGATAGATGATTGGCTATTTCTTTACCGTCTGTTTTTGCCTAATTAGCATTTTAGTGAGCTCTCTCTACTACCTCATTGGTCCAGCGTCAGCTAAGTTGCAAGCCTGGTGTTTAAAGGTGGATGTGGTCACTTTCCCAGCTAGGCTTAGGGATTCTTAGTTGGCCTAGGAAATCCAGCTAGTCCTGTCTCTCAATGGTTTAGGCATTTTACAGTTAAAATCTCTGACCTCATGTCAACTGAAGCCTGAGTGGCCAGTGTCTCAAAGACACAGATCATGACCTGATCCCTCAGGAACGGATTGGGCTCCATCTTTGTGGGATTGACTTTCAAGGTATGGAGCACTTGGGAGCTCTTCAAAACCTGTCAGGTTTCACATCTCTGTTTTGGGTGAAAAGCTCGTGACCCATGGTAGTCCAGGATGTGCCTTTACTTGCTGGGGCTGATCTGCTGAAAGTTTATGTTTAGACAATGGAAACATCCAGGAGCATTTCTGCTTTTATGTAGCCTCTTAATAACTGACGTTGTTGAAGAGGACTTCTGTGTCCTCAGGAACGGTTTCTTTGATTCCTGATTGGTACCAGCTTTCATGCTGCTTAATCTGTAAAATCTGGAGCATTAATCTCCATAAATTAAGACTTTATTCATACCACACATTTCAGTGGGTTTCATTTGTGATTCCTGAATGTGGGGTACAATCAAGGGAAATGAAAAACATTGTCATGTAAATGGGACCCTATTACTGTATTTAAAAAAAAAAAAACAACACCTTTAGGATTAAGTACCCATGAAACACCTTTAGGATTAAGTACCTATGGGTTCATCAGCACCTGTGTAAAGGAAGGAATAAAACCATGTGGCATGTATGAAGGGGGCAAGATGAGGAAGTATAGGGAAACTACAGCACAGCACTGGGACTCTTCTCTGGTGTGAAATAGAGCCCATGAGGACAGTCTGTGTGGTCAAGTGCTCGCATCCTTCCCTCATCCCTCAGTATTCTCATCCTGCTCCTTCCTGTGCCCTCATTAGTTAGGAGTTTCTGAACAAACTTATCCACATGTTGGTGGGTATGTTGTAACATAAGAGTATCCATCATCTTTCATCTTAAAACAAAGATTAATGGAAAGGAGAGTCTTGCACTCTGTGTTTAGATGTACTGCTATTGTGTGTGTGGCTGCAAAGACACTGTGCTCTCAGCTGTTCGACAGCCGCTTTCTAGAAGAGTAGTTCTAGTAGTCCAACTTCTGCTCTTCACAGAGCTGAGAGCTCCTTGTGGTTTATTGTCTTCTGGTGAGATTTGTGACACTGACCCTCTTCTGCTCACCCCATTCAAGGTAGTATCTGCTGGGTTGCCTAGTTTGTTCGACTTGTTTTCTGACAACCAGTTGTGTAACTGTATTTGAGAAGGGTACACCCTCACTACACTAGTCACTGCATACTGACTACGTATTTATCTTGCTGCAGCCCACATGTTTGTTTTCTCCAGTGGAATAGTGAAGAATTCTAGTTACAGATGGATCTCATTCTGATGCTGCTGGATTGCTAATGAAGCTAGGCATCTTGTCTTTGGTCTCAGTGACATTATTTCTTTTGTGTTCTTTGAAGTCTGATAGTACTTTATTAACAATGTGGACCATTACGGTAACAGGCACTTTTAAATATCTTTGTGAATTTAACTCTTGCAACAACTTGAAGTTGGCATGTAGTCCCCATTTTACAGGTGAGGAAACTGACACCCACAGAGGTTAGGTAGCTTTATTAACTTCACACAGTTTCTCAATAATTTTTTAATCATAATCTAGAAGTCTTCCCCTAAGGTGTGAATGGTTATCTCATATTCTACTTTGTGTCTCTCTGCCACAGTTCCATAGGGTACACATTTTGTTCTGATTTTATTTTCTACTTGGTGACAGGAAACTTTCACAAACAGGCCCTTGGTGGGGAGGTAGCTCACTGTCTTAGCTTTCCCTGGCCTCTACCTTGTTCTTGGCAGGTGAAGGTGTTTTGAGTGAGCTGGAGCAGTGGTAGATTCTGACCACCACTAACCTGGAACTTTTGTTGTTATCATCTGGAACTTTTGTTGTTATGTAAAGAATACCCACCACTCTTGTTTCTAATTATAAAACAAAGACATGCTGTAGAAAATGTCAAACCATAGAAACCTTTTGAAGTTAAAGTCTTCTTTTACCCACTTCCCTCCAAACTCACTCCCTTCCTAGAAGAAACTATTATTAATAGAATGATGTTTGTTCTTCTATATATGTTTACACAAATTTATAAATACACATAAAGTTTTAAAACAAATCATATCATACTATAATGTATTTTATTTTTGCTATTTTCCATGCCAAATGTAATTCACATATTTCCATATTTGTGCACATGATTCCAACTCACTATGTTTAATATCTTAAATATATTCTTAATGGATATACAAAATTTAACTGTTCGTTATTTTATAGAAATTGAGATTATTTGTAATTTCACTATTACAAAAAAAATGCTGCAGAAAGATCCCTGTACATAATTTACTACACTGATACCTAATTGCTAATTTGCCTTACTTGCTTTTAGTTAGAGAGTATGTGTCATGCTTTTACCATTTATTTTATGAGTTTATGTGTCATGCTTTTACCATTTATTTTATTTGATTCACAGGGAAATTAATTATATCACTGGATAAAAACACTTGTGAAGTTATTGGACTTCAGGATTGTTCATCTCAGTATTCTGGTAGAAAAGCATGGAATTTAGCAAGTATTGCTCACTCTATTAGCTTCTAACAAGCTAATATATTCATACCAATTTAAATTCAAATGTTTGAAATCCTTCTACCCTCTTTTTTTTAAAAAAAAGTTTTGCTTTTTTCTGTCTTTAAAACTTTAGATTCTGTTGCTATCAATTGGGCTTCAGAGAGAATTAGATATTGCTACTATGTCTATTTTCAGATGTAGTCTGCAACTAATAAAGATTATAGGATTAGATATGGGCCATTAGATTCTATTTTTTGAGACACAAAATGCAAAGCAATCAACTAAGATAGGAGTCTACAACTTAGAATCTTTTGTTTCTTTAATAATGACATTTGTATTAAAAGTCTTGATGAGACAATAATTAAATGCATGGAATTAAAAATTACAATTAGAACTGGTACATCACAACAGTAAAATTTTGCTCTTAGCTTATGAATGAGCACCTTGTAACATGTAATACAATTTTTTTCTTAAATAATATAAAAGGGGAGATAAATACCTGAAAATTTAACAAAATGACGCAATAAAAAGGAAACAAATTCATTGCAAGAGATGAAATGACATTTTAAAGGGTGAAAAATATAAAGAAATTCAGTAACTAACAGGCCCTATTGTCCTGGCTCCTTCAGAAAGATTACTCAGATGAAGTTGGGAAGTTGTTTGGGGAATAACAGATTCTGGGGTGTGGTGGGACTTTCACAGGTTGCACCAGCTGGAATAGCTGAATTTTGAAGACACTCTGCAGTCACATGGTGCTGGGGTCCCTGAATCACATTTACAAAACTTTGCACTATATTTTTAAAAGCTAGGAATTAAAATCTGTTACTGCTAACAACAACAAAACAAAGAACTAAACTTACACACACAAAAATGGTACACACAAAAATGTGCAGATCTGTAACATTTTTTTCTCACAGCTAATAAAAAAAATACTACTGTTCTCCCTCGGGCTCCCCTTTGATACAGTAGGTAAACAAAATAGATTTTTTTTTCCACATATATCAGCAGACACTGGCACCCCACACTGTATTGTCATCAGTGTCAACACTTCAGATGTGCAGTATGTCGGAGGGGACACATTGTAACAGGAATCCCGCTTTGCATAGACATCCGCAGCACGGCAGTCAGTCATGGGGTTGCCCTTCCCAGGTGGCAGAATAAGAACCGGATATTAATTTTCAGCTACTTCCGGAAAGCAAGGGAAAAACAGAAGTTTGTTCCTCTCCTGCTCCTTCATATAGTTCTCCCTGACTCCCAGCATTTAAAACTTGGAACTAAAAAACGGTTGTTGAGCCCCACCAAAAACGAATTTCTCCTTTCCACCTTCTCTCCCTCTTTTCTCTTTGCCCTGCCCATTTTTTTCCCAGGCTAAAACTTTTGTTTGGTGGTTGTCGAGCTGCCAATACTGTGCCCTAATGGCTGCTTAAATGGAGAAACAGTGTCAACCAAAATCGCTGAGAAGCGTACATGCTGCAAAGAGCCACATTCCCACCACAGTATCAGATGGTCAGGACGGGACACCCCCTTGAGCACAGGGTGAAGGACGCCAGCGGAGAAGGCCAGTCGGACTCTGGGAACACCCCTGCCAATGCAAAGTCGTCTCCAATCTCAAAGCAAGCAATAAATCACATTAGAGAGTGGGATGCATTTGGCTTTTGTGTGCTTTTGTGTGCCTGCGGCTGCCAGCGCCATAGAGGAGCCTGCGGACGGGGTAGTGGCCTTCAACACCGCTGGACTGCTCACCTAGTTCATCTGCTGCCAGATTTTGGCAAACAGCTCGCCTACCAAGGCTTTCTTTTTGGCCAACGTCTCCATGAAGGGACAGCTCCACTCCTCAGCCAGCGCCTTGCCCGCACCATCCAAGACGTCGCGCTCACCCTCCAGGTCCACCTCGTTGCCCACCGGGATCCTGGGCACGCACTTGTACCGCTTCATGCAGGTTATCTGGTCTCTCCTAGGCTCGACGTCCTGGAAGCCTGGTAGAGGAGGCTGGTCCTGGAAGCGCTGGTGGACAAGGCTGCAGATGAAGCAGCCTGTTAGTCTTTGATGTGCAGGTCCTGCCTAGACATGAACTGCTCGGTGCCCGCCGTGTCCAGGATCTCCAGCACCAACTCCTGCCAGTCCTTACCTAGCTCACCTTGTGGTAGAAGTCCTCAAGGGTCAGGTCGTACTGATCGAGGAAAAAGCTAGTCACAAAGTGCACTGTGAGTGCTGACTTCCCCCACCACCCAAGCCCAGCACCGCCACCCTGTACTTGGTGGACAGCCTGCCCTGGGGCTTGGCGGCTGTACTTTTCCCCTTACTCAGCTCCGCAAGAAAAACCCAGGAGAGAGTAGCCGGGAGAACGCAGGGCACAGAAATCAGGAGCAGGCGCCAGGCCAGCTGCTGTAACTCCCTGGGGCGCAGGTCCGGCCCCCGCAGTGGTCCTCGGCTGCCCCTGCAACCCTGGCACGAACCCGGAGGGCAGTGCGGGCAGCCTGCGGCAGACTACTGGAGGGCCTTGCGGACACAGACTGAGAGGGCCGGGAGGTCGCAGCCAGGAGCTGCAGAGGTGGCTGCTAATTGCGCCTCTGGCATGAGTCACTGCCAAACGCCGACACTCCACTTCATAAGCATGCAACACTCCATTTCATAAGCATGAAAGAAACTTCATGCTTATGCCTAGTCAGGCAGTTATAACCAAGTGCACGCATGTTCTCAGGATCAGCAAGAAGAAGTCCTCAAGGAAGTGACATGACAGCTCTCTTTCTCTTTGAATAGTCTCTTGTCCTCAGACATTTAGTCTCTTTTAAAACGGAATTTTCTTTTAGTCATTCAAGAACTTGCAATAATTGTGTTCTATTTCAGTAAACAGAGTATTTCCACATCATTTTCTTGACTTCTGTGGCCCACCCAGTTACCCATATGTGTGACATGTGGAGACCTTCCCCCATCCAGAAAAACCTAATGCATTCATTAACTTCTACTACTTTTTCTATAATATACTAACACAGTGATCTCCTTAGTTTAAATATTCAGCTAAAAAATGTATCAAATCAATTTGGATGTAAAAATGTTTTAATTAAAATAATTATACATTTTACATGGAAAACTATTTTATACAAAAATATAGAATAAACTTTAAAAAAATAATGTTGCCCTAAGCTCTGAAGTTGAAAGCAAACATTTCTATATGTATCTTCCAAAAGAGTGGCAGCCTTAAAAACATTTGACAGCACATTATTATAAAATCCACACCCTGCTCCACAGAGTCTCTGCCCTAGGCCCCAAGGTGTTCATAAATTTCTCTTCATTGTTTCAGGGGGAAAAAAAATAAAGCTCCCTGGCCATTGAATTCTCTGGAAACTCTCAGCAGGAAGTTCTAATCTGCACCTGGATGTGACTCACAGTTCCTGAAGTCCTCCTCCCTGTGACACACTGAGGTGGGGAAGGACCAAGTTTACCCTTGCACCCAGCATCAATTATGACAAAGGGAACCATGTTTCTCTAAGAAGGCAGATCTTGATACAGGCTGGATGTGAGAATCACTCAAGGAGATAGTCACACCTGGGAAAGATATTCACAAACACAATGGCCTTGCCAGGAAACAACAAAATGTGTATATTTGTACATCTCTTAGACCTGTTTCTTTAACTTGAAATAAGTTTGTCACAACCATCTTATTTCTCCTTTGTAGATTTCAGTTTGATAAGTCTTTCTCTTGAACAGCTTTTATTATCATTAACATATACACACTTCCCACCTTATTATTCACTTTTCTAACTCAGATAGATAGATATAGGGGGAGTGAAAACAAAGTGGTTTTTGTTTTTCTTCATTCGACAATCAACATAGAATAGTTCTATATCCTCTAATCACCAAAATGTGTGAGGATTTCTCCCCATCAATAGCCAATTCTGCAGCAGACACAAGTTGGGTTTTCTAGAATTTAATACAACTTTGACATTATTCATCTGGAGCTTTAGTGTCTTCTTTTGGTATCCTGATCCCACCCTCCAGAAATCTCCATGTATCCAGATACCCAGAAGCTCTAGAAACTAAGTACTTTTGGGGATTTATGGAAGCTTTATTAGTTAGGCATGTTTAATTAAATTAGTGGCTATTAGACATCAACTTAACCTTCTACCCCTCCCTACCTTAGAGATTGTGGGTAGGACTAATAAATGGTCACATTGCAGTGAGATGTTATCTCCAGGTAAGAGGCTTAAGCATCCAGGTGAAGAAGGGGCATTGCTTCTACATGTGAAGAGAAATTACCTGTTCCCAGGCTGTGCAACTGATTCCCTGTGAATTTAGGAATATGAATTATATTGGCTTTATTCTAATTATTTCCAGTTTCTATTTTTTCAGTTTCACCCTCAGCTGCACAGGCATTCCAGTCCTCCTTCTCCTCCTGTGTTATGGATACAGCTTCTCACTGCTCTCACCACCTGATGTTGTCTAACACAGCACTTTGTCATTCTGATGATTAGTTTACAATTTTACTAATGCAATGAGAAATACTTTCAAATGAAAGAGACTGAGGCCATTTACAGGCCTTAAATACAACATTAAACCACTTACTTGAGAAAAGAGAAAATTGGTGTCAATAATATTACCTCAAGGCAATTAGGATGGCTCTTACCAAAAAGACCAGTGATAGCAAGTCCTAATAAGGATGTGGAGAAAAGGAACCCTTGAACACTATTGGTAGGAACGTAAAATAGTACAGCCATTCTGAAAAATTTTATGAAGGTTTTTCAAAAACCTAAAAATAAAGTACCATGTGACCCCATAATTTCATATTTGGGTATATATCTAAGGGAATTTAAATTGGTGTGCTGAAGAGATGTCTGTACTTTCATGTGACACTTGTCAAGATATCAAAGTAAGCTGAATGTTCATTGATAGATGAAGAGAAAATGTGGTTCATAGACACAATGGGATACTAATAAGCCTTAAAAAAAACTCATCTGTTACAACATGGATGAAACTGGAGGATAATATGCCAAGTGAAATAAGCCAGGCCACAGAAAGGCAAATACTGTATATTCTTACCTATACGTGGAATTAAAAAAAAACAGTCTCTGAGCAACAGAGAATAGAGATGAGAAAGGTGGTTACCACAGAGTGGGGAAGGAAAAGGGAGGGGTGGGGAAAGAGAAGATGTTTATGGAAGGATACAAAGTTTCAGTCAAACTGGAGGAAAAAAATGATCTATTGTACTGCATGGTTAGCAAAGTTAATAATGATACAAAATTACAGAAATACATCTCTAATATTCTCACCACAAAAATAATAAAGTGGTGAAGTAATAAATATGTTAATTAGCTGGACTGAATGTTTCTATAATGTATGCATATATCAAAATATCACATGGTACCCATAAATATATAAAATTATTATTCACCAATTATAAGAAAGACAAAGTCACAGGACTTGTGGCCAGTTCTGGTCCTAGTGACATTGATTTTTTAACTTCAACCACCACCTGGTGATGAACTTCAGAGTGGAGAAAAAAGCATAGAAGTGAGAATTGGCCATTTTGCCTCTGGAGTCAAAATCAGAACTTTGTTCTTGGTTGTGGATGGGGATAAATCTTTTCACAGAATTCTTCCCAAGTAGTACCTTGCCCCCAGTAAAGGCCTTAGCACTCATCACCAAGTCTCCCACTCATAGTACTTGGTCTGCTGGGTGGCTGCTCTTAAAGGAGCCAAAACAACAGGTGCTGGAGAGGATGTGGAGAAATAGGAACACTTTTACACTGTTGGTGGGATTGTAAACTAGTTCAACCATTATGGAAAACAGTATGGCGATTCCTCAAGGATCTAGAACTAGATGTACCATATGACCCAGCCATCCCATTACTGGGTATACACCCAAAGGATTATAAATCATGCTGCTATAAAGACACATGCACACGTATGTTTATTGCAGCACTATTCACAATAGCAAAGACTTGGAATCAACCCAAATGTCCATCAGTGACAGACTGGATTAAGAAAATGTGGCACATATACACCATGGAATACTATGCAGCCATAAAAACGGATGAGTTTGTGTCCTTTGTAGGGACATGGATGCAGCTGGAAACCATCCTTCTCAGCAAACTATAGCAAGAACAGAAAACCAAACACCGCATGTTCTCACTCATAGGTGGGAACTGAACAATGAGATCACTTGGACTCGGGAAGGGGAACATCATACACCGGGGCCTATCATGGGGAGGGGGGAAGGGGGAGGGATTGCATTGGGAGTTATACCTGATGTAAATGACGAGTTGATGGGTGCTGACGAGTTGATGGGTGCAGCACGCCAACATGGCACAAGTATATATGTAACAAACCTGCACGTTATTCACATGTACCCTAGAACTTAAAGTATAATTTAAAAAAAAAAGAAATTTATTATTAAAAATCTTTGAAAAAAAGCTATTTTTTTAAACTACCAAATGTGTGGTATAAGTAGAAACACTCGGTAGTGAGCATAAGGTCAGTATTATTAAGCTTTAAAAAATGAAAACAGTTTTTGCACCATCTATATTATTTTTTAATCAATGTAATAAAACAATGAAAATCTATTACAACACTAAAAGCTTAATATCAGGTTGTAAAATACCTCCTATGTAAAAAACTCTTTTCTGAAATGTAAAAACATAAGGAAAAAATATTTGGTCTACAGTTCTCACAAATATACACACTGGGTAATTTAACAAACATTCCCCACAAATGTATACAAGTATTTCACAGACTCCACAACATTATCAGTTGTAAGATGCATCATTATTTGATGTCCTAAAAGGAATGAAAAACCGCTGTCAATTGTAAGACACCATTTAAAATAAGATACACTCCCAATTTCAGAGAAGTGTAAAAATAAGCACTTCTTAAAATTAATGAAATACATTATCTAGGCAATCTCTATATTTACTAGTTTAGTTGTAAAATTTGCTTTTTCCTTCAATGCACACATTTTGCCTGAATGTTCAATTCATGAAACCGAAAGAATTCTGAGAAAGGTAAACTTATGGAAAATATGTTTAAATTACAGACATATGACGAACTAAAATAATTACAGATGTTTTTCAACCCAAAATCAATTATATTCCAGATCTAATATCAGCTATTATAAAACATTTCCTTCTTTTTTTCCTTGAATAAAACACAAAACTATCTGATTTTGATATGAATGCCTTTATGTTAATATATATGTATATAATACAGAAATAGGAGACTGTGTACCAACTGTGGACCCATAATACAAATGTCCAAATAAACAGGTTGTCTTTCAAAGTTAAAAAGCAGACATGCATAGCTACAACATGAATAAACTATCCTCAATGTTTAAATGAAATATGCATTTGTTGTTACATCCAAGAACACTTAAGGGTTTTAGTCCTCAGAGGGGACAAATAGCTATTTAATGCATATATTTATACTCAAGAATAACACTACAGAACAGAAATAGCAAAACCAGCACTCAGCTGGGACTACAGGTGCACACCACCACGCCCGACTTATTTTTTTGTATTTTTAGTAGAGAAGGGGTTTTGCTATGTTGGCCAGGATGCACTCATTTCTCAAGACATGTCCCTGTCATTAAGTGATGTATGACTACATTAGTTAAATTATGTCACCTCTTAATCCCAAGTATCAGCATGTAAATTCTGTTCCAACATGACTGCCTAATATGAAATGTATGACTTCAGAAATTACAGTAAATTTAATTTATCTCAAATACCTTTTAATTTTAGTGGGTTACATAAAGTCAGGAACAACATGCTAAAGAATAAATGTGTTTCTTAATTAGAAATGTAAGAAAAAAAATCATTCATTCATTAGTTGATCTTCCTTATTGCAGGTATTAGTAGAAAATACAAGCTGGTTGGTACATGTGGTCTGGCCAAAGATGAGAGGCAATCATGTCTGGGAAGACATTCATGAACCAGAGTCTTCAGGCATCTATTAAAGGCCCAAACCACTTGTAAATTTAGACCATGTGACTGAATTACAGGCATGGAAGAAGAATCTGCTGAGCCAGCATGCTGTTTAAGATAAAAAATGTTGCAAAATAACACGTATTTGTGAAAATTCATACATCTGTTCTCAGCAGTTTTGAATTCTATGAAAGCAGATGTTAGTTTTCAAATAGAATTAAAATTAGTGCTGGGACAAACATTTCAAATATTAAAAAATACTAGAAAAGAACAAAAGAGGAGAAGTTATGGCTCAACAATCATATAAAAATGGCCAAAGAGTTTAAATAACTAGTCAATATAAAATAATAAAACCATCTTGGATTGTATTAATAGAAACAGGCTATGCAAACACAACCGTTTAGTAGCTTTTATCAATTATTACATCATAGTATTACATCTGGAACACTAACATCAGATCTTAATATGACATTTTAATTTTAAAAATTTTTGTTAGGTTGGTCTTTCCAGAAGAGAAGCAAACCATATGTAGGAGGGTTTTTTGTTTTTTGTTTTTCTTTGTTTGAGACAGAGTCTCGCTCTGTTGCCCAGGCTGGAGTGCGGTCACACAATCGTGACTCACTGCAACCTCCGCCTCCCAGGTTCAGGCGATTCTCTTGCCTCAGCCTCCCAAGTAGCTGAAACTACAGGCACGTGCCACCATGTCTGGCTAATTTATTTGTATTTTTAGTAGAGATGGGGTTTCACCATGTTGACCAGGCTGGTCTCAAACTCCTGATCTCAAGTAATCTGCCTGCCCAGGCCTCCCAAAGTGCTGGGATTATAAGTGTGAGCCACTGCGCCCAGCCTGGAGGAGGGTTTTGAAACCAGATCAAGTAAGAAATTCACTCTTTCATTAATTCTGCAAATATGTAGTAAATGCCCAATGTGTACCAGGTGTTTAAAAGCTAGGGATTCAGTGTTGAATAAGCCAGAAAAAGCTCTTGCTTTCATCAAGCTAACTTGCTAGTGAAGAAGGACAACTAAAGAACCTGATAGACACTTAACTGAATGTCAAGAAACCTCAGAACTAACTCTGGTTGACTCTTCTTGCCACTACTTGTTATTAATATAACTTTATTTAAGCTTCAGCTTCCTTAGGTATAAAAACAGACCCAAAAAACACACATACACTTTTAAAGAGACCTAAAGGGGCCAGGCGCAGTGGCTTATGCTTATAATCCCAGCATTTTGGGAGACCGAGGCAGGTGGACCACTTGAGGTCAGAGTTCAAAAGCAGCCTGCCCAAAATGGTGAAACCCCATCTCAACTAAAAATACAAAATTAACCAGGCATGATGATGGGTGCCTGTAATCTCAGCTAGTCGGGAGGCTAAGGCAAGAGAATCATTTTAACCTGGGAGGTGGAGGTTGGAGCAAGCCAAGATTGCTATCACTACACTCTAGCCTGGGTGACAGAATGGGACTCAGAGTGGGACTCTGTCTGAAGAAAAAAAAGAGAGGGGGCGGGGGGAGAGAGAGAGCGCGCTAAAAGAATAAAATCCCTTCCAATGCCAAAACTATATAAAAATAAAAAGAATTTTAGGAGTACAGAATAACCTTATTCAAATATCTGCAGGGCCACCTTGTGGAAGAATCAGAAGTATTCTATACAGCTCCAAGAAAGAGGATCAGTGAGGGCTGGAAGTGACAGAGACATGATTCTTTCTTGGTCAAAGAGAAAATTTTCAAAAACATTAGCTCCTTCCAACCAGTAACTTGTCTCCAAAATACAAAGTGTTAACAAAGCCTTGAAGCAGGTATTATTTTACTTTTACTGTTTTAAAAATTGAACTCCTTGATTGCTACTTCTGAATCAAGCAAATGGCTCAGGTTTATCACAGTCCCAAATCATATGAGGTGATACAAATGAGGGACAACCCACTAAACACACTCTGTAACACAGTGGTTCTCAACTGGTGGTGATTTTGTCCCCCAGGGGACATCTGGACATGTTTGGAGACATGTTTGGTTTTCATGACTGGGAGGGCTGGGGGGTAAGGGGAATATTGGCATCTAGTGGGTAGAGGCCAGAGATGCTGCTGAACATCCCACAGTGCACAGTACAGCCCCCTGTAACAGAGTTATCCAGTCCAAAATGTTAATAGTGCCAACAGTGAGAAACTCTGATGTTAGGTATTATCCGTAAACTATTTATTATATATATTTGCCTGTGTTGCCAGACTCCATGCCACCTGTAGTGAGTTTCTTTTTTTCTTTTTTTTTTTTTTTTGAGACAGACTCTCTTGTTGCCCCAGACTGGAGTACAATGGCACCATCTTGGCTCACTGCAATCTCCGCCTCCCGGATTCAAGCAATTCTCCTGCCTCAGCCTCTTGAGTAGCTGGGATTACAGTACATGCTACCACGCCTGGCTAATTTTTGTATTTTTAGTACAGATGGGGTTTTTGCCATGTTGGCCAAACTGGTCTTGAACTCCTGACCTTGTGATCCACCCACCTTGGCCTCCCGAAGTGCTGGGATTACAAGCATAAGCCACCATGCCCAGTGAGTTCTTCATTAAGCATTTTCAAGCAAAAGCTACAAGCCTTTTGCTTGGAATCTCTGTGTATATTTAATTCATCATGATTCCCTAGCATTAGTACCTTTCCTTGGCAAATAGTAGAAGGTCAATACTTTCATACTGGTTATCTGACTGCTAACTCACCAAGTTTATGAGCTGTCCAAAATCTAAAATTTTCTTATTCTAAAAAATTGTCTCATATTACATTTGTTATTTATTTTCTCTCCTGGAAATACCAGCCCAAAAGCTGTCCTTTAGTCATTATGTACAAACATACATGCATAGAACATTTAGAAAACATAAACAGTTTAAGCATGATTTTGAAAATTAAATGTATATTGACATTTTCAGAAAATAATTAGAAATAAAAAATTAAATTCTTATTACAGGGGTCCTTGAACTGAAAGAGGAAATCCACTCTAGTTATGGCTTTAAAAATAATGATCAGTAAAATAATATGTAGCTCTGAGAATCAGCTGATGAAACTAGGGCCAAGAAGTAAAAAACTTCTAAGTGTAGAGAGCATATTCAGACCAATCAAATTTTACATTTGTTCAAAAAATCACTTAGTTTCATTTTCTTTTTGTCCTCATGAGCAGAAAATTATGGGCAGCTGGTAAAGTGGATATTGACGTTAAATAGGAAGTGAATATTAACCTCCCACCAAGCCCTGTTATTGGAGGCCATTAATTTTTTACCAGGAAATGTAGTAAAACTTAAATCAAAAAAGTCAAATAAACTTCTACTTTCCCAGAAGCTCTCTGGAATAAACAGGTCAATAAATAACTTTTAAACAATTTATTTCAAATAGTTTTTAAAGATTTCTTAAATGTCTTGTTAAATAACATTTAAGTAGCTATTATTTATGCTTACCTCCAATTAATTTACACGTGTATTGAAAATTTTTTAAAGTTAAAAATAATGAAGTAGTTGGCATTACAAAAAGTCAACTAAAAGGTAACCTTGCATTTTAAAGTTTACTTAAGGGAACATCATTGCCATGATGTTTTGGCTGTATTTTTTAGGCTCAATAATCCCAAAGTATGTGGCATAAAAAACTTCTCTATTTCAACATCTAAGATAAACAATCCTCAGAAATAATTACTGACAACTGGATAAGAGTGAACCACAAGTGTATTAAAACAAAATATTTCACTGACTAAGGGGACTTGGAAAAAGAGAAGCATGCCAGGGAGGAAGCTGTTTAAATTATCTCCTAACTGTGAAATGACTAATTTACTAGATAAAACCAACAGGTGAAAACATACTATATTTTCATTTGAAATGACAAGATGTGACTACCACGGTGACTATACACAGAAAAGTCAAAGAAACCAAGGACTTTTCTGAGCTAGTTACAATGGGTCATACTTAAAACCACCACTGCCCTGCAAAACAGTGACTGGTTAGCATCTGATCATGTGAGTGACAGCAGTCAATAAGAATGGAAAATGAGAAGCAGAAGGCAAAGCACCATCAATCAATGTCAAGAGTTGCAATGTATAATACTCTTGCTATACATAAACACCAAGAAATGACTTCCACAATTTTATAATTATGTTTTTAACTTGATTCCATAGGAGTTTTAAAATTTCATATTAAGAGTAATAATCTTGTTTTTGTCAGGTTTTTCAAAGATCAGATGGCTGTAGATGTGTGGTATTATTTCTGAGGATTCTGTTCTGTTCCATTGGTCTGTATCTCTGTTTTGGTACCAGTACCATACTGTTTTGGTTACTGTAGCCTTGTAGTATAGTTTGAAGTCAGGTAGTGTGATGCCTCCAGCTTTATTCTTTTGACTTAGGATTGTCTTGGCAATGCGGGCTCTTTTTTGGTTCCATATGAACTTTAAAGCAGTTTTTTCCAATTCTGTGAAGAAACTCATTGGTAGCTTGATGGGAATGGCATTGACTCTATAAATTACCTTGGGCAGTATGGCCATTTTCACAATATTGATTCTTCCTATCCATGAGCATGGTATGTTCTTCCATTTGCCATCTGATCTTTGACAAACCTGACAAAAACAAGAAATGGGGAAAGGATTCCCTATTTAATAAATGGTGCTGGGAAAATTGGCTAGCCATAAGT
>NW_012099899.1:65403-93383 GCF_000951045.1 Mandrillus leucophaeus | reverse complement strand
ACCAACATGGCACAAGTATACATATGTAACAAACCTGCACGTTATTCACATGTACCCTAGAACTTAAAGTATAATAATAATAATAATAATAATAAAAAGACTAATAATCTGTGAGAATACCCAATTTTAAGTCTGTGTTCTATTAAGTTTACAGTCAAATGTCAGTATCAAAGTGCCTATCCTTTGTAAAGGCTCAAAACATATTTGTTGACATATAAAATATTTTTACTTTAAATATAAAAACTCTAAATTTTATTCATTTCCTATGTGTAATAGTCAGGATTCAACGAGCTAAAATATGCACTGGCAGGAACATTTAATCTAACCCAGGAGTCAGCTTCCATTACTCATCCCCAAAAGATGAGAAGCTAATCAAAATATTTTCATTCAAAAGTTAAACAGAAAAAAACTTTTTTTTTTGAAATGGAGTCTTGCTGTGTCGCCCAGGCTGGAGTGCAGTGGTGCGATCTTGGCTCACTGCAAACTCCACCTCCCAGGTTCACACCATTCTCCTGCCTCAGCCTCCCGAGTAGCTGGGACTACAGGTGCCTGCCACCATGTCCAGCTAATTTTTTGTATTTTTAGTAGAGATGGGGTTTCACCGTGTTAGCCAGGATGTTCTTGATCTCCTGACCTCGTGATCTGCCTGCCTCAGCCTCCCAAAGTGCTGGGGTTACAGAGGCATGAGTCACTGCACCTGGCTCGAGGGAAAAAAAAAACTTTAAAAGGAGAAAAGAAAGGTGACATTCATTAAGACTTTCAGTGTTTTGTGAGAAAATCTGTCTAAGAAAAATAATGTCAACTCATGGAAACAGTGGAAAACAAAATTATTTACTATTATTCAATAATATCGATATATACAACATACCATAGCATTTACAGGAAATGAAGGACCCACTGAATTCTCTAAAATAATCAAAGCAGCAGGAATGGGATAAAGACATTAAAAAACGCAGTAGAAAGCAGATGAGATTCAAAATTCGTGATTCATCTTACTGGTGCCATTCGTATTACCGGGTGTGCTCCGCAACCTTGCACTGCTTCATGAAGTGTTTCACCACACATAGCTCGAAATTCAACCAAGTGACAATACACAGCATCCATCTTAGGCACCAATCCAATGCTGACTAGAGAAAAACAAAGACCGTAAGGAAGAGAAAGTACAAAATTACATGGGTCGTATGCTGTGTTTATCACTGTAGTTTTAAATTTTATCCTTTTGTCAGGAACTTTCTAAAACCACGCAAACACACACCATGATTTCCAAAGTCTTCAAACAATGTCTTTAATTCAAACACTAACTCATACATATTATATTATAAAACAAATTAATAATGAGCATCAAATTGCCCACTTCATGAGCATGTGCATATGAGACAATCTTTTCTCAATGATAAGCCAGTGAATTTGAAAAACAAAGTCTTCAGAGAGCTAATCTGTAGCCAATCTTCTTCTTTTGGTTTTTTTAAGTTTAGTGTTTTACAATTTCTGAAACAGATACACACATGGCATATATTTGCCCAGGTAAGAATGCTATTATCAAAGCTTTAAAAGTGATTAGTGGTTCAACACAGTATTGAAAGGGTATGTGGAAAACTATTTACTTATATTTATAGACAACAATGATAATTACAACATGAAATTAGTAAATGAAATAAAGCTATTATTAAGTAAACCTATAATCTGAAATTGATATGCAATGATGACATGATACATGGGAGACTAATAATCACCATAAACAAAGACAAACTGATCCTAGCAAAGTATTTTTTTAAATTCTTGTATGTATTTTCTATTTCAATTTAACCTGTTTAGCTTTAATGTCTAGTTTTTAGTGCCTATTTTATTTGCAAGTGTATCTTTAACTTTAAAATGAATGACTCGATATATTATTAAAAATAATTATGAAAATAACTATCTATAAAGTCTGTCATTTAATACTAAAATGACTGGATGAATTTTCACTACATATGTAGAGTATGCATGAAATGACCTAAAATATAAGCTTCCAATTTATAATACTCCAGATGTTTATAAAAAATATCTGGAAGAGGCCGAGTGCCCTGGCTCACACCTGTAATCCCAGCACTTTGGGAGGCTGAGGTGGGCAGATCACGAGGTCAGGAGATCGAGACCATCCTGGCTAACACAGTGACACCCAGTGTCTACTAAAAAATATGCAAAAAATTAGCCAGTTGTGGTGGTGCATGCCTGTAATCCCAGTTACTTGGAAAGCCGAGGAAGGAGAATCGCTTGAACCCAGGAGTTGGAGGTTGCAGAGAGCTGAGATTGTGCTGCTGCACTCCAGCCTGAGTGACAGAATAATACATTCAAATTGCAGATAAGAGAGATTTAATTGCCTCACATCTCATTCCCAGATTTTTTCTTATTCAAAACTAAGTTAATTCAAATCTCAACATTTTAATTTATTCACTTGGAATTGTCAGAATATTTTGAATAGCATCAAGTTACATTTTCTTAACCCAAACTGTGGATTACAAATCCTGTTCACTGGATAGCAACATATAAAACCAACTTATGATACACATTTTGAATACTGAACTCCATTCAGGAAGGAATCCCAAAGCTGGGAGGGAACAACTGCTTTTTTGAGACAGTATGATGTTTGTTTGTTTGTTTACACTTTTCCCTCAACTCCTGCTTTATTTAATCTACTTCCTACAAATGATCAATTTTTAGTATGATAGTATAATGGATTCCTCCAACTCTCAGCAATTTTAATCATCTGACTTCCCCAAGGCAACCAATGCAACTTGATTTCCTTATACTTACTAAAGTATACAGCTGGTGTTAATCAGCCTAAAGTAACAAAAAGCTGAATAATAACAAAGTACACTGAGTGAAGGGTCTTCCTCACCCAACGCATCTCATAAGATCATGTCAGAAACTGATATAAGAAAGGCATCCCTTATATCATCCTATTCAAATTACTGTCATTTTTTATAGTTTTTGAAACTGTACTGTGGTACCAGGTGCACCATATATAAAATAACTTTAGGCTTAAAATTCAGTAATTTTCGTGGTTTTCATTTCTCATAATATATTCATTTTAAAGTAAAAGATACATTTTTAAATAAAATAAACATGAAAAACTAGACATCATGTGGTTGGCAAAAAATGTTAGTATTTTGAGTAGTTACTAAATGTGTCCTTCCTGGAAACCAGTCAGTTAAAATAGACTTACTCTTTTTTTCCTTGAAAATACCAAGTTTACAGCCAAACAACAACACTTACATAATGTGAGCAAATGATGTGGCGATTCCTCAAGAGATTTAAATAATTTTCAAATGCCTTGGAAATAATTCCTTTCAACTACAACCTCTCAGTAGAAAGAGATCATCTCATTTTCAGTACGTGAACTATCTATATGTAAAAACTATGATAAACTGTCATAAGGAAAAACGAGAAATAAAGTACTATACCAGCTATACCATGTACCAGTGGTGGCTAAGATAATTGGTTCATATGTGTGTATGTTACTTTTTATATTTCTCAATTACATATCTAATTTATCCTAAAGGAAGCCTATCAAGATTATGTATAACATAGATCTTACAACTAGAATTCATCTCTTACGGCACATCATAATAAAAAAGATGACAGTACAAGTACTATTTCAGCAACTGTTAGGAACTTACATTATAATAAGAATCAAACAGTGAATATATTTTAAGATTTTCTAAGAAGAAACACTAGAATATTTTAGATCTAAACTCAGTACTTAAGAAGTATGAGTATGTTTCACCAAAGTCAAATTCCAAACACCTTACTACTTCTACATAAACCCTAAATACACATGAGTAAAACTTGTATCTTATTTGAGAATGTGATACTTTAAAAAAAATGTGTGGACTGGCTAAAGAATCACAGGAGAAGAGAACTTATGAGATACATTGAACCAAGAATCATGAGAAAAAAAATTTACACTATGAATGAATTTAAGATCAGAAGTCCAAATATCTATGAATAATTTCATGTGATTTTTCAAGACAAAAATATTGCCATAATAAATGTCTTCAGTGAAACTCTGAAATAATCTCATAAATTTGTATATTCACTTTACAAATAGTCCTTTTCCATCAAAAAAGTACTTCAGATTAAATAGCACTTAGCCTCAAACCACGGGGGAAAATATCCTAACAAGAAACAATTTACCAGGCAGTCTATAATAATAAAGTATCACTACCCAAGGCATAATTTAAAAAGATACTTTGAACTAATATTTATGTTCCTTTTCAAGCTATTTCATTTAAAAGTTACTGATACTTAATATTCAATAATTAGTTAATATAGCTGTTTTCTTTATAAAAACAGATTTTCACACAACTTGACCTCTGATACAGATACACTCCACTGTTCACACATGCAGTGCCCATTAGAGTAGAAGAGGATGCACAGCCACTTTCACCAAGTGCACTGAGGCATGCATGAAGCACCTCTTCAGGCATGCCTGGAACCCAGAAAGGAGCAGCTCAGCCACTTGCAGCAGTTCCTTCCATGCTTGAAAGTGCTCTATATAGTCAATTGTAGACAAAAGTATTTCACAATTAAAGTAAGTAGCCACAAAGTATCAAAAAAGTATATATTTGGGTTTATTATACACAAATTTTAAGCATTTATATAAAGCTATCCACTCTGAATATTTTTAGCGTTCTGAGCCACAGGGGAAAAAAGCAACGATGTCTTATTTCTGAATTACACATAAACTTGAGGGGTGAAATCATCTTTTTTTTAATGGCTTTGAAAGTAAACCTAGAAGATACAACGCCCTGGCTCATTACGCTGACAAAAGTACAGTAATTTTTTTTTAAGTTTTTGATACAAACATACCTTATTTACAATCTTCATTAAACTTTCCCTTTTGGGACAAAGCATATAAAATTTTAATTCTACCTACAATTTAACTCAGTGACACTCACTAAGGGAGGAGCTATCGTTCCCTCAGGTATGTGTATTTGTTCATAATGACTAGGGATGGGGCAGATGCAGCACAACTGGCGTTTAAAGAAATGAGGCCAGAGATGTTAAAGGTCCTGCAATGTCCAAGGTATCCTGCACAACAAAAGACTGTGTTCCCAAAATGCTCACTAAACACCTGCTGAGAAAAATTAAATGTGTCACCAAATACCTTTATCAATAATTTTCCACTGCAGGAATGGATAGAATATGGGCAGTGTTTATTTTAAATAAATACAACATCCAGGACAAATGAGGGTGAAGGGTTATTTTCAACTCACCAGAGGCAGAGTCTTAAAATGGAATTTGATTATAAATAGGACAAATATACTAAGCTATCAATGATTCAAGCCCCCTTTAAGGAAGGAAAATGTTGAACTTCACAAATAAGTGTGAATATCATTTGTTAAAAGTGGAACAATGGAAAATAACACCTGAGAACCTTCAAAATAGGGCTGTTCATAATTACAGAACACAATTTTTAAAATCCACAGTCCAAATCTGATAAAATTTTGCTCTCTATTTAATGTCTCCACATCAGATTTGAAGGTTTCCCAAGTACGTTTTAATGATTTCACTTATTTTACCTCATATGCTTTTGTATCTTGTGAATACCTCTTTTAAAGTATGTTAATATTTCATTTTAAGAAAAATGAAATTTTACACTATGAATGAATTTAAGATCAAGAGGTTTAAAAGTACCATCAAATATAGTCCTATCATTTTGTCAATGTGTTATACAGGGACTACAACATAAATGCTATTACTTTTAACTTAAATGGTAAGGGGGCGAGTCAGTGTGAAAGGACTAAGAGTATTCAAATAACATGTCTGAAAAGCTCTCGGATGAAAATTTGAAATTATATTTTCAGTGGCATTTTTCTCAAGGGCTTCTGATATGAATAAAAGTTTTAGATTTAATCTTTCCAAAGCATCTTATTAACTACATCTTCTTTAATATGGGCCCTTTGGTAAAGACAACATGAAAAATACAAGTATTTATCAATTATCACCTATAATGACTGTGGATAAATTTTCCTGTTCCATACATCTAAATTCAGAACCTTTTTGAAAACCAATAATGCATTTTGTAAAAAGAAAAATGCAAAGAAAATAAAGACAATATTGTTTTAGTAATTTAGCAATACCTATTGGACTTACATTGGAGATGACTCGATGGAGTGAATTTACTAGCACATAGTGAAATGCAGAATGTGAATTCTGAGCCAGGCAGATCTACAGAAAAAGGAAAAAAAAAGCAGATTATTCATATGAGAAAAATACTCAGGAATAAAAGTGAAGACAAAAGAACCGCAAATAGAAAGTTTTTCTAAAAAACACGAAGTTTTAAGGTCTTGAAATGAACATCAACATGTAATAATGAGAAATACCAATAAAGGTGAACCTGTTTCTCTCTAGTCTTGCCATTTACAAACGATAACAGCATCAGTAAACACAGTTAGATAAAAACCAATGCTCTCACCTTAAAGTGTTGGTTGTTGTGAAGGCTTATGTGAAAGCAAGAAACAAGGCAGTTGATGGTAAGATCCACATCTGCAGACTGCCTGCCTCTTGAGAATGGCTTACCTGGATTAAGAAGCAGGTTCTATAAAAACTCCAACAGAAAACAAAAGCCTTTAAATATCCATGCAGTATTTCTTTACTATTATGTAATAACATCAACACATTACCCACATAGATGGCAGTAAAATTCAGTTGCCAGAAGCAGCACAAAGCACCAATACTGTGCTTCATCAGTCTGATACAATTCTTCCTATACCATATATAGGTTCCTTTCAGGCCCTAATTGCCACATTATTTTAAACCCAAGTCTGCATATTTATGCTCATTTAAGAAAATGGTATTTTCTTCACACTCAGTCCATTTAGGCTGATGAACATAGTAACAACAAAAGCAAGGTCTATGAACTTATCAAAGAAGAATCAGAACTTTAATGTTAGCAATTATCTTTGACATAATACTTACGCTAGAAAATTCATTTAATTTTCTTACACTTTGTAGTAGAGAAAGAACATGCATGTTACCTTAAGATCAACCACCATGGACTGAACAAGTAGGAAAATGACAGAGTTCTATTTCCAATTGATGTAAATATGCACTTTGCACAGTTTGACACAGGCAATTGAAGCACTTTCTGTCAGCTGCCTGCTTCCTCCATGGCCAGCAAGAGCTTTTTGTAGACTGTCCAGAAACAACTTCTACAGAATTCAAATATAGCGATAACATAATGTATGAAGTTTCTTCTATTCCAGATGTACCTAATATCATAGCAGATTAACAGCCTCTAAAACTCATCCTATAAAGAATGCATAATTCATATTTGTGGTTTTCAATTTCATAATTTGAGTGGTGGTCATTTAAATGTTTCTCAAATTTAAAAAAAATATATATTTTTTCCTATTTCTGTATTGAACTACTAAAAGAATATACAAAACAGTCCTTCCCAAACAAGGAAGCTGTTTTCTGAACTTTTCTTTTTCCCCCCTGATATGGAGTTTTCCTCTGTCACCCAGGTTGGAGTTCGGAGGCATGATCTCAGCTCACTGCAACCTCTGCCTCCTGGGGTCAAGCGATTCTCCTGTCTCAGCCTTCAGAGTAGCTGGCATTACAGGCACCTGCCACCACACCTGGCTAATTTTTGTATTTTTGGTAGAGACAAAGTTTTGCCATGTTGGCCAGGCTAGTCTTGACCTCTGAGCTCAAGTGATCCTTCTGCCTCAGCCTCCCAAAGTGCTGGGATTACAGGCGTGAGCCACCATGCCTAGCCTTCAACTTTGAATTCAGCTGATCATATCTTCTTTTTGATATTTAAAATCTAAATATTGTACTATCTTGGCTCTGGTCTATGATGAACTGTTCCATCCTTTTCTAACACTCCAGACTATATTCAATGTTCAGCCTTCTAAATAAGAATATATTCAAGGCTGTTCTGTTGCTCTAAATTTGTTTCTCAAAATAAAATCATCTACTCTTGTGATGTCAACCCCTCTTTACAGTTCATTAACAAATGTCTTCCCTTGACTTTTCTCCTAAATGAATATCTCATATCTCCACCTACATGTATTCTCAAATATAACATGTCAAAAACTCACCCAACACCAGCATAATATATTCTTCTCAAGTATACATGGAACGTTCTCCAAAACAGATCATATATTAGGCTACACAATAGGTCTTAATGCATTTAAAGAAACTGAAATCATACGAAGTATGTTTTCTGATCATAATGGAAATGAAAAACCAACAGCAGATGAAAAAATAAAAAATTCACAAATATGTGAAAAGTTGTGAATCTTAACCAATAGATCAAAGGAAAAAATCACAAAGAAAATTAGAAACCATCTTGAGACAAATGAAAATGAAAACACACTAAAACTTACATGATGCAGTGAATGCAGGGCTAAAAGGAAAGTTTAAGGCTGTAAACACTTACATTAAAAAATAAGAAAGTTCTCAACTCAATAACCTAACCATACACCTCAAGGAACTAGAAAAACAGTAAACTACACCAAAGCTAGCAGAAGGAAGGAAATAGTAAAGATTAGAGTGAAAATAGAGAAAAGAAAAACAATGGAGAAAAATTACAAAATGAGAAGTTGATTCTTTGAAAAAGTCAAGAAAACTCTAGCTAGTTCAATTAACAAAAAAAAAAATAAGTAAATAAAAGAGAGACAGAGAGAAAGAACACCAAATTACTAAAGTCAGATAGTAAAGTGGTGACACGGCCAGGCACAGTGCCCCATGCCTGTAATCCCAGCACTTTGGGAAGCCAAGGCAGGCAAAACACTTGAGTTCAGGAGTTTAAGACCAGTCTAAACAATATGATAAAGCCCCATCTCTGCTAAGAAGACAAAAATTACACAAGCATAGTGGTGCACACCTGTAGTTTCAGCTACTCGGGAGGCTGAGGTGGGAGCATCGCTTGAACCCAGGAGGCGGAGGTTGCAGTGAGCAAAGATCATGTCACTGCACTCCAGCCTGGGTGAAAGAACAAGATTCCATCTAAAAAAAAAAAAGAAAAAAGAAATAGAAGAAAGAAAGTAGTGACACTACTGATTTTACAAAACTAAAAAGGATGATGAGATACTATGTGAAACTATATGCCAACAATTTGGATAACCTGGACAAAATGGACAAATTCCTACAAACACACAATTTACCAAAACTAACTCATGAGGAAATAGAAAATCTAAATAGAACTGTAACTAGTAAGGGGATCAAATCAGTAATCAAAAAGCACTCAAAGAAAAGGCCAGGATCAGATATCTTTCACTGGTTTATTCTACCCAAAATTTAAAGAAGAATGCTTCTCAAACACTTCCAAAAAGTTAAAGAGAAGGGAACACTTCTCCTCCTTAGTTCTATGAGTGCAACATTACTCTGGTACTAAAGCCAGACAAAAATACTACAAGAAAACTACAGGTCAATAATACCTTAAGAATATTGATGAAAAACTCAACAAAATTGACAGCCTATTAAAAGGATGACATACTATGACCAAGTGAAATTTATTCCAGGAGCACAGGATGGTTCAACAACAACAACAAAAAATCAATGTAATACACCACATTAACAGAATGAAGAAGAAACTCCACATGATCATCTGAATCGATACAGAAAAGCCACTTGACAAAGTTCAACACCTTTCATGACAAAAAACACTCAAGCTAGGAATAGAAAGATATTTCCTCAACATCATGAATGCCGTATATTAAAAACCAATAGGTAACAACACACTCAATAGTGAAAGACTGAAAGGTTTTCCTCTAAGATCAGGAACAGCATGAGGATGCCCAGTTTTCTACTTCTATTTGGCATAATACTAGAAATTCTAGACAGAGCAATTAGGCAAGAAAAAGATGGAAAAGTCACCCAAATTGGACAGAAAGAAGCAAAATTATGTCTATTCACAGATAATATATATGTAGAAATCCCTAAAGATGACACATACACACCAAAAACAAACTTACAGCTAATAAATTCAAAGTCATAGAATAAAAAATCAGCACACAAAAACCAGCTGGATTTCTATACATTCACAATGAAAAATACAAAAAGGAAATTAAGAAAATTCCACTTATGATAGCATCAAAAATAAAATACGTGGGAATTAATGAGGTGAAAAACGTATACAATTAAAAACTACAAAACATTGCTGAAAGAAATTAAACATAAATGAATGTAAAGATATCCCACGTTCCTAGATTGTTAAGGTAACAGTATTACCCAAAGCAATATACAGATTCAATGCAATCCCTATCAAAATCCCAATGTTATTTTTCACACAAAAAAAGAAAAACCCATCCTAAAATTCATATGAACCTCAAAGAACCGCATAATAGTCAAACCTATCTTGAAAAACAATAAAGTTGGAAAACTCACACTTTCTTATTTGAAAACTTACTGCAAAGCTACAGTAATCAAAACAATGTGGTACTAGCATAAGCACAGTTATACAGACCAATGGAATAGAGAGCCCAGAAAGAAACCTCACACATATGACCAAACAATTTTTGACAAAGGTGGTAAGACCATTCAATGGAGAAAGAACAGTCTTTTCAACAAATGATGCTAGGAAAACTGATTATCCAGATGCAAAAGAATGAAGATGGACCCTTCTCTTACATCACATACAAAAATTAACTCAAAATAGATCAAAGACCAAAACTTAACAGTAAAGCTATAAAACTCCTAGAAGAAAACAAAGGAAAGAAATATTTCCAACATTGGATTTGGCAAAGATTTCTTGCATGTGATGCCAAAAAAGCACAGGCAATGAAAGAAAAAACAGATAAATTGGACTTCATCAAAATAAAAATTTCGTGTATCAAAGGACACTATCAAGAAGATGAAATGACAATCCACAGAGTGGGAGAAAATACTTGCAAATAATATATCTCATAAGGGATTAATAACCAGAATATATTAAAAATTCCTATAACTAAAAAATAAAATTTAGAGCCTTACAGTTTACAGTTTTTTAAAAAAAAAAAAAACTGAAAATAGATAAACCAAGCCATTGCCTCAAGAAATAACAATATAAATAAAATGAAAGCTAAAATTAATGAAACAGAAAAATTTCAATGCTAGAAAACAGCTGGGCGCAGTGGCTTACGCCTGTAATACCAGCACTTTGGGAGGCTGAGGTGGGTGGATCATGAGGTCAGGAGTTTGAGACTAGCCTGACCAACATGGTGAAACCCAGTCTTTACTAAAAATATGAAAACTAGCCAGGTGTGGTGGCGGATGCTTATAATTCCAGCTACTCAGGAGGCTGAGGCAGGAGAATTCCTTGAACCCAGAAGGCGGAGGTTGCAGTGAGCCAAGATCGTGCCATTGCACTCCAGCATGGGTGACAGAGCGAGACTCCATCTCAAAAAAAAAAAAAAAAAAATCAAAGACTAGGTTTTAAAGACCAATAAAATAGTAAACATGAAAGGGGAAAAAGAGAAATGAGGAAATAGTTACAAACATAGATATTGGAAATTATTATATGAGAATATAGAAATATAATACAACCTTTATATAATTGTACGAACAAAATATATAAATATTATATACAACTATTTGCTGATAAAATTGAAAAATACATTTTTTAAGCAAAGAACAAACCATCAAAAGTGACTTTAAAAACAACAGAAATTCTTCAAAAAATTAAAAATAGAATAACCATATGATCCAGCATTTCTACTTCTGGAGTTATATTCAGAAGAATGAAAGCAGGGCCTTGAAGTTATTTGGACACCCACATTCACAGTAGCATTATTTGTAATAGCCAAAAGATGGAAACAACCAAAAAATCCACTGGCAGATAAACTTAGGTAAATAAAAGGTTGGTATATACATACAATGGAGTACCTTTCAGCCTTAAAGACAAAGAAAATCCTGACATGCTACAACAAGATGAATACTATTTCGGCCATAAAAAAGAATAAAATCCTGTCTTTCAAGGCAACATGAATGGAACTGGAGGACATTATGCTAAATAAAATAAGCTCATGTCAAAAAGACAAATACTGTATGATTCCACTTATGTTAGGTAGTCAAATTCAGAGAGAGGGAAAGTAGAAGGATGGTTGCCAGGAGTTGCGGGTAGGAAAGAATGGAGAGCTGTTGAATAGATACAGAATTTGTTTTGCAAGATGAAAAGGTTTTGGAGGTTGGTTGCACAGCAATGTGAAAGACGGTGCTACTAAACTATATACTTAACAATGGTTAAGATGGTAAATTTTGTTATGTGTATTCTACCGCATAAAAAATTTAAAAAGAGACAGAAAAACTACATAGATCCATAAGGAAGCTCAAATAAACAGTGATTAATGAGTTTTAAAGACAATAGATAGGCTAGTTCTAGAAATAGCATAAGAAACCAGTAGTAGTACTTGACTTAGGAAGAAAAGTATAAACTGAAGGTCAAGAGGGAGTAGGAGGCTTACTTTTCCACTGAATCCCCTTCCTGATGTATAGTGAAAATTTCCATTATGCCCA
This sequence comes from Mandrillus leucophaeus, assembly GCF_000951045.1. NCBI lineage: Eukaryota > Metazoa > Chordata > Mammalia > Primates > Cercopithecidae > Mandrillus > Mandrillus leucophaeus. The sequence goes on along the minus strand of NW_012099899.1, from coordinate 80,897 downwards.
TTTGTTTTCTTTAAAATTAATGATACACAAAAGTCAAAGGAAATCTTAAGAGCTTCTAACCTTGATGATTTTACAATGAATTTCTATCTAATCAGATAATTTCTATAACTTAAATTATTCCAGGTCACAGAAAAGACTGATAGTTCTCAAATTCGTATTATTAATTGAGCACATATAAGTGTTAGAATAACTAGTTACTTTCAGAAGTGATAATGCATATTATGTTAAATATACACATTTTCTAAGAATCAGAAAGCTGAAGCACTGGAAGGAAATGTTTTATTAAGTAGCTACTCAATACTTTTGCCAATAGCCAACCAAGTTTACCTCACACAGACACAAACGAACATACTAAAAGTAAGGATTTCCAAATATATTTCAACTCCAAATTTAAAGTGAAAGTTTAGTAACATAGCAACTATCTGATTGGATACAATTCCGCTCTAAAACTAGAGTTCAGTGCCCTTTATCTTTTGTACATTATTAATTTTAAAATTTTTGATGTATTAATATTTATGAAGAACATAGTCACATTTCTATAGATATACAGAGATCAAATCAAGGTAATTAGCACATCCATCATCTCATTTATCATTTTTTTGTGCTGAAAACTTTCAACATCCTCCTCCTAGCTCTTTAAAACTGTGTAACATATTGTTGTTAATTACAGTCATCTTACAGTGGTATACAACACTAGAACCCACTCTTCCTATCTAGCTGTAATTTTACAGTGGTATACAACACTAGAACCTGCTCTTCCTATCTAGCTGTAATTTTACAGTGGTATACAACACTAGAACTTGCTCTTCCTATCTAGCTGTAACTTTGAATCCTTTAACAAATTGCTCCCTACCCTTCCTGTACCCTATCCTTCCCAGTCTGTAGTATTCTGTTCTACTTTTCACTTCTATGAGATCAACTGTTTTTTAGCTTCCACATATGAATGTGAACACGCAGTACTGGCTTAACGTTCTGTCCCTGACTTATTTCACTTAATATAATGTCCTCCAGTTCAATTCATGTGCCTCAAAATACAGGATTTCATTCTTTTTTATGGCTGATTAGTATTCCATTGTGTATATGTACCATATTTTCTTTATGCATTCATCCGTTGTTTCATACTTAGGATGTTTCCATATCTTGGCCATTGTGAATAGTGCTGCAATAAACATGGGGGTGCAGATGTCTCACCAATATACTGATTTCCTTTCCTTTAGATAAGTGTCCAATAATAAATTGTTGGATCACATAAGAGCTCCATTTGCAGTTTTTTTGAGGAACCTTCACACTGTTCTCCATAGTGGCTGTACTACTTTACATTCCCACTAGCCACGTTTAAGTGTTCACTTTTCTCCACATCTTTGCCAGCATTTGGTATTTTTTGTCATTTTGATAGTAGCCATTCTGAGTGGGGTGAGACGATACCTCATTGTGATTTTGATTTGCATTTCCCTGATGACTACTGATGTTGAGCTTTTTAAAAATATATATTTGTTGGTTACTTGTCTGTCTTCTTGTAAGAAATGTCTATTCAAGTCATTTGTGTATTTTTAACAGGTTTTTTTTTTTTTTTTTTTTTTGCTGTTGAGATGTCAGAGTTTCTTGTATATTCGGCCATTAATCCTCTGCTGGATACATACTTTGCAAATATTTTCTTCCATTCTTCAGGTTGTCTTTTAACTCTGCCAATTGTTTCCTTTGCATTAATATTAATTTTTTAAAGAAAAGTAACTTAAATGTTTGACAGTATGGAATTAAAAATATGGTATATTCAAGCTGGGTGCGGTGGTGCATGCTTATAGTTGCAGCTATCTGAAGGCTGAGGCAGAATAAGATGGCATAAACTCAGATGTTTGAGACCAGACTGGGCAACTAGCAAGACTTAGTCTCAAGACTTAGTCTCTTTTTTATAAAATGGTATATTCAATTTGGGGAACACCATACAGCAGTTAAAGACAATGACCTAGATGAACAATGGTTCTCAAACTTCAGTATGCATCAAAATCACTTGAAGGACTTTCTAAAAACAGCTGTTCCCCACCCCCATGGCTTCTGACGCTGCAGGACTGGAGTAGGGACCTAAGAATTTGCATTTCTCCCAAGTTTCCAGGTGATGCTGATGCTGCTGGTCTGAAGACCATGCTTTGAGAAACACTGAACTATATACCTATCTGTAATATGAAAGCTAAACTGGAAGACAACACATTTAACCCCTTGTAGTGGCTGTCCCCAGGAAAGAAGAAAAAGAAATTAGTGGGATTTGTAATTAAGTGAGAATTTATGGAAGTATTACTTGTTCCCAAGTTTTAAAAGCCATATGAGGACTAAGCTCTGATTTTTAAACTTGCCCAAATTTCTACCTAAGAGGTCTAGGGAGTCACGCCCTACAAACCATAAATTCTCATCAGATGGGTTTTATTTGACCCTATATATCGTGACTTACTTTTCAATCTGACTCTGGCATAACACATGAGACAAGGAAAAAATATTTAGCCCAGAATAAATTTCCTTGCCATACCTTGAAATTGCCGTGCAGTCTCTTGTGGGAAAAATCCACATTCTATAGAGAATCCCCTTTTCCCTTTCTTTCCCTTCCTTCTTTTCCAGACCTAGGAGATAATCAACTAAGACCCAGGCACCCTTTTAGGTCTAATAACAAACATTTTACAACCTGCTCCCTCTCTCTGAAGTCCGCTGAAGAGAGTCCTCTGCACCATAAAACTTGGTCTCCACAATCCTTTTATCTTAACCTGGACAGTCCTTTCCATTAATCTCAAGTCTTCAGATAAACTCAACCAACTGTCAACCAGAAAATATTAAAATTTACCTATAGCCTGGAAGCTTTCACTTTGAGTTGTCCTGCCTTTCTAAACCAAACCAATGCATTTCTTAAATGTATTTAATGGATGTTTCACGCCTTCCCACAATATATAAAACGAAGCTGTTCCTCAACCACTTTGGGTACATGTTCTCAGGACCTCCTGAGGGCTGTGTCATGGGTCATGGTCACTCATATTTGGTTCAGAATAAATCTCTTCAAATATTTTGTAGTTTGACTCTTTTTGTGGACACATACATAAACTTCTTAAAACAAGAGCAATATATAAAAATGTTAATAGGAATATGGGGAGCTGTCATATTCTTCGTACATTTCAAATATTTCTTCTTTAAAAAATATACCCCATCTCTACTAAAAACAAACAGGTGACTGGGAAAATATTTATAGACTAAAAATGTAGGACTACTGCTCTTAATATACAAAAAGTTCCACAAATTCATAAGGAACTGGAAGCAACATAACAGAAGAATAAGTAAAGGAAGTCAATGGACACTTGCAAAACAAGACATTCAAATGGCCAAGAAACGTATGAACTATTTTCAAACCTCACTAATCTTAAGAAGAACAAAAATTACAATGAGATACTGTCTTTGTTCTCAATATTTGAGAATTTTAATTAGCAATCTCATTTGGAAAATCAATGTTTAAGTCATTAATACTTTTTATATCACTTATTTAATCTGAATTATTTTTAGTTCACTTTAAGTTACAATGAACATATAACGAGCATCAGCAATTTGAAGTGTACAACTTAATGAACTTTCAGAAGAGTCACATAACCACAACCACGATCATGGCATAGAACATTTCAAACATCACCACAATCAATCCCCTACTGCCCCTTTGCAGTAAATTTCCTTCCCTAACTCCCATTCCTGGCATCCACTGATGTGCTTTCTGTCCCGAATTTTGCCTTCTCCAAAAATTTTAAAATTTTAAAAGAAATGACATTTCTTTCACTTAGCATAACACATTTGAGATTCACATATATTGCCGAGATTGCGCCACTGCACTCCCGCCCAGCAACAGAGCGAGACTCCGTCTCAAACAAAACAAAACAAAACACACAAAAAAACAGCTAATCCTGATAAAAATGGAGGAAAATAGGCAATTCAGTGGGAATGAAACTGTGACCTGGTGCAATTATTGGGGAATGTAAATCTAGTAATAACTATTACAAATTTTAAATGCAAATGTTCTTGACACAGAAACCCAAGATTTGGGATTCAGTCTATAGAATTAAAAGCATCAGTTAACAAGAATATATGAACAAGATATTTGCTTAAGGTTTAACTACAGCATCGAAAATCTGAAAACATCTGAATATCCACCCATTCAGTGAAATGGCTAAGTAAATAAGGCTCATTAGTGTAACAGAATGTTACCTAATATTGAAAAGAATGTGTTACCACTCTATCAACTATTTTGAGGAACAGCTAAAATATTTTCTTAGATAAATAAAGCAAGATGCAAAGTAATGTGCATAAAATAATTTCATTTTAAAATATAACCACCACCATCCTAAGCATGAATATCTATTTTGCATTTGAATGTACAGGTAAGTAGATGTGAGTGGAAGGATACACACCAGCCAAGAACACTAATTAGCTCAGAGGGAATGTGAGTAGAAAAGGGTGAGAATACTACTTTATTTTATTATTTTATTATTTTTGTTTGTTTGTATATTGAGATGGAGTCTGGCTCTGTCACCCAGGCTGCAGTGCAGTGGCATGATCTCAGCTCACTGCAACCTCTACCTTCCAGGTTCAAGCAATTCTGCCTGCCTCAACCTCCTAAGTAGCTGGGATCACAGGCACCTGCCACCACCTCCAGCTATTTATTTTTAAAATACATTTTTAAAAATACAATTTTTAAGCAGGTGCAGTGGCTCACACTTGTAATCCTGGCACTTTGGGAGGCCAAGGCAGGCAGATCACCTGAGGGTAGGAGTTGGAGACCAGCCTGACCAACATGGAGAAACTCCATGTCTACTAAAAATAGAAAATTAGCAGGCATGGTGGCACATGCCTGTAATCCCAGATACTCGGGAGATTGAGGCAGGAGAACTGCTTGAACCTGGGAGGCAGAGGTTGCAGTGAGCCAAGATGGTGCCATTGCACTCCAGCCTGGGCAACAAGAGCAAAACTCCATCTCAAAACAAAACAAAACAAAACAAAAATAAATCCAGAAAGATTCAAAAATCTGAACTTCTAAATCTAGAAAATATCAGAGAAAAATTAAAAAGCATATTTCAAAAATCTTGGCACATGCCAAAAAGGTCACATGCTGAATTATTCCATTTATGTAAAATGTCTAGTTTAGAACACGTAAATCCATAGAGACAAAAAACTAGAACAGTGGTTGCCAAGGGCTGCAAGAGGAGAAAAGCAGGCAGTGACTACTAATGGGCTTCCTTTTCAGAAGATGAAAGTGTTCCGCACAGAAACAGTGGTGACTGATGATTGTACAACTTCGTTAATCCAGGGACTAGGCCAGGGAAGGGCTAGTGCAAGCGGAGGGCCAGGGCAGGGCAGGGACAGGGTAGCACAGGCCCAAGACAGGGCAAGGGTGGGGCCAGGGCAGGACCAAGACAGACCAGGTAATGGTATGGTAGGTCCAGGACACGGGCAGGGCAGGGCCAGGCCAAATGTCAAGGCCATGGCCAGAGCAGGGCCAAGGCAGAGGCAGGGCCATGGCATGGCAGGGCCAGCGTAGCATAGGGCCAAGGAAATTCCAGGGCATTTAGGAACGAGGGCAGGGGCAGGGCCGGGGTCAAAGTAGGGCCAGAAGCAGGGCAGGGCCAGAGCCAGATCAGAATCAGGACTATGCCAGGACCAGTAGCAGGGTAAGGGCCATGGCAGGACCAGGGACAGGGCCACGGGCATGGCCAAGTCAGGGGCCGGGCCAAGGCAGGGCCTTGGCATGGGCAGTGTTGGGCAGGGCAGGTCCAGAGTAGTGCAGTTCCCAGTCAGGGCTAGGCCAGGACAGGACCAGAACCGGGTCAGGGCCAGGACCAGGGCAGAACTGGGGCAGAGTCACTGCCAGGGAAAAACCAGGAACAGGATCACAGCCAGGCACATGACCGGACCAGGGCCAGGACAGGGCCAGAAGTAGGGCAGAACCAGAGCCAGGGCAGGGCTAGGGTAGCACAGGGCCAAGGCAGGGCAAGGCCAGTGTAGAGCAAGGACTAGGCCAGGGTGTGGCAGGGCAGGGACAGGGAAGTTCAGGGCCAGAGCCAGGTCCAGGACATGGACAGGACAGGGCCAGAAATATGTCAGGACCAGAAAGGGGCCAGGGCAAGGGCAAGGCCAGAGAAGACCTAGACAAAAAGCATGGCCAGGGAGGTACCAGGGCAAGGGCAGAGCCAGAGCAAGGGCAGGGCCAGGGCAGAACCAGAGCCAGGGCAGGCCAAAGGCAGGGCCAGGGCAGGGCAAGGCCAGGGGAGGGCAGGTCCAGGGAAGGGTGAGGGCAGGGCCAGGGCAAGATACCACAGGGCCAGGGCAGGACCAAGGAGGGGCCAAGGCATGGCCAGCATGGGGACTGAGCACTATCAGGGCCAGGGCTGAGCCAGGACCAGCGCAGGGACAGGTGCCGGGCCAGGGCCAAGCCTGGGCCAGGGACAGGGCCAGAGCAAGGGCAGAGCCAGGGAGAAGGCAGAACCAGACATGGTCCAGAGCAAGGGCACGGCCAAGGCAGAACCAGGACCAGGACAAGGCAAAGCCAAGGCCAGGACAGGGCAAGGCCAGGGTAGGACAAGGCCAGGGTAGGAGAAGGCCAGGGTAGGGGTAGGGCCAGGGCCAGGTCAGAAGCAGGTCAGGGCAGGGCTAGAGTAGCACAGGGCATGGCCAAAAGCAGGGCAGGACTATAGCAGCGGCAGGACTAGGCACAGGGCCAGGGCAAGCACTGGACCAGGCCATGGTGGGGACAATACACGGCCAGAACAGAGGATGACAAGGCAGGTCCAGGGCCATGTCATGGACAGGGTAGGCCCAGGGGCAGGCAAGGGTAGGGCCAGGGCAAGGCCGGAGAGAAGCCAGGGCCAAGGCAGTGCCAGGGCAATGCAGGGCCAATGCAGGGTGAGGGCAAGGCTGCGGCGTGGAAGGGCAGGGAAGGACCAAGGAAGGGTCAGGACAAGGCCAGAGCAGGCTCAGGGCCAGGACAATGGTACAGCCAGGGCCAGGAACACGGTAGAACCAGGGCTGGGCCCAGGCTGGGACGCACAGGGCAGGGCATGGCCTGTGCAAGGCAGGGCCAGAGTCAGGCCATAGAGAGGGGAGGGCCAACACCAAGGCAGAGTCAGGGTAGTTCCAGGGCTGAGCAGGGTCAGGGCAGGTCCAGAGTTGAGGCAGGGCTAGGGTCCAGGCAGGGCCATGACAATACCAGGGCAGAGGAGGGCAGGACAATGGCAGGACTGGGCCATGGCGATGCCTGGTCAACTCCAGGGCAGGGCCAGAAGCAGGACAGGACCAGAGCTAATGCTCAGGACAGGGACAGGGCATGGCAGGAAGTGCCAGAGCAGGGACAGGCCAAGGTTGGAGCAGGGCAAATCAAGGCCAGGACACTTCCAAGTCCAGCTCTGGCCCTGCCTTGGCCCTAGCCCCTCCCTGGCCTGACCTTATCTCTGGCCCTGCCCTGTCCATGCTTTGTGTATTTGACCAATGTTTCATAACCAGAATCCTACAAGGAACTTAAACAAACTAATGAGCTATTTTTCTGCATTTTTAGTAGAGACAGGGTTTCACAATGTTGCCCAGGCTGCTCCCGAACTTCTGAGCTCATGCCGTCCACCAGACTTGGCCTCCCAGAGTGCTGGGATTACAGGAGTGAACCACCGTGCCAGGCCAAGTATTTAACCTCTTTATGCCAAACGTAACCTTTTTTACATTTGGAAAATGGGGATGCTGTAAGTGCCTACTATATAGAGTTACTGTGAGAATTAATGCCTCACATATATACCCATTTATATAGCTATACTCTTAAAATAGTACCAGAAACAAAGAAAGTACTGGTTAAAATTTAGTTATTACTAACTATCACAAACATTGTTACTATTGCAAATAACATAGTACATAGACAATATTGTTACTATTATAGTTATCTTAAAAACCTAAAAACAAAATTTTAAATAATATTCTAACATAATCTTTCCTGCTCTGACCTGGCTCTGCCCTAGCACTGGCCCTGTCTCTAGTCCTACCATATCCCCGGCCCTGACCCCTCCATGGCCCTGTTGCTACCCTGGCCCTTCCCATCTCCAGGTCTTACCATGGCCCCACCCTGGTCGTGACCCTGGCCCTACCCCTATAGAACAGAGAAGAGGGAGGGCAGAGCCAGGGAAGGGCCAGGGCAAATAAGGGACAGGACACGTCCAAGTCCCAGAAAGGGCCATAGCCATGACAGAGCCAGGGCGAGTCTTTGGCAGGGCCAGGTTCCAGGCCAGGGCCAGGGAAGGGTCATGGAAGAGTCACTATATGGTCAAGGTCCAGGCCAAAGCCAGGGCAAGGGCAGGGTCAGGTCTGCATAAGGGCAGGACCAGGGCCAGGGATATGGCAGCACCAGGGGCAGGGCCAAGGCCAGGGCTATGCCAGGACAGAACAAGAGCAGAACAGGGCAGGACCAGAGCCACGCCGTAGAGAGGGCAGGGCAAACGCCAAGGAAAGGCCAGGGTAGTGCCAAGGCTGAGGCAAGGTCAGAGGAAGTCCAGGACTGAGTCACGGCTAGAACCAAGACAGGAGCAAAGGCCAGGGCAGATCTAGGGCACAAGCAGGGCAGGCTAGGGCAGGGCAATAACAAGACCAGGCCATGGCAGGGCCAGCCCAAGACAGAACAGGGCACAGGCAAGGTGGGGCCAGGGCCGTGGTTGGGGAAGGATAAGGACCAGGGTCCAGGCCAGGGCAAGGGTATGGCCAAGGCAGAGGTAGGACCAGAGCCAGGGTCTGGGCAGGGATAAAGCAGGTCCATTGCAGGGCCAGGATTCAGATTAGGGCCAGATTAGGGCTGGCGCAGGGCCAGGGCCGGGGCTGGGGCCGGGGCCGGGGCCTGGTCAGGGCCAGGGCCAGGACCAGGGAAGGGCAATGTCAGGACCAGGGCAAAGCCCAGCAAGACCAAGGCCAGGGCAGGACCAGCAACATGGCTAGGGCCAGGGCAGCGACAGGGTCAGGACTACGGTCAGAATAGCATGTCAGGTTAGGGCCAGGACAAATCATGGCCAGGACAGGGTGGGGTCCAGGACTGGGCCAGGTTATGGCCTTAAGCAGTGAAGGGCAAGGGCCAGGGCCAGGGTCCATGCCAGTGCCAGGGCCAATCCAGGGCAGGGGGAGGGGCAGGACCATGGCTTGGGCAGGACCAGGTTCAGGGTAGGAGCAAAACAAGGGCAATGACAGTGCAAGTTCTTGACACAGCCAGGGTCTAGTACAGGGTCAGGGCAGGGCCAAGGCAGGGTCTGAGCCATGGTAAGACTTGTGACCGGGCTGGGGCTAGGACAGTGACAGGGCCAGAGTCAGGGCAAGGGCCAGAGCAGTGCAAGGCCAGGATAGGGCCAGGCATTTCAGTGTCAGGACAGGGTCAGGGCCAGGGCAGAACCAGGGTAAGATCTCAAGCAGGGAAGGGCCAGGGCCAGGAGAAGGCCAGGGCAGGGCCATGACAGGGCCAAGGGCTTCGTTAGGGCCAGGGCAGGGTAAGGGCCAGGTCCAAGGCCAAGGTAGGGACAGGGCCAGAAATATGGCAGGACCAGCGGCAACGCCAAAGCCAGGGCTGAGCCATGGCTGAGTCAGGGCAGGGCATAGTATGGCCAGTACAGGACAGGACTAGAGCCAGACCACAGAGAGAGCAGGGCCAATGCCAAGGCAGAGCCACAATAGTGCAAAGGCTGAGGCAGTATCAGGGTATGTCCAGGGTGGGGCCAGGGCCAGAACCAAGCCAGGGCATGGCCAAGGCAGGGTAGGGCAGGACAATGGCATGGCCAGGTCCGTGCTGGGACAAGGCAGAACAGGGCAAGGCGATGGCAGGGGCAGGGCAGGGACAGGCTTAGGCAGGCCAGGGTCACTTCAGGGCCAGGACACCTCCAAGTCTAGTTCAGGACCAGGGACAGGGCTTTGGTAGGACAAAGGGAGAGCCAGGGTCAGGTCTGAGCTAGGGCCAGGTCCACAGCAGGGCCTAACCAAGGCTAGGGTGAGGGCCAAAGTAGGGTTAGGGCAGAGTGAAAGCCAGAGCAGGGAGAAAGCAGAACCAGGGCAGGGTGATGACACAGCCAGAGCACGGCAGGGCAGGGTGGTGCCAAGACCAGGGGCAGACCACTGCCAGTTCAGGCCACGTGAAGGCTGGGGCAAGGGCAGAGACAGGAAATGCTCTGAGTCAGGGCCAGGACCAAGGCAGAGCAGGGGTAGGGCCATGGCAGAGTCAGTGCAGGTCCTCGGCAGGCCCAGGTTCCATGCCAGGGCCCGGGCAGCAGCAGGGCCAGGGCCAGGGATATGGCAGGACCAGGGTCAGGGCCAGGGCCTGGGCTGGGACAGGACAGGGCCAGAGCCAGGCCATAGTGAGGGAGGGCAAAAGCCAAGGTAGGGTCAGGTCAGGTCCAGGGAGTGGCCAGTGCCAGGTGGGGCCAGGGCAAAACCAGAGCAGGGTAAGGCAGGGCAATGGCTCACTGGGCCATGACAGGGCAAGGTTAGTGCCAGGAGAGGGCAGAACAGACAGGACCATGGTGGGGCCAGGACAGGGATGGGCCAAGGCAGGGCTGGGACAAATCAGGGCCAGCACATGTCCATGTCCAGGTCAGAGCCAGAACAGGACCATGACCATGAGCATTGGCAGGGCCAGTGCCATTGCAGGACCAGGGTCAGGACAAGAGGCAGAGCCAGAGCCAAGGCCAGGCAAGCATAGGATCAGGGAAGGTCCAGGGCAGAGGCAGGGCCAGGGCCTGAGCCAGGGAAGGGCCAGTACAAGGGCAGGACCAGGGCAGGGACAGAGTAGCACAGGGCCAAGACCAGGCCAGGATGGGGTCAGAGCAGGGCAGGGCTGAGACAGTCAACATAACGGTAGGGCAGGTCCAGGGCAGGGCAGTACAGGGCCAGGTCCATGGCAGGGGCAAGGCAGAGCCAGGTCCATTGCCAATTCACTGGTTCTCCCTATAAGGCTCCTACCACCTGGCGACTGCTGCAGCCTGGCCACCACTGTAGGCCTGCCTCGACCACTGTTGCTGCCACCTCTGCCGACTGCAGCCCCCAACCCATCCCCCACTGCGAAAAGTTCAGCCCTGGCCGCAGACACCTGCCCTCCTAGCATGGCTGCCCTCCTACCGCTCTGGCGTGCTGCAGTCTCTGTTGCCACCACCAAGCTGCAGTGAAGTGAACCACAGTGTCACAAGCTCCAGGTGTTTCCTCCTCCTCCTGGCATGGAGCAGTTGGGTAGGCAAAGCCAGAAATGCCTAGAGGAAGATGCAAGGGGTGGTAGCGTTAGAGCCTCACCTTGTCATGCCAGCCACTGGGTGGCAGGGGGCAGTTTCAGCAAAGGCACTCACACCCACCCTCCAAAGTCCAGCCTCTCCTTTTGGCCCAAGCTGGCCAGGAACTGGAGGATGGCGTGGGTGTTGGAGACGCCACAGCCCCTAGCTCCCCACTTCACAGGAACCGCTGTGCCAACTGGTTTGCACTCCTTGGGGAGCAGGAGCAGCAGAAACTGAGACCCAGACAGCCCGCCCCACCCAGGTGCCAATTCCTGTTTCGGATGCCTCCACGCAAAGGGCCCTGTCCCCCGTGGTGTCCGCTACTCCATACCTGGGATAGCCAGGCAGTCTCTGCGGCACAGACCCAGAGTGCATGGGCTCAGGAATCATGGTGGGTGTGGGGGCTCTGCCATGCTCAGGATTCCCACGGAAACACTGTGTGCCTGCCGCACTCCAGTATGAGTAAGAGTAGGTCGCCTTCTGAAGTGTGGAGTCCAGGGAGAGGAGAACCACTCCTTCCTTGGATGCCACCACTGTTGCTGCCACCTCTGCCGACTGTTGCCAATAGTGCAGTTCCTGATAGCACCCAACTCGCCCCTCTCCACAGGTAGTCCTGCCCTCAATAGCACCCCCACCTCCACCCCACAATGCTGAGAGCAGCGTATATCTGATAGTGCCCTAACCTGTCCCCCACCATGGGCATTGCAGCCCCAAAGAGTGCCCATGACTCACCCACCGCCGTGGGCAGTGCAGCCGTGTATAGTGCTACCAGCCAGTACCCCCAATGCAGGTAGTGACACCCCGGATAGCACCCCCAACCCACCCCACACTGCGAAAAGTGCAGCCCCAGATAGCTCCTGTCCTACCACTTTGGTTGTGCTGCAGTCTCTGTCGTCACCGCCATCAACCGCAATGAGGCAAGCCACTGGGCTGCAGGCTCTAGCACCCAGCAGCTGGGCACAGAGCAGCTCTTGCTGATGGCTGCCTCCTACCACTCTGATCATGATGCTGTCTCCATGGCCATCTTCTTTGACTACAAAAGAATAAAACTAGATATCAATAAGAGAAGGAATTTTGGAAAGTATATAGTCACATTAAAGTTAAACAATACACTGCTGAATGAATGACTAGTTGGTCAATGAAGATACTAAGATGGAAACTGAAACATTTCCTGAAACAAATGGTAATGAAAACACAATATACCAAAACTTATGATATGCAGAAAGCAGTACAAAAGCAGAAATTTATAGCCATAAGTGCCTACCATCCAAACAGAAAAAAACTTCCAACAATACATCTTAAAGAACTAGTGAGAACAAACTACACTTAAAATAAGAGAATAGATGATAAAGATCATAACAAAAACAAAATTGAAATAAAAAATTCCAAAGGTTTAACCAAAAGTTTGTTTTTTTGGGGGGTTAAGGAAACTTGCCAACTTTTGTTTACCCGGGTTACTTAGGAAAAAGGAGAGAAGACTCAAATAAAATCAAGAGATAAAAAAGGAGCTATCACAACTGATACTTCTAGAAATTCAAAGGATCATAACTGGCTATTATATGCCGATAAATTGGAAAGCCTAGTAGAAACTGACAAATTCCTAGATGCATACAACCTACCTAGATTGAACAGTGAAAACATCCAAAATCAGAACAAATCAGTAACAAGTAATGAGATTGAAGCCATCAGAAAATGTCTCCCAGTAAAGAAAAGCCCAGGAATTGATGGCTTCACTGCTCATGGCTTCACACCAAACATTTGAAGACCTAGTACCAATCCTTCTCAAACTATTTTAAAAAACAGGAGAGAATACTCCCAAACTTATTCTATGAGGCCATTATTACCCTGATACCAAAGTCAGACTAAGACATCAAAGAAGGAAACTACAGGTCAGCATCTCTAATACTGATGCATAAATCCTGAACACAACACCAGCAAATCAAATTCAGCAATACATTATAAAGATAATTCATTATGATCAAGTGGGATGTACTCCTGGGATGCAAGGATCATTCGACACACAATGTGATACACCTTATCAACCAAATAAAGGACAAAAACAGTATGATCATGTCCATTGAAACTGAAAAAGCATTTGATGAAATTCAACATCTCTTCATGCTATAAATCCTCAAAAAACCAAGTACACAAGAAACATACCTCACCATAATAAAAACCACATGAGAGAGACTCACAGCTAGAATTATATGGAATGGGGAAAAATGGAAAGCTTTTCCTCTAACATTTGGAACATGACAAGGATGCCCACTGTCACCACTGCTATTTAACATAGTACTGGAAATCCTAGCTAAAGCAATCAGTGCAGCCCCTGATATGGCCCCCAACCCACCCCACCCCTGCCCGCCACCAGCAGTATAGCACCCCAACACACCCAAACCGCCCCGCCTCCCCGCACTGTGGGCACTACAGCACTCCATAGCGCCCTCAACCCAACCCCCCACCCACAAAGGGTAGTGCAGGCCCAGATAGCACCCTTAACCCACCTCACTGCTGCTGTCAATACAGTCGCGGATAGTGCCCCCAACCCGCTCGCTGCGGAGGGCAGGGCAGCCCCAGATAGGACCCCCAACCCACCCCGCCTCCAGTGCAGGCAGCACAGCCCCAGATGGTGCACCCAACCAGTCACCCAAGGCAGGCAGTCATGCCTGAGATAGGACCCCCAACTCACCCCAGGCCGTGGGCGATGCAGCCCTGGAGAGCACACTTACTCCAATGCCTTTCTACACTATGGACAGCTGCAGTTTCGGTCCCTGCCACCAACCGTGGCGAGGCCAGCCAGCGAGGACAGATGGGACAGCAAGGTGAGTGCCAGTGAGGCCAGCCACAACCCTGCAGGCGCCAGGCTTCAGCGTGTGGCAGCCTACTCCAAACTGGGAACCGAGCAGCTAAGAAGTCCCACACGGACAAGGCTGGAATAGCGCAACTCCCCACCTTAGCACACTTTATATACCGAGATTGTAAACTACATGTTCTGATTGGATAAGAGGAAAACTGCTAGGCCTACTTTGATTGGACTTTATCTTCACGTTCTCATTGGCTATCCTAAGGCTCGCTCTCATCCAATCAGAACATGAAAATAAAGTCCAATAAGAGTAGGCCTAGTGTTTTTCTCTCATCCAATCAGAACATGAAGTCCAGGAACCTAGCTTGTATAACCTCAGTATATAAAGCGTGCTAATGGGGAGTACCGCCATTGCAGGCTCTTCTGTGTAAGCTTGCGTTGGTTTTGTGTTCATACCTTAGAGAAGGATGAAGCGGAGTCCAACGTCCCACACTGGAGGCAGGAGCCTGTGGCACCAGGTCCTGCCTCTGCATGGCGTGTGGTGGTGATTGAGAGAGGCGGCTGGTAGCGAGAGCTGCTCCATGCTTGGCTACAGGAAGGGAAAGAAGGAGGAGGCACCTACCACAGGTTGGAGGCTAGAGCCTGTGGGACTGCTATTTACCTCGTCTCGCCTCACCACGGTTGGTGGCAGCTATGGACCCTGCAGCCAGCCAGAGCGTAGAAAGGCGATAGGGTAGGTGGTCTATCCGCGGCTGCACTGCCTGCGGCTGGAGCTCGTTGGGGAGTTATTCCAAGCGTCACTACTTTAGGTGTACTAGAGTGTTATTTCAGGTGGTCGCAGTCGGGGCTGGGGTGCGGTTTGGGGGCACTATCTTGGGTGGTATTGCCGACATCAGTAGGGCTGGTTGGGGGCGCTACTGGGTGCTATACTGCCTGCGACAGGGGTGGGTTGGGGCCGCTTTTTGGTTACACTGCTGGCGGCAGTGGGGGCCGGGGGACTGATGCAGACGCTGACCGGCCTGGTTCATTGCCCACAGCAGGTTGGGGATGCTAGCCGGGGCTGCAGTGCCTGCAGCGAGGGGGCTCATTGGGGGCGCTGTCTGAGGTTGCAATGCCTGTGGTAGGAAATAGGTTAAGGGTAGTATGGAGTGTTACGCTGTCGACGGTGGGGTGGGGAAGTGGGGGTTGCAGGGAGGTGCTTGGAGGGTGTGGTTTCGGGTGCTATCCAGGGCCAGACTGCCCTCTGATAGAGGATGGGTTGGGTGCGCTATTTGGGGCTACACTGCCCACGGCAAGTGGTGGTTGGGGGGCGATACCCCACTGGTGGCAGGTGGGGTGGGTTGTGGGCACCGTTCAGGGGCTGCACTGTAGTCAGTGGGGGGCGAGTTAGGGGCGCTATCAGCTGCTGCACT
>NW_012099899.1:61888-64378 GCF_000951045.1 Mandrillus leucophaeus | reverse complement strand
TTTTGCCTGCCCAGCTGCTCTATGCCAGGAGGAGGAGGAGGCACATGCTGGAGGATGGAGCCTGCAGATCGCCTGGGGCTGCCACTCCTCTGGCTGCGATTGGTGGCAGCTATGGCTACAGAGGCTACAGCATGCCATAGTGGGAGGAGGATGGCCGGCTGTGGCCATGGCAGGGACAGGGCTGTGGCGGTGGCCAGGTAGTAGTGGCTTTGTAGGGTGGGCCAGTGCATTTAGGGCAACAGCAGCGATGGTTGTGTTGACATTGGTGCTAGTGGGGGCAGCAGCAAGTCCCGGGACTGGGAAGGGGGAGTAGGAGCCCAGCGGGGCCTGCCACGCCAGGCCTTGGGTGGTTAGGAAGCTTCGGGTGCTGTACCATGGGCCTCGGTGGAAGGGGTGGAGGAACAGTGAGGGCAAGGAGGATTCCTTGTCCTTTTTCATGCAGTCTCTGGAGGGCGTTCTCTTCCTCCTGGCACATGAGTCAGGTCTAAGTGTCAGTATATTCTCTCTTTTTCTTTATTTTTTTCTGAGACAGAGTCTCGCTCTGTCACCCAGGCTGCGGTGCAGTGGCGCAGTCTCAGCTCTGCGCAACCTCCGCCTCTTGGGTTCAAGCGATTCTCCTGCCTCAGCCCGGCGAGTAGGGTAGCTGGGACTACAGGCGTATGCCACTGCGTCCCGCTGATTTTTGTATGTTTAGTGGCGACAGGGTTTCAGCATGTTGGCCTGGCTGGTCACGAACTCCCAACCTCAGGTGATCCACCCGCTTCAGCGTTATCTCTAAAAAAAATTAAGGCGTGACTATTTGTGTATCTTTTTGCTTTTTTGTTGTTGTTCTTGATACTGGATTTATTCAAATTTCATGAATCAGGGAGGGGAAAAAAGGTATAATAGGCCTTCTAATTCCCTCACTTGTTCTTTTCCCTTCCTTACAGTCTGTGTTTTCTTCTTGTCATCATCTTGCTGCTCCTTCTCTTGTTTTCTTTTTCCCAAGCAGTGGCCTTAAGAAACAACAAACCATAACTGAGTTTTAAGAATAAACTACTTGTTAGTGTGTTGTCTTGTAAAAATAATCTGTTGTTATGTCTTAGAGGTGAGGGTAAAAATTAGTTGCATAATTACTTACTTGAGTAGCTATGTTTTCATGATCCTGTCAATGTGTCTTGACTCCTCACTCACCGGGTGTCCTGGGAGCCCTGACTCCTAACTCCTCAGATGTCTTGAATGGCCCTGGACACCCTTTTCTCCCTTAGGTCCGGCTGGGCCATGACAAAGAAGTAAATGAAGTCATGGAGAGGTCAAGACCTCACATGGGATCAAGGTCACAGAAGGGTTGAGTCAGCTTCCCGGCTAGGGATCAGGGTCTCCCTAGGGGGGTGTCTTTGCCCTCCAGAGACAGTGTGAAGTCCAGTGGGAAGGGGGCAAAGGTCAGAGCTGATGGAGTCACTCACTGTGGCTCCTTTGGCTTCTTTTGGGCCCAAAGGTCCCTGTGAGATGAAGAATGATCACTGCAGGGGAAGGACGGGACTTGGAGGAGTGCAGAGGCACCAGGTCCTGAGTCCACAGGAGCCTTGGGTTACCACAACACGTGCAGGCATTGGAGAATTTGGGGACTTCGGAGCCCTGGAAGTATGGGGAGGAGGAAGCACTGGAGGTGTGAAGACAAATGTGGACTCTGAGGACTCGGCATGTTACTCTGGAGGTAATGGGAGGAAACAGTGGGGTTTAGGGGATTTATTGGAGGAACAGAGGGTGGTGCTCACCGAGACACCAGCGTTTCTCCAGGACCAATGGGACTGGATGCTCCTGGGATACCCTAGGGGAGGGTAAAGGGCTGGCTCAACTGGGTTCTCCTCTGACCTCCTCCCCAGCCTCTGCTCCCTTTTCCACAGCTGAGTCTTGACCCCACCCCTCAACCCCAACATGGATCCCTGCCCTCCTCCCCCAACTTTCCAGGACTAGGTCCTGTACTCATCTGTTATCCTCTGCAGAGGACAGTCCTGAGGGCCAGGAAGGCCTCATCTTACTTCTCTCCCTGCCCCCTGGGGGGCCCAATCAGTTCAACAAGACCTGGGTGCCCCTAGAGAAGGGAGCCAGGTGGACAAGGGGATGCAGGAGGAGTCACGCACATGGGGGAGAAGAGCCAAGTTACAGAGAGGGACTGGGCACACCGTCTCTGAGTGGCCCTCACTGAGCAGGGACCCCAAGGTCTGGCACTGGGGGGGCCTGGAGCAGAGCCAGGGGCCTTGGGGTCCCACGGCTTCATGGCTGAGGGTGATGGAACAACGCTTGGCTGTGTGTATCGCTCGCCTTCTCTGCCTTGGCTCCAGGATTGCGGCTGAGGCCAGGAAGCCCTGGGGGGTCCCTGTGGGGAGATGGGAAGTCCCCCTTTCAGGCAGAGGTGGGACCAAGTTCTCCCCATCACCTTCCACTTGCTCCAGTGCCTCAACTGGCTGCCCTAGGACACAGGCCCTCATCCCTCACCAGCGCCATCCC
>NW_012099899.1:56444-57668 GCF_000951045.1 Mandrillus leucophaeus | reverse complement strand
TAGACACCAGGCATCCGCCTGCCCATCCCACCTGTCACTGCGCACAGCCTGTATCACATGGCCCAAGGACTGCCTCCTGAGGTCCCAGGGTCCATCCCACTTACCTGCGTCCCAAGTAGCCTAGGAGGTCTGATCTCCCCAGTGGGATCAGAGGATCCCTAGGAAGACAGGAATAGGGGTGGGTGAGTGGACCCCTATCTCCAGGTAGAAAGTGTCAGAATTTAATTAGAGGGCACCCATCTGGTGAGTTGATTGCTTGATTATGGGTAGGGGAAAAACCCCACAGATTCGGTCGTGGAAGCCTTCGGTGCTGATGATTGTTGTGATGTGAAGGTAGATGGTGAGTGTGCTTTTTCCTTCCTGTAGAGCAGATAAAGGACTGCTGTGTACTGGGGTTTACTGCTCCTAGTTCACTTGTGAAGAAATCATGCTCTGTAAGTTGTACCTTGTCTTATGATGATGATTCTGCTAATGGTACCATTTTCTCTCAGTCTGATAGGTCTGTTAGAATTCTGACTGTGGTACACTGCAGTTCACTTGTGAGATACCAAATTTTGATAAATACTATTCTCTCTTGCATTTGATGCACATCGAGCATATAAGGAGGGGAAGTAGGAGATCCTAAACCATTAATTGCCTACCATAGGTATAATTAATAGTGATTCTAGTATAGTCTCCAGGTACGTTCCCAAAGGAATGCTTTGTAACAAATCATACGAATTTTTGTAACAAAGCATCAGTCTTACGCTTTTTCTTCCTACAACACCTGAAGCATGCAGAAAAGTGTAGGACTGTTTTTTACATGAAGGCAGTTTTGCTGTGTTGCCCAGGGTGGTCTTGAACTCCCGGGCTCAAGTGATCCTCCCGTCTCAGCCTCCTGAGTAGTATCTGGAATTACAGGCATGTGCTGCCATGCTCCCTTATGATTCTAGTATTTTATGTTTTGTATTGTTGATTTAAAATGTATTTTTTTCTCTAATAGTGCATGGTGCTACCATTGAAGACTGCATGAACAGGTAGGGATTTCACAGATTTTGAAAAGTGATGTGTCATCTAAGGGACTGCAGAGGAAAGAAACTAGTAACTGTTGGGTGTTTTACTCTGGGCTTATGTGCTTCACATTTATCATCTCCTATAGTCCTCACATAGCTTTGCAAGTATCTGTGCTGTTGTTACCTACTTGTTAAATAATTAGGCAACCATGCTTCAGAGAGGTTGGATAAT
>NW_012099899.1:54280-56394 GCF_000951045.1 Mandrillus leucophaeus | reverse complement strand
TACGCTTTTTCTTCCTACAACACCTGAAGCATGCAGAAAAGTGTAGGACTGTTTTTTACATGAAGGCAGTTTTGCTGTGTTGCCCAGGGTGGTCTTGAACTCCCGGGCTCAAGTGATCCTCCCGTCTCAGCCTCCTGAGTAGTATCTGGAATTACAGGCATGTGCTGCCATGCTCCCTTATGATTCTAGTATTTTATGTTTTGTATTGTTGATTTAAAATGTATTTTTTTCTCTAATAGTGCATGGTGCTACCATTGAAGACTGCATGAACAGGTAGGGATTTCACAGATTTTGAAAAGTGATGTGTCATCTAAGGGACTGCAGAGGAAAGAAACTAGTAACTGTTGGGTGTTTTACTCTGGGCTTATGTGCTTCACATTTATCATCTCCTGTAGTCCTCACATAGCTTTGCAAGTATCTGTGCTGTTGTCACCTACTTTTTAAATAATTAGGCAACCATGCTTCAGAGAGGTTGGATAATTAGCCCATGATCCCATAGTTAACAAGTAGCCAACCCAAGACTTGACTATGAGCCTGCCTGGCCCCCAAATCACTTCTCTTGAGACGTGTGCAGCAATGGGATCAATGTACAGGTCCATGTCAGGTCAGTTCAGAAAGTCATATTTTGTTTTGTGTCAATACTCTTTAGAGTCCTCCTTAGAAGCTTAGTTAGTTCAGAAATTTGTCCTAACATACTTGACAGTTGCAGTGCTAACCAGCACCTTATTTTTTACCATCAAGGTTTTTAGGGCAGATCTCACTTAGCTGGACTACAGGACCCTAGGTTTTCCATAAGCAACATCAGGCAAGTCCTGGAGAGGAATATTTTGCTGTAAGTGGTCTGTCTATAGACCATATTATGTTAATTATCTTCTTTTGCTGACACAGGAAATGTTAATTGATTGCTCTACTTTCTGAGTTCTCTGTTTGGTTTTCCCTTTAGGCTAGTACCTTGCCTTAGTTCCATGAAGTTTTTCTTTTTCTCTGGAGTCCTTTTTTTCATGAGTTTTTTGTGTTTTTTTCTTGATTTTGTTGCTTCTCTGCGTTTCTTGGTGGTTTTTTCTTCTGTTACTGTGCTTACGCCAACTAAGTATTCTCCATTTTTCAATAGAATCAAAAGCACATAGATTTTCAGGATTTTAAGGGATCTCGGAGATTAAACAAAATATCCTTTAGTACTTTGATCTGTGTTTGACATCGCAGTCAAGTGGTGGTTCAGGTGAAGAACCTGAAACTCGAAGAGAGTAAATGATTTATTTGGGTACATTTTGTAGCATAAATGAGATTCGAACTCAAATTCCTTAATTCAAAGCCCGGTCCTCTTGTATATCATCCTGTCGGTGAGTGTTTTAATAATAGAAAAGGGAGAGTAGGTCTAGTGATCCCAGTGGAAGAGGATGAGAATGGAAATGAGCTGGTGAACCTTAATGGAAGTGGTAAGAGTGGAATTGGCAGGGAAAGGTCAAAGACACTGAATTGGATGAGAGTAGGGGTTTTAGAAAAGAGATCAGAATGTTGGACTTTGTGATAAAGATAAATTAGAGGAATGAAAAACACAGGGTGTTGGGAGTTAACAAGATAGACATGTTTAAGTAGGGGGTTTAAGAGAGTCCTGAACAGGTTGCTGCTTTTTTGTTTCTCTAATGGGAGAAACTGACAAACAGTGGGTTTTTTTTTTAAATTTTTTTGTTGTTTATTTATTTATTTATTTTTGGAAAGATATTAAGAGAATTTGAGCCACTAGGAACTTTGTTGTTGTTGTTTAACCTGTAGTCAATACTGTTAAGTAGTCAGTACTGTTGAGAGAACAATGAGAAAGTATAGCATAGGTGTGTGGATTTCCAGTCTGGAGTAGGTTAAGTTTTAGTGGTCTAATACTGGTGATATCCTATGGGAATAGAGTGATTTGGCACTCAAGATCTCTTGATAAGATTTTAAATATTTTGACCTCGAATGAATTTCTGTCATTGTGTACCAACTCTGTGGTAGGCAGTAAGACACTGAATACACAAGCATGAGGGCTTATCGTAGAGCAGTAGGAACACAGAAACAAGGAAACAACAAACACATAAGTCACTACAAGTGCTTTCTATAAAGAAAATAGAAAATGTTAC
>NW_012099899.1:50803-52499 GCF_000951045.1 Mandrillus leucophaeus | reverse complement strand
CAGAGCTATGTTTTTTCTACCATAGGTGAATATAAGCATATATGGTCATCTATGCATGTATACAATTGAATGTCATATACAGCCATTGTAGAACGGAACTCACACTTCAGTAAATCACATGGGGGCCTTGTTAAAATGCATATTCTGCTTCAGCAGGCCTGAGAGTCTGCATTTCTGTTAAGTTCTCAGGTGATGCTGATGCTGCTGATCCTCGAGCGACGCTCTTGAGTGGCAAGGTTATAGGCTTTTTCCTGTATAGAAGTTGGATAGAAGAGGCACTGGGGAGCAGTTGAAGACATAACAGGCTCAGAGGACAGCATGATTTTGCTTTTGTTCGAGAGCACGTTTCTAGCCAGAGGGGAAGTAGAGATGAAGAAACAGAAATTAGAGCTGTAAGAAACTGTTGCTATAAAGGGGAGATATGGTTGGAGTAATCCATAAAAAATGTGGAATGGGAAGAATCAAGACCACAGATGTGGAAATGTTCACAAGGTAGATGGATTGTGAGCAAGGACAGAGGGGAAAGAAAGAAGTTAGGTAATTTTGAAGTTTCTGATGAGAAAACATATCCATCCATGCCGTTGTAAATGACAGGATCTCAATTCTTTTTTATGGCTGGACAGTACTCCATTGTGTATATGTACTTTTTTTTGTCCATTTGTTGGTGTACAAATAGGTTGATTTTACATTTTGGATTTTGTGAAGACTGCTGCAGTAAACCTGAGAAGGCAGATACCTCTTCAGTTTACTGATTCCCCTGCTTTTTAAGTATATACCTAGCAATGGGATTGCTGGATCATATGGTAGTTCCATTTTTAGCTTTTGGGGGTTTTATTTTATTTTATTTTTTAGACATACAAAAAAATGTCGCCTGGTCTTAAGCGATCCTCGCACATCAGCCTCCCAAGTGGCTGGGACCACTGGTGCGTGATTCCATGCCTGGCCAAATTTTTTCACTTTTGGTAGAGACAGGATTTCAACCTAGTGGCGAGGCTGGTGTCAGACTCCTCAGCTCAAGCAGTCCTGTTGCCTTGGCCTCCCACAGTGTTGGAATTACAGTTGTGAGCCCCCACACCTGGCATGTCTTCAGTTTTTTGAGGACTCTCCACAGTATTCTCCATAGTGGCTGTAGTAATTTACTTGGCCACAATGTATGAGGGTTCCCCTTTCTCCACATCCTCATCAGCACTCGTTATACCCTGTCATTTGGGTAAAAGCTGTTTTAACTGGGGTAGTGAGATGATATCTCACTGTCATTTTTATTTGCATTTCTCTGTTGATGAATGGTGTTGAGCACCCCACCATATACCTGTTTGCCATTGGATTGCTGTTGGATAGCAGTTCATAACATAACAGGGCCAAGGGCAGGTGTTGTTTTGCTTTTATTTCTGAACGTGTTTCCAGCCAGGTGGTAAGATTGTGAAATAGAAATTATCGATGTGAGATACTACTGCTTAATGATTAAAGAGGAAAGAAGTGGTGGGTATAATCCATGAGAAGTATATTCAAGGAGAAGGGAGACTACACATTGAGAGACTTTTCCAAAGACAAGGGGATTGAGAAGGGGGAATGAGGGAGGAAAGAAATAAGCTATCTCAGTAGTTTTGGAGTTAGTGATGAGGACATTTGAGAGAACTTAATTCAGACGGCTTCAGTATGTTTGCTCAGGACATTAGATTATCACTGCCCTTGATAT
>NW_012099899.1:47388-48484 GCF_000951045.1 Mandrillus leucophaeus | reverse complement strand
TTTATTTATTTTTTTAAGATGAAGTATTGCCCTGTGACCCAGGCTAGAGTGCAGTATCATGATCTTGGCTCACTGCAACCTCCACCTCCTGAGTTCAAGTGATACTTCTGCCTCAGCCTCCTGAGTAGCTGGGATTACAGGCACGTGTGACTACGCCCAGCTAATTAATTTTTTATATCTTTAGTAGAGACAAGCTTTCACAATGTGGGCCAGGCCAGTCTTGAATTCCTGACCTCATGATCCGCCCGCCTCAGCCTCCCAAAGTGCCGGAATTACAGACATGAGCCACCGTGCCTGGCCCGTGATTTTTAATTTGAATTTTGGTATCTCTGTTCAGGGAGAGAATGGGGTCGTAAAGTCAACCCAAATGACTATCAGTAGAACCGGACTTTGCAGAATGGGAGCTTTGGTGTTAGGGTACAAACAGTAACTTTGTAACTTATGTCTATATGGCAAATCTGTGTTGTTAAAAATTTTTTAATCTACTGTCATTAGTGGACCTTAGAATATATTGAAATTTGACTTAAGACGATAGTCTATATAGAACAGCTACATAACACTATCATATTACAGTATATAATTTGAATTAAATTGTAAGAATTTGCCTTTGTTTCTGACTAGTTTTGATTTTGATATCTATTAAAGATTGTCTACTCACCAATTAGTAATCTTTGGGAAAAAAGCACTCATGTGTGCTACTGTTTGTTGAGTATCACTATTTCAGGTACAGAGAGAAAATCGTCCTAAGTGAAGATGCCTTTGTAATACTGCAAACCACCTTTTAATTCATTTTTGGTAAATTAAACACATAATGAATTAATCTTAGTCCAAACAGTTACAAAGCTAAGATTGATGGTTTATATTTTTCCCCTCTTTGAGGCTAAGGTAAACATAGATTAAGAAGTTTAAGAATTAAATTTTTATTATTTTTAAATTTTATGTTTCCATACTTGATTATTTAATGACAAAGTTATCTAAAACATGTCCCCTGACAGAGAAGACATCTGACAAACAAAACTAGCAAATTAACCTTCCACTTCGTATCTGCAAAAAATGTCCACAAACAGAAGTGAACAAGTATGTAATAGCATACATC
>NW_012099899.1:37219-47338 GCF_000951045.1 Mandrillus leucophaeus | reverse complement strand
AAGGGGGAATGAGGGAGGAAAGAAATAAGCTATCTCAGTAGTTTTGGAGTTAGTGATGAGGACATTTGAGAGAACTTAATTCAGACGGCTTCAGTATGTTTGCTCAGGACATTAGATTATCACTGCCCTTGATATTACTGGAAAGAGAAGTGAGTGCAATAATTGGGGTAAACCTCAGCAACTCGTTGCTGTACTTTGTATCACACGTCAGAGGTACAGGTTAAATTTATATTTGATCATCAAATTCATTTGAACTAAAGAACTTTTAACTGTTTTTGTTAAGAAAGCTATTTTTTAATTAGATACCTATTCCGTAAAAGTACTTGAGAGACTAGCATGGTATACCCAATCACAGTAATTTCAGAAACAATAAAAAGTACAGGATTTATTCTTTGATAACAAATGTTTTCAATAAACATTGTACTGATTTTGAAATATAAAAGATTATTAGAATGAAGGTGAAATTTTTATTTTTTGCAATAAATATTTACACATTGAAAGCTGCTTATGCATTATTTTGTGATGTGTTTTATATCCCATCTTGCATGAGGGGATCAAGAAACTTTTAAGACAGGGCCAAACTACAGGATACAAGCAATGTACACATAGCAATATCCCACCTTGTAATTTAAAAAGATGTATGTTTATATTAAGTGTTATTCTATGACTGAACTGATGAATTTGGAATGGTTTATCTGATGAGAAATGAGTATGTTCAACTGAACTGTAATCACAACTGTAGAATTCCTCACTTAGAAGACTATGGTGAATACTTATAGGATAATGGTATAAATGAACTTGACGTGTTGCAATAACGATACGCCACACCATTTGCTAGTCATCTTTGATATTTATCCTTTCAGGGTCATGATGGCTGTTCTTATTGAAGATCTTTTTTTAATCATTGCAATATGTGCACTTTTGTAATTTATAGTTAGTTGAAATATAATCTTTTGACACCTTAAATGCATGTCTTATGAAATTCACATTATATAAAACTTTTATCTAGGGAAAGATAGGATAAAGGAAGATAGCATATAGCTCTGCGAATCTTACAAGGTGAAAAGAAATTTGTCAGAATAGTAGAGGAAAACATTTCAGATATAAAGAACAGTGTACACTGATGAAGGGATAAAGAGAAAGTCATATTGGAAATTATTAGTACTAAATAACAGGCTTAGTATGTTACAAAGGTACTATTATAAAGTGAAGGAAAATATACAGTGTTAGTTTATCTGTTTCTTTTAGATTTTTAATTTTTTTTGTTTCTGATGGTTTTGTTCATTGATGCTGGGTGGATGAAATTGTGACTGAAGCTGTGAGATGATTGTATGGCTTGACTCCGGTGACATCTAGTGTCCTGCCAAGTGATTTGTTGAAGTTTTGTAGAATTAGAAGTATTTCTTAAAGAAGCAAATACTCCACTAGAGACTAAGCTTTATTTGAACTTTCATTTTATAAAAAAAGAAATATTTTTTATTCATGTTGGTAAAAGACTATAGCTTTTGTCTGTTTTAAGTAGTTCATTTGAATGAAATTACGAATTTTTGAGCAGAACAAGACTTAAAATTGATGTCGGGGAGAGAGCAAGAAAGGCTTCAAGGATGTGAAAATAACCAGCCACAGGTATGTAAAAATTCAATTTCAAATTTCTGTTTTCCTTTGCTTTGCTAACATAGCATAGTTCAAATGAAGTTACCTTTGGCCTTTTAGAATCAGTTGATTATAATTTAATATTTAATTGGAAAACATTTTAATTGGTTATACAACTGAAAATATTCTCAAAATTTATAGTGATTTACAGCTAATTTTTTCCGTTGGAAATGAAGCCAAAAGTTCCCGAATATTGTTTGCTGTTTATTTTTATAACATCCTAATAGAGAAGATAACATCAAATACTGAATTATAATTTTAAGCAATCAAAATTATGAACAATTTAACAGTGATGGCTGCTGACTTGGATTCATGTTAAAGGAGTAGTCATTGCTATTGGGTCAAAATTTGCAATTTTATTTATTACTGGTCACTAATACTGTGATTAAACTTGTATTCTCCATTGTGACTTATTTATTTATTTTTTTAAGATGAAGTATTGCCCTGTGACCCAGGCTAGAGTGCAGTATCATGATCTTGGCTCACTGCAACCTCCACCTCCTGAGTTCAAGTGATACTTCTGCCTCAGCCTCCTGAGTAGCTGGGATTACAGGCACGTGTGACTACGCCCAGCTAATTAATTTTTTATATCTTTAGTAGAGACAAGCTTTCACAATGTGGGCCAGGCCAGTCTTGAATTCCTGACCTCATGATCCGCCCGCCTCAGCCTCCCAAAGTGCCGGAATTACAGACATGAGCCACCGTGCCTGGCCCGTGATTTTTAATTTGAATTTTGGTATCTCTGTTCAGGGAGAGAATGGGGTCGTAAAGTCAACCCAAATGACTATCAGTAGAACCGGACTTTGCAGAATGGGAGCTTTGGTGTTAGGGTACAAACAGTAACTTTGTAACTTATGTCTATATGGCAAATCTGTATTGGTAAAAATTTTTTAATCTACTGTCATTAGTGGACCTTAGAATATATTGAAATTTGACTTAAGACGATAGTCTATATAGAACAGCTACATAACACTATCATATTACAGTATATAATTTGAATTAAATTGTAAGAATTTGCCTTTGTTTCTGACTAGTTTTGATTTTGATATCTATTAAAGATTGTCTACTCACCAATTAGTAATCTTTGGGAAAAAAGCACTCAAGTGTGCTACTGTTTGTTCAGAGTATCACTATTTCAGGTACAGAGAGAAAATCGTCCTAAGTGAAGATGCCTTTGTAATACTGCAAACCACCTTTTAATTCATTTTTGGTAAATTAAACACATAATGAATTAATCTTAGTCCAAACAGTTACAAAGCTAAGATTGATGGTTTATATTTTTCCCCTCTTTGAGGCTAAGGTAAACATAGATTAAGAAGTTTAAGAATTAAATTTTTATTATTTTTAAATTTTATGTTTCCATACTTGATTATTTAATGACAAAGTTATCTAAAACATGCCCCCTGACAGAGAAGACATCTGACAAACAAAACTAGCAAATTAACCTTCCACTTCGTATCTGCAAAAAATGTCCACAAACAGAAGTGAACAAGTATGTAATAGCATACATCTCTATATGTGGCAATCCTTTGTGTGCAAAAATAAGAGAAAATGTGCATCCAACAAGGCACATGACGGTGGAAAAAACTTTAAATCTCATCACAATTGAGTTAAGGGAGAGTTTGAGTGAAATTTGTGAAGACTCCAAAACTTCTGATTGTTCAGAGGAGACACTGTAGGAGGAAGAAATGTAAAGAACATACCCTCTAATTTGACAAATAATATATATGATTGTCAGGAAAAAATGCATCTGGAGTACTTATCTGTGTAGTGTTCCAGATATTTTCTGAACAAAAATAGTTCAGTCTCATAAACGTCTTTCCATTCCATTTCTACTCTGGGTCCCCAGAATATGGTTGCCAGTCATCTTCTGATTTTTCTTTAAAAAACGGAAATAAAGTATGCTGTGAAAATAATAACAAACCAGACACTATACATGTATTTAACACAGACCAGGAGAATTTTTATAATGACACAAAGTGAAAAAGCAAGGAACCCAGAAGTAGTTACCATTGAAATAAAAGAAGACCAAGAGTGTAATAGGCCTCTACAAATAATGAAAAACTCCCCAAAATAGCACTAATTGCAAATTGGACATCAGAAATGTGCTGCCTCAGTGTAGTGATCCAAAAAACCTTTTAGATTTGTGGCTTACCTCCTCTAGAGAAATGAAGCATGTGAGTAAACAAAAAGGCGTGGTGTTTCTGTTGTTACAGACACAAGAATACAAAACCAGTAACAGAACTTGTTCTGGAAACCATTATATTATAATTGCAGTGCAAATAACTGAGGAAGAATAGAACTTGGATTAGTAAATGGGCATTTTTCACCACTACGTAGTGATAGAGCATCAGAAGTATATCTAGAAGAATAGTTACAGCACCATATACGAAGACCGAAGAATGAAGTAGTCATATTAAAACTATAGTTCCTGACTTTGAAGAAAGAAAAAGTTCAACTTGAGAAAGACTTAGGGGGTCACTTGTTGCTACTTGTGTTTTTTCTTCTGATCAATTGGTGCATTTTAGTTTTTTACTTATGTAAAGCTCTTGTGTAAACTGGGGTTTCTAAATACATAATTATGTGTAGAAATAGAATATTTCTCTATTTAAATAATAGAAGCTCAGGACAACATTCTACAATCTTTGTTTCTTAATCAACCCAAGTCTATCAGTTTTCCAAGTGGCAATGGGGACTGGGAAACTAATCTGTTCGTGTACCATGTATATGAATACTTCTGAACTAGGGTAAGCATACTATAAAGAATATAAATTGTAAAGAATATATATTATTTATGTAAGATGTATATAATATAAAGATTTTAATATATAATATGCAATATATAATAAAGAATACAATTAGCTCTAGGATCTAATTTTTCCCTATTAAAGATGAAGTGTACTTAATAAAGTGGGAAATCAGTGGGAAGGAAGCAGTGACTGAGAAGTGATATCAAAATGTATCCTTGAGAGTTGGAACAAATATTCATAAAGGAAATTATGTTGTATGTTGTGCTTTGAGGTGTGCAAGTTGATCCATTTAATTCAGTATGTTGGGGCTTATAATTTCATCCTGATCACCTTAAATATGTTTGAAAACCAATGTATATGGATACATCTATTTTTTAATCACCACTCTTACATGTTTCTGTCAAATCCGCTTTCAACGTGATTTTAATAAAGTTTTAGCATGTATAACTTTATTATACAAGTACTATAGAATCTCAGCCAAAAATTTAGTTTTTGACTCCAAAGTAGAAACCTGAATTCTGTACATTGAGTCTGAAAGATAGACAAAAATCTGGTGATACTCACCTTTAAAAGTAAAAGTAGATGAGGCCTCTCAGCCCCTGCTGAGGTATTAAGTTACTTTCCCAGAGTGATACTTTTAATTCTTCAGATTAATTTGATGAATTTATCAGGTAATGTATCTGAGCTTTATGAAATAGTATTGGGTTTTGTGCCATAAAATGCTAGGAAATGCCACTTTAGGAGCATTGGATGAGTCATTTAATCTTTTTTGGTAATGGGGCTAAAGTAGATAATTACTTTCACTATTTCCCAGCTATAAAATGTCATGGTTACTGAATGTGAAATTCAGAAAGCATCTTAATTTTCCAGAACTCTATACTAGCATCTCAGCAGTTCACTCTCCTCCTTCTGTTTTTTTCAAATTTTGGTTCCTGTATTTCAGCAAGCACCGTCACATTTTTGATATCCTAGGATCCAAATGGAAAAAGATGAAGGGCAGTGGGGAACGCTTACTGCAGAAAGGGAAAAGCTTCCTTTCTGTTCCTGAAGCCCCACAATGTCACATTCTCTCATTCTGACTGGGGTAAACTCCAGGAGGTAAAGATAGAAGAGGATAATTTCATGGTTTTGTCCTTTTATTTCTCTATTACTGCTCATCACAAGGGGGTGAAAATTTACATTAGACAGCAAAGAGTGGATGGGAAATAAAAGCACAAATTTGGAATGGGCCCTTTTTGAAAGTTTGGAAAATTTTATTGTATTCACTGAAACAGAAACGAATCCAAATTTGTATGAATTTTGATGAAAAAATCATAATGTAACTTATCTGATAATTATATAATGATACAATGAAAGTAAGCATAAAATATTTTAATGACTTATGACAGACTGAGTCAAGTTATAAAATGAATGAAAACAAGTACTTTCTATTGGATAAAATAATGACTTTTTTTTCTTAGTGTCAAACTTTCATTGGAGGTTCCAGAAAAAAGGAAGAAGTGCAGAAATAAGAAAATGGAAGTGTCAAGAAATCTGTATGCTGATGACAATGACG
This sequence comes from Mandrillus leucophaeus, assembly GCF_000951045.1. Lineage (NCBI taxonomy): Eukaryota > Metazoa > Chordata > Mammalia > Primates > Cercopithecidae > Mandrillus > Mandrillus leucophaeus. The sequence goes on along the minus strand of NW_012099899.1, from coordinate 41,380 downwards.
ATGATGATGAATTAATTCAAGAAAGAAGGAGCAGAGAACCTGATAATCACCAGTTTCCCAGGCAGAAGAGCGAACAATATAATAGGTAAACCTATAGCAATCTTTGATAGATTATTTATTGTACTATCAAATGAATTCTAATTTCAGGTAATATGCATGGTTAATGAATTTCATACTTTCACTAGAGATATTTTGTCTTGCCTGGTAATCAGAAAAATGCAAATTAACAAGCAATTAGTTACAGTTTTTCCAAGCATAATGGCATTTTATTAAAAAACAAGTAGCGTGGGCAAATGTGAAATAAAAGGTCGGTCGTACACTTGGTAAATCTTTATTGAAGGGTAGTTTAGTAGCATGTGTCACTTTACTTCTGAAACTGGATTCTGCAGGAAATATGACTTCACACATACACACAAGTTATGGGCATTTATTATATATTATAACATACAATAGGTCAACATATATATTCTGAGATATATCTGTGTGTGTGTGTATGTACATTGAGGTGTTTGTTAGAACACACACAGTGGCATTTTAGTAAAGTGTCGCTCCTCTACTTAAAAAAAAAGAATTTTGATGAATTCTTAGGTTGAGGATGAGGCCGGGTATGGTGGCTCATGTCTGTCGTCCCAGCATTTTGGAGGCCAGGGAGGGTGGATCATTTGAGATCAGAAGTTCAAGACCAGCCTGGCCAACATGGTAAAATCCCATCTCTACCAAAGTATAAAAATTAGCTGGCAGTAGTGGCGCACCTGTAATCCCAGCTACGTGGGAGGCTGATGCAGAACTATCACTTGAGCTGTGATCTTGCCACTGCACTCTAGTCTGGGTGACAGAGCAAGACCCTGTCTCAAAAAAATAGTTGGATTTATTACCTTCTGTAGTAAGAGATCTGTGCTGGTGAGGCACAGTCTCTTTACTGGAGCAGCTGCTGATCGTTACGTAAGGTTTTTGGAAGACTGGACTTGAAGGCTTGGCCGACTCTCACAGGCATAACTGGGTTGATATCATGTGGAGCAGTGTGGTTATCTGCATGAGACTGTTGTGGATTAGTTGGCGCTTCCAGGCATGCTGATGGGAGTGAGTGAGTCTCCGGATGTCTTTCAGAGGCAAGTAGCTGACGTTGGTTGGTGTTAGTGAGGCCAGTGGTCATTGATTGACTGACTAGATTTAAAATGGGTTCAGGGGGGCACCTGTTACCATGACTACAGGTCACCGTTTTCCTTAGTTTGTGGCAATGTTAATCAGATGTTTTCTGTTTGAAAGTTACTTTCTATCTTTTATCAACTATGGTCAAAATGAACAGTATGTCATATTCCAGAATTATATACTTACTTTTGAAGTTTGGGTCAAGAGAAGTTGTTTAATAAATGCTCTCAGAAAGTTTTTAGAAGCTTAGTCTTAAACAGAAAACTCATCTACATGTATTTTTGGTAAATAATTGCTGGATTTATTTTTGCTTTTTTGTGTCTTTTGGGGTTCAGGCTGAACTCCTAACATAATAATCTCCGATGGGAAATTTCATCCTTTTTGTAAATGTATGTAGGTATATGATAGTGATATTCTTATGCATGTGTTTACTACAGATAAAGTAATTACAGTTTTCTACTGGTGAATCCAGCTTTTCATATTAGGAATAGATACTTCACGATAAGTATACAGAAGTTTTTAAATGATTCTGTTTTCAAAGAAAATCCTATCTAATCAGAATAGTGCTATTTTTGAACTATGTATAAAGACATATAGGTATTTTAAAAATAAGTGTTTTTCCCTTTAAGGTGTTTTGTTTTTTTCAGGTTATTTGTGCCTCCTGGTATTTTGAAAATTCACGTGAAATGTATTAAAACAAAATCTATGGCACAAATCCAACTATGACCCCATGTCTGAGAGTCACTGCTTGCAGGCAGTGAGCTCCAGCCTTTTAGTGTAGCATTCAAGCTTAGTGTAGCATTCTTCTCTCAGTGTTTGCTTTCCTGTGTTTTACACTTTACCTTTCAAGTTCCCAGGAAACAACTGGATGTCATGTGCCTAATCCCTGTGCTCACATTCTATTCTTTATGTAGAATGGTTTTCTCCTACTCTTCTGGGTTTTGTTGTTGTTGTTGTTGTTTTTGGCCTGGTGAGCTCCTCTTGTGTTTTGCTTCTTACATAAAGTCTTTCTCATGCTCAGATATAAATTTTTCTAGATCAACTCTTACATATTGCATTGTGTCATAATTATCTGAATGCCTATTTTGCTTTTTTTTTCTGAGACAAAGTCTAGCTTTGTTGTCCAGGCTGGAGTGCAGTGGCACAATCTTGACTCACTGCAACCTCTGCCTCCTAAGTTCAGGTGATTCTCGGGCCTCAGCTTCCTAAGGATTACAAGCGTGCACCAGCACTCCAGCTAATTTTTGTATTTTTGATAGAGCAAGAGTTTGGCCATGTTGGCCAGGCTAGCCTCAAGTGATCCACTTGCCTTGGCCTCCCGAAGTGCTGGGATCCAGTGTGAGCCATCATGCCAAGCCTGCTTATCTGTTTTTGTTTTTTGTTTTGTTCTGTTTTTGAGATGGAGTCTCACTCTGTCACCTAGGCGGAAGTGCAATGGCGCGATCTAGGCTCACTGCAGCCTCCACACCCCAGGTTCAAGCAATTCTCTGTCTCAACCTCCTGAGTAGCTGGGATTACAGGTGCCTGCCACATGCCCAGCTAATTTTTGTATTTTTACAAAATACAAAAGAGGGTTTCACCATCATGCCAGGCAGGTCTTGAACTCCTGACCCCTTGATCCACTTGGCTTTGGCCTCCCAAAGTGCTGGAATTACAGCCACTGTGCCTGGCTGATTACTTTTGTTTTTAAAGCTGAGAATATACGTTTTCTTGTATGTGCTGGAACTTCAAAATGGGTTTTTGAATTAGTAAATAAATAGAGATGGAGAAGACTATGAATTTCACAATAAATTTTTTATTCTTTGTAAGTAGAATTATTAGAAAACATTGGCTTTTCAATAGGTTTGTTAAAGTAGTGATCATCCGTTGTATGTAAAGGAAGTAAAGAAAAGTAAAAGTTTTAAAAATACACCTCAAAAGAACCTGTGATTACACCAGTGTTTGAGAAGGCCAATGTATGTATGGGTGTTCTACCCAGTCTAGAAGACTGTTAGTCTTCTAGGAAAACAATGATAGCAGTTTTAGTGACATGGTTAAGGATGAAGGAGGATAAAATGTCTGATTTTCTTATTTCCCTGTGAAGGAATATTAGAAGTGATTCCTTTCTCTGGAAATAAACTAGTGTAGACAGCCTAATCTAGAGCATAAGTCAACTGTATCATTGCTGCTGGATGATTAAGATGATTAGTGCCTTTGTCAAGGAGGAGTTTCAACTGGTTGCCATGGAACCCTGACTGTAGTGGCTGAGCACAGAAAACATTTGAGAGAACTTTGACTGCAAAATGGAGTAGAGGAATGGGTGACAAGTAAAGAAGAAAAATGTGAGATTCAAAGGACTTTTGTTTCTTTTTCTATTTTGGAATGGAAGCTGTTAGAGTCTTTTTTTTGTTTGTTTGCTGTTTCAAATGATCCAGTAGAGAAGAAATGTGTCTGGAATTTAGTTTCGTTTGCATGTCTGAGCATTGGAAAGTTTGATCCATTCTCTTTTAAATATTTATAGTAAATCAATTATTCTTACAATTTCTATTCATGTATCATTTTATCGGAAGAGGTTTTTCTTTCAGAATTGGTTCAGGAATGGAATATTTTAATGTAATGGTACATGAAAATAATCTAAAAGTTAAACTCACATGCATTTGTTTTTAGAAATTCTGTAATAAACACAGACACTTTGGTCATATTGAATAGAATTTAAACATCCCTTGATGATTTATATGTCACAGTACCTTTGAAAGTAGTATCATGAATAGCTGTGCTTTAACAAGGTACTCTAAAATACAGGTGTGTCACCTTTCTGGTTTTTCAGATTCTGGGGAGGGGGAGGCTTTCTAATGAATAATAGAGAAGGCAAGCTACTGAAATCGTTCACTGCAGACTGTAACTTTTGGATTGTATAGTTCAAAGGTTAAAAAAAAAATGTTTGTCTGGACCAACCATGTCTTTCACATGTATTGTACATTCAGTAAGTGTTGGTTGAATGCATAAATTAATAGTTGAATGAATGATGTTTTT
>NW_012099899.1:34525-37169 GCF_000951045.1 Mandrillus leucophaeus | reverse complement strand
GGAGTAGAGGAATGGGTGACAAGTAAAGAAGAAAAATGTGAGATTCAAAGGACTTTTGTTTCTTTTTCTATTTTGGAATGGAAGCTGTTAGAGTCTTTTTTTTGTTTGTTTGCTGTTTCAAATGATCCAGTAGAGAAGAAATGTGTCTGGAATTTAGTTTCGTTTGCATGTCTGAGCATTGGAAAGTTTGATCCATTCTCTTTTAAATATTTATAGTAAATCAATTATTCTTACAATTTCTATTCATGTATCATTTTATCGGAAGAGGTTTTTCTTTCAGAATTGGTTCAGGAATGGAATATTTTAATGTAATGGTACATGAAAATAATCTAAAAGTTAAACTCACATGCATTTGTTTTTAGAAATTCTGTAATAAACACAGACACTTTGGTCATATTGAATAGAATTTAAACATCCCTTGATGATTTATATATCACAGTACCTTTGAAAGTAGTATCATGAATAGCTGTGCTTTAACAAGGTACTCTAAAATACAGGTGTGTCACCTTTCTGGTTTTTCAGATTCTGGGGAGGGGGAGGCTTTCTAATGAATAATAGAGAAGGCAAGCTACTGAAATCGTTCACTGCAGACTGTAACTTTTGGATTGTATAGTTCAAAGGTTAAAAAAAAAATGTTTGTCTGGACCAACCATGTCTTTCACATGTATTGTACATTCAGTAAGTGTTGGTTGAATGCATAAATTAATAGTTGAATGAATGATGTTTTTTGGTGAATTTCTTTAGAGAAACAAATTTTCAGTTTATTAAAAGCAGGTTTCCAAAACTGCATAGGTATAAAATCTTATTTTAAAAAATTGCAAGATTTAGAGATTATTTGTAATCATAGAAAGAAATGGAAAGATAATACAAATGTATCTGCTATTAGTTGTAAATACTTGAAAATAAATATTTTATAGCATATTATAGAGTATCCTGAATAATGTATTTTGGAGCCAGAGTTCTTGGGTTTAAATGCTGAATCTGCTACTGAGCAGTTTTATGGGCTTGGGCAAGTTATATGGCCTTTCCATGCCTACCTTCTTCCTTTATCAAATGCCTACTATGTTATCTACTTCACAGAATTGTTGGGAGGACTGAAGTGACTTAAATACTTGTATGTGGTTTAGAATAGTACACAGTACCTTCACAGTATGTTTTGAAAAGCTCACCATTGTCATTTTAAAAAGGGTTTCTGTTACATAAGTAATATTTTTCAAGTAAATCTAAACAATTAAAGCTTGTTTGTATAGAAAAGGACAACAAGGCCGGGTTCAGTGGCTCACACCTGTAATCCTAGAGCTTTGGGAGGCTGAGGCAGGTGGGTCATCTGAGGTCAGGAGTTCAAGACCAGACTGGCCAACATGGCGAAACCCCTGTCTCTACAAAGAATACAAAAAACAAAAGTTGGGCATGGTACAGGTGCCTGTAATCCCAGCTACTCAGGAGGCTGAGGTAGGTGAATCACTAGAACGCTGGGCATGGAGGTTGCAGTCAGCTGAGATCATGCCATTGCACTCCAGCCTGGGTGACAGAGCGAGACTGTGTCTCATAAGAACAAAGACAAAAACTGGTTGGAGGGACAATAGAAAAAGCTAGTGTATGGTAATATATTTTTTTCTATGAAGTAAAGCAAGTAACATGGTTTTTCTTTTTCTTTGGCTGTCAGAAAACTTGATCTAAACTTAATGTTTTAGTAGTAATAATACTGTATTATCCTATAATTCTTCCCATTGCATTTATAGTTTTATCCCCTTGTAGAAAACAATTGTATTTTACATCACCAGTGAAAAATTACCTATAAATTTCATGAATAGGAGTGAGAAATTACAAATGGAGGTTTTATATTAAAAAGTTATGGGTATTCTTTGTATTTTACATACTATTTGCCTGATTGGAATTTTTTTTTAGTTTTGCAAAGAAAATACGTAATGGAAAGAACAAAGTTAGACTTATTGGACTTTTTCTTCATGTTCTGATTGGTTATCATAAGAGTTGCTCTGATCCAATCAGAACATGAATAAAAAGTCCAATCAGAGTAGGCCTAGAGGTTTTTCTCTCATCCAATCAGAACACGTAGTACATAACCTCCATATATAAAACATGCTGGGGTGGTGGGGGGTGTTGTGCCTTTCCAGGTTCTTCTGTGGCTGCCTGCGCAGCTGTTCCATTCCCAACTAAGAGAAGGAGGCACCACCTGCTGCATGCTGGTGGCTGAAGTCTGGGGGACTGCGGCTCGCCTCGTTGGCTCACCTCACTGCAATTGGAGGCAGCAACAGACACTGCAGCTGGCCAGAGTGTAGAAAGGTGATAAGGTAGGTGTGCTATGCAGGGCTGCACGGCCTGCAGCCTGGGGCTGGTTGGGGGTGCTATCTCAGGGGTCACTGCACGCCTTGGGTGACTGGTTGGGTGTGCTATCCAGGGCTGTGCTGCCTACACCAGGGTGTAGGTTGGGGGCCCTATCCGGGGCTACACTGCCCTCCACGGGGAGCAGTTTAGAGGCACTGTCCTGGATTGCAGTGCCAGCAGCAGTGAGGTGGGCTGAGGGTGCTATCTGGGGCTGCTCTGCCTGCAGGGGTGTTTGAGGGGGTTCGGGTTCTGGGTACTATCAGGTGCTGCAATGCCCACGGTGCGGGGAGGATGGTGG
>NW_012099899.1:28950-34475 GCF_000951045.1 Mandrillus leucophaeus | reverse complement strand
TTGGCTCACCTCACTGCAATTGGAGGCAGCAACAGACACTGCAGCTGGCCAGAGTGTAGAAAGGTGATAAGGTAGGTGTGCTATGCAGGGCTGCACGGCCTGCAGCCTGGGGCTGGTTGGGGGTGCTATCTCAGGGGTCACTGCACGCCTTGGGTGACTGGTTGGATGTGCTATCCAGGGCTGTGCTGCCTACACCAGGGTGTAGGTTGGGGGCCCTATCCGGGGCTACACTGCCCTCCACGGGGAGCAGTTTAGAGGCACTGTCCTGGATTGCAGTGCCAGCAGCAGTGAGGTGGGCTGAGGGTGCTATCTGGGGCTGCTCTGCCTGCAGGGGTGTTTGAGGGGGTTCGGGTTCTGGGTACTATCAGGTGCTGCAATGCCCACGGTGTGGGGAGGATGGTGGTTTGAGTGTGTTGGGTGTGCTATTTGGGGGCTACATTGCTGGTGTCGGGGCAGGATGGGGTGGGAGCTATTTCAGGGGCTGCACTGATTGCTCTAGCTAGGATTTCCAGCATTATGATAAATAACAATAGTGACAGTGTGTATCCTTATCATGTTCCCGATTTTAGAAGAAAGGCTTTCCATTTTTCCCCATTCCATGTGATTCTAGCTGTGGGTCTCTCTCATGTGGTTTTTATTGTGTGGATTTTTGAGAATTTATAGCATGAAGGGATGTTGAATTTCATCAAATGTTTTTTCTATTTCAATTGACGTGATCATACAGTTTTTGTTGTTTATTCAGTTGATGATGATGTATGACATTGATTGCATGTTAAATGGCCCTTGCATCCCAGGGATAAATCCCACTTAATCATGAGGAATTATCTCTTTAATGTGTTGTAGAATTTGATTTGCTGGTATTTTGTTGATGATTTTTGCATCAATATTAGAGATACCAGCCTGTAGTGTCTTTTTTGATATCTTTGTCTCATTTTAGGGTCAGGGTAATAAAAGCCTCATAGAATAAATTTGGAAAGGTCAGGCATGGTGGCTCACACCTGTAATCCCAGCACTTTGGGAGGCCAAGGTGGGCAGATCACGAGGTCAGGAGATAGAGACCATCCTGGCTACCATGGTGAAACCTCATCTCCACTAAAAATACAAAAAATTAGCCGGGTGTGGTGGCGGTCGCCTACAGTCCTAGCTACTCAGGAGGCTGAGGCAGGAGAATGACGTGAACCAGGGAGGCGGAGCTTGCAGTGACCTGAGATTGCACCAGTGTACTCCAGCCTGGGTGAAAGAGCAAGACTCCATCACACACACAAAAAAAATAAAAATAAAAAAAAAGAATTAAGTTTGGAAGTATTTCTTGAGTAGGATTGGTATTAGGTCTTTAAACATTTAGTGTGAAGCCGTCAATTCCTGGGCTTTTCTTTACTGGGATGGTGTCAGTGTCGTTACTTGTTACCAATCTGTTCTGGTCTTGGATGTTTTCATGGTTCAACCTAGGTAGATTGTATGCGTCTAGGAATTTGTCAATTTCTAGTAGGGCTTCCAATTTATTGGCATGTAATAGCCAGTTATGATCCTCTGAATTTCTGCAGTAACCATTGTAATGCCTCCTTTTTTTTATCTCTGATTTTATTTGAATCTTCTCTATTTCTTAGCCTGGCTAAAAGTTTGTCAATTTTGTTTAACTTTCCAGAAAACCAATTTTTTGTTTCATTTTGTGTATTTTGTTCATTTCAGTTTTATTTCTGCTATGATCTTTATTATTTCTTTTCTAATTTTGGGTTTAGTTTGACCTTTTCTAGGTGTTTAAGATGTATTGTTTATTTGAAGTTTTTCTTCTTTTTTGATGGTGGGCACTTACAGCTATAAATTTGACTTTGTACTCTTTTCTGTGTATCATAAGTTTTGGTATATTATGTTTTCATTACCATTTATTTCAAGAAATTTTTCAGTTTCCATCTTAATGGTTTCATTGACCCACTAGTCAGTCATTCAGGAGCATATTGTTTAACTTCCATTTGATTGTATGATTTCCGAAATTATTCCTCTTACTGATACCTATTTTTATTCCTTTGTGGTCATAGAAGATGGCCACAAAGACAGCAGCGTGGTTGGAGTGGTAGGAGGTGGCCATCAGAGAGAGCTGCTCATTGCCCAGCTACAGGAGGAGTGAGAAAGGAGAACCATCTGTTGCAGGCTGGAGGCTAGAGCCTGTGGCCTGGCGGCTCGCCTCACTGTGGTTGGTGGTGGTGGCGACAGAGACTACTGCAGTACGACCAGAGTGGTATGACGGGCTATCCGGGGCTGCACTTTTCACAGTGGGGGGTGGGTTGGGGGCGCTATTCAGGTGTCACTGCTTGCGTTGGGGCTACTGGTTGGTAGCACTATATGGGGCTGCACTGCCTGCGGTGGGGGGTGGGTTATGGGTGTTCTCTGGGTCTGCAGTGCCCATGGAGGGGGGCAGGTTAGGGGCACTATTGGGTACTACGCTGCTGGTGGCATTGGGCTGGGAGTGGGGGAGTTGAGGGTCGCTATTGAGGGCCAGACTGGCTGTGGTGGGCTGTGAGCTGGGTGCTATTGGGGACTGCACTGTTGGCGGTGGTCAGTGGAGGTGGCTGTGACAGTGGTGGCATCCAGGGAAGGAGCGGGTCTTCTCTCCCTGGACTTCATACTCCAGAGGGTGACATCTTGCTTGTGCTGGAGCATGGCGGGCGCACATCATTTCCATAGTAATGGTGAGCATGGCAGACCCCCCACACCCATCGTGGTTCCTGGGCCCACACACTCTGAGTCAGTGCCTCAGAGACTGCTTGGGACCCCCAGTTACGAGGTAGAGGACACCACGGAGGACAGGGCCCTGTAGGTGGGGACGTCAGGAACAGGAACTGGGACTTGGGTGTAGAGGGCTGGCTGGGTCTGAGTTTCTGCTGCTCCTGTTCCCCAAGGGGTGTAGGCCTGGTGGGCCCAGCGGTTCTTTTGGAGTGGGCAGCCAGGCACTGTGGTGTCTCCAGCAGCCACCCCAGGCCCCGTTTCCTGGCCAGCTTGGGCCAAAAGGAGAAGCTGGTCTTTGGAGGTTGGGTGTGAGTGCTTTTGCTGAAACTGGCCCCTGCCGCCCAGTCGCTGACATGGCAAGGTAAGGCTCTAATGCTACTAGTCCCTGCGTTGTCCTCTAGGATTTTCTGGCTTCGCCTGCCCAGCTGTTCCATGCCAGGAGGAGGAGGAGCTCGCTGATGCACCATGGAAGTTGGAGCCTGGGACACTGTGGCTCACCTTACTGCGGGATGGTGGTGGCAACAGAGACTGTAGCGCACCAGAGTGGTAGGAGGGTGGCCGTGATAGGAGGGCCTCCAGCTGCGGCCAGGCTCAGGACAGGACCATAGCAGTGGCCAGGTAGTAGGAGCCTTGTAGGAAGTGCTGATGCATTGAGGGCAACAACAGCGGTGTTATTGGCACTGTGCTAGTGGTGGCAGTAGCAGCAAGTCTAGGAGTTGGGAATGGGGGTGGTAGGAGCACTGCAGGGCTGACCCCAGCAGGCCTAGGGTAGGTAGGAAGCTGTGAGTGCTGTATCTTGGACCTCTTTGGCAGTGGTGGAGGTGCAGCCCAGAAAAGGAGGAGGCCTCCTTCTCTGCAGAATCTGGAGAGTGCCCTCCTCCTACTGGCACCTGAGCCAGGCGGGAGTGGCAGCATTGTCACACTCTCAAAATTTAGGGGGTGACTATTTGTGTATCTGTCTCCTTGTTTTCTTGTTGATAGCCTTGTGCTTTTTCAAATTCCATTGTTTTTAGTGTTCTAAGACTTGTTTTGTGAGCTAAGGTATGGTCTGTGCTTGAGACTAACCCATGTGTTGAGGAAAGTAATGTGTGTTCTGCAGCTCTTGGGTGAAATATTCTGTAAATATGTATTAGATCCACTCAGTCTATAATTCAGATTAAGTTTATTGTTTCTTAAGTTTCTGTGTGGATTGTCTGCTCAGCGCCGAAAGTGGGGTGTTGATATGTCCAGCTATAATTGTACAGAGTTCTAGCTCTCTAACTCTGATAGTTTGTTTATATATCTGGGTGTTTGCTGAGTGCATATATATTTACAATAGTGATGTCTTCTTGCTAAATTGACCCTTTTGTCATTATATAGTGGCCTTCTTTGTCTCTTCTTATAGTTGTTTTAAGTTTATTTTGTCTGATATAAGTATAGTTATTTATGCTCCTTTTTTGGTTTCCATTGGCAGGGAATCTTTTCCATCCCCTTATTTTCAGATGTGTGTGTCTTTGTAGGTGAAATGTGTTTCTTTTAGGCGACAGATAAATCGGTCTTACTTTTTTTTTTTTCCCACTCTGCCACGTATGTCTTTTGATTGGAGAGTTCAGTCTACTTATATTCATTGTTATTATTGATAAGGGCTTACCCTTACTATCTTGTCTGTGTTTTTTTTTTTGGTTGTTTTAAGGTCTTCTCTCCCTTTTTTGTTCCTTCCTGTCTTGCTTTTAGTGAAAGTGATTTTTTCTAATATGATTTAGTTTTTTTCTTTTTACTTTTTGTTTATCCTTTCTATGTTTTTTGATTTTAGGTTACCATGAGGCTTGCAGGTACTATTTTATAACCTTATTTTAAGTTGGTAACAACTTAACACTTCTTGCATAAACTAACAAGCCAAAAGACTGAGGAAGACTCTCAACTTAAACAAACATTGTTCTTCTGCTTTTTACGTTTTTTCTTTTTCTTTCTCTTTTTAGATGGAATCTTGCTGTGTCGCCCATGCTGGAGTGCAGTGGCGTAATCTCAGCTCACTGCAAACCACTGCCTCCCAGGTTCAAGTGATTCTTCTGCCTCAGCCTCCCAATTAGTTAGGATTACAGGTGTGCACCACCATACCTGGCTAATCTTTGTATTTTTTGTAGAGATGGGGTTTCACCTTGTCGGCCAGGCTGGTCTTGAACTCCTGACCTCAAGTGATCTGCCTACCTCGGCCTCCGAAAGTGCTGGGATTACAGGCATGAGCCACCATCCCTGGCCTGTTGTTTCTATTTATAACTTACTGTACTGTCTATGTCTTGAAAAGTTGTTGTAGTTACTTTTGATAGCTTCATTCTTTAGTCTTCCTACTTAAGAATAGTATAGATGCCACAGGTATAGTGTTAAAATATTATATTTTCTTTCTGTGTGCTTCTTATTACCAGTGACTTTTATCCCTTCAAGTGATTACTTACTGCTCACTAGTGTCCTTTCCCTTCTAGATTGATATACCCCTTTTGCATTTCTTGTAATACAGGACTGGTGTTGATGAAATCCCTCAGCTTTTGTTTGTCTAGGAATATCTTTATTTCTCCTTCATGTTTGAAGGATGTTTTCACCAGATATATTATTCTAGGTTTGAAGGATTTTTCCTTCAGAACTTTAAGTATGTCTTGCCACTTTCTCCTGGCCTGTAAGCTTTCCACTGAAAAGTCTGCTGCAGTACATACTGGAGCTCCATTGTATGTTATTTGTTTCTTTTCTCTTGTTGCTTTTAGGATCCTTTATCCTTGGAACTTTGGGAGTTGATTATTAAATGTCTTTAGGTAGTCTTCCCAGGACCC
>NW_012099899.1:13619-28118 GCF_000951045.1 Mandrillus leucophaeus | reverse complement strand
ACAGGTGAAAATGGTTTCCACTCAAGAACCTTTTTAACTGTCCTGAGCAAACTGTGTCCCCTGCCTTACACCTCTGTTAGCTCTTCTCACCTACGGTAACCCGGTGATCATTCATTTGCCCTGCCTGCCCTCCACACTGGACAGTGGCCAGAAACCATGTTTTTGTGGTTCTCAGTTTTTTCCAGGACTTGGCACAGCACAAGGCGTCGAGTGCATGCTTGTTAATTTGACTTGAATTGAAGCCTTTCTCACTGCTGTCAGATTTTGCTTCCCATGGCTTCAGTTCCCACAAATCTCGGTCTGAAAATATTAAATACAGTTTTCCAGAAATAAACTATCCATAAGTTTCAAATTGCATATCATTCTGGATAGTGCGGTGAAATCTCACACTGTCCTGCTTCATCCCACCTGTGACACAAATCCTCCCTTTGTCCAGGGTGTCCATTCACACTGTAGATGCTACCTGGCTAGCAGTCACTTAGGAGCAGCCTCAGTTATCAGGCCGAGTGTTAAGGTATAAGAACAAATCTATCCATGAAGTAATGAGAAGGGAGTTGTCGTAATATTTTGTCACATCTCAGACTGCAGAAGTTATAGCCACAGTGCATAAATGCTTAAGGCAAAAAAAGCATTATATTTGTGGGTGGAAGGCTTGAAATATGTTGCAACTGGTGGCAACATGTTGCATCAGAAAGTGTTGAGCTGATATGAAGACTTGAGCAAGGGATTCCATGAAACAAGTGACAAAACCATTTACTGCAAGTAAGAGATGATTACACAGATTCAGGAAAGGGTTTGGACTGAAAAATATAAAAATTTCTGGAGAGACTGTATTTGCTGATGGAGAAGCTGCTGCCACATTTCTGGCAGAGTTGAAGTTGATTAAGGAGAAAGAATATCATCCAAAGCAAGTCTTCCAACTGCAATGAAACTGGGCTCTTCTGGGAGAAGATGTCCCAAAGAATCTACATTCCGAAAAGTGCAAGGGAAGCATGACCGGCATAAAACATGGAAGGATGAATTAACACTGGTACTAGGTGGCAGTGCTTCAGGACATATTACAAAGCCAGGTATAGTGACAGAATACACACTTAAAAACAACAAAAAATTTTCTGTCCATGTTCTGGCATCACGATCAGAAAGTGTGGGTGATGGCCATTTTGTTTAGGGAATGAGTCCACCAATGCTTCATCCCAGAAGTGAAAAAAATACTTGAAAGAGGCGGGATTGGAATTCTAGGTCTTACTGAGAATAGACAATGCACCTGACCATCCTGAATCTGTTTGCTATGAAGAAGAAAATGTCAGTGTTCCACTTTTACCTCCAAATACAACTGCATTATTTCAGCCCCCTGACCAAGGCATCATTCATATTGTCAAGGTCACGTACACCTGCCTGGTACAGTCCTGCTCCGTGTGATGACATTCAGGTGAATGATGGACCAAATAGCATGATGGTGGTCCCATAAAATTACAATGGAGCTGAAAAAAATCTGTCACTTAGTGATCTGGTAGCCTTGGTAAGGTCATCATGCAAGACATCACATGTTTGTAGTGCTGTTGATGTAAACAAACCTGTGCTTCCAGTCATACAAAATCTATCACATGGGATTATGCACAGTACATAGTACTTGATAATGATGATAATGACTACTGGTTTTTGTCTTTATATTTTACCTTTGGTCGTTTTAGAATGTACCCCTTCTACTTATTAAAAAAATTACCTGTAAAACAGCCTCAGGTAGGTTTTTCAGGAGGTATTCCAGAACAAGGCATTATTAGAGGAGAAGAAGGCTTCATGTATGTCATTGCTTCTGAGGACCATCCAGTTGGAGAAGATATAGAGGTGGAAGACAGTGATGATGTTGATCCTGACCCTGTGTAGGCCTATGAGGTTTAATGCAGGTAGTGTTTTTGTGTTAGTTTTTAACATAAAAGGTTACAAAGTAAAAAAAGGAAAACTGAGAATAAAATATTTTTGTACAACTGTACAATCTGTGTTTTAAGCTAAGTGTTATTACAAGAGTTAAAAAAATTAAGAAAAATTAAGTTTATAAAGTCAAAATGTAACAGCTAAGGTTAATTTATAATTGAGGAAAGAAAAAAATATATGTAGTACAGTCCAAGTGTACAGTGTTTAATAAAGACTGCAGTAGTGCACAGTATTGTTCTAGCCTTCACATTCAGCCACCAGACTTTCACTCACTCGAGCAAATTCCCGTCCTGCAAGCTCCATTCATCCTAAATCCCCTATTCGGGTTTACCATATACCATATTTTATCTTTTATGTCCTATTTTTACTGTTCCTTTTCTATGTTTAGATACGTTTAGGTGCACAAATACCATTGTGTTGCAGTTGCCTGCAGTATTCAGCGTAGTAACATGTGGTACAGGTTTGTAGCCTAGGAGCAGTAGGCCATACTATACAGCCTAGGTGTGTAGTAGGCTGTTACATCTAAGTCTGTGTAAATGCACTTTTGTCATTCATGCAAAGACACGATCATCTTATGACATATTTCTAAGAACATATCTATGTTAATTGATGAATGACTGTACTTGATCACATTTTATCAGCAATTGATGCAGACCATAATCTGGACATAATGTAGTGCCGCTATTCACTATTGCTAATGCAGTAACATTCTTGAAAGCCGCAGTGGATGAATTAAAACCAGAAGTTGTAAATGCCTGCTAGAGGAACTTATGGAGTGAAGTCATGAATGATTTTAAAGGCTTCTCTGGCATCAGTGGAGAAGTTAGGAAAACCATTCATGCAGCAAGACAAGTTGGTGGAGAAGGGTTGCTGACATGCTTGCTGAAGTGGCAGAAGATACTGAAGGCCATCAAGAAGTGTTAACAAATGAATTGGAAGAACTTGAGTCGTCTGCAGAGAAAGATGAAGAAATGAAGCAGAACCAGCACTGTGGACATAATCGAGATGTGCTGAAGTGTTTCAAATTGCACAGGCATTAAAAGAATTATGGAATATCTTAGGATGGAATGCAGTGTTAAAATTACTCGTATTCTCACTGAAGAATTATAGCCTCTGCAGCAACAGTTTGATTAAAAGAAAGAAAACAACAACTGATTGCAGTGTTCTTCCAGCAGGTCTGGCAAATAAAACAAAAATCTTCAATTCTCAAGGACCCCCAAACAGCATCATGTGCTCCCGACACCCAACAAAAAAGACATTGTCGTGGTACAATGCTCTGAGATCACTTGAAGCAGGTGACCCTCCTCCTGATGTATCATCAGAAGGTAGTAGTAGCCTAATGATATGTCAAATGTCTGCATCATTTGCCTCACTTCATGTCATCCCACAGTCACCGTGTCATCCCACATTGCCACCGGGAGTACAGTACAGTAAGGTATTTTGAGAGAGAGGTGGAGACCACAGTCACATGACTTTCATTACAGCCTATTGTCGTAATTGTTCTATTTTATTGGTTGTTATGGTTGTTAATCACATACGGTGCCCAGTTTATAAGTTAAACTGTATTTCCAGTGTGTATGTATGTATGTATGCATGCATGCATCGTAAAAAAACAGCATATATAGGGTTGTGTATTATCTGCAGTATTAGGCATTCACTGGGGGTCTTGACACTATTCCCTACAGATAAGGGGGAACTACTATACACATTTGGAGAGAGACATTTTCTTCCATAAATCTACAGAAAATCAGATATTCATTGTTGAAATACCTTAAGGGTTTATAGGACATGAGTAAAGAACATACAGCCAGCTGCATGTTTTGGTGAGCCTGTGGAGGGGGATCATCTCTACCCCTAAGCTGTCTGGCCCTGGTGAGGGGGGTGGATTTCCAAGGGCAACAAGGTCTTCTGGAGCTGCTCCTAACGCAAAGCTCTGATGTGGGGCTCTCAGGGCACTTGCTGCTCCTGTGGCTCCAGCTGCTACCCCTGCTCCCTGAGAAGAACCCCCAGTAGCCCAACTCTTAGTACATGGGATATAGGGCTGTTTTTATTACCTTGACCTTCTCCAGGTTTCAGGAGAAGCCTGAGCAAGGCTGTTAATGAACATATGTTTCCTTCTCTGGCTTTGGTGCCCAGGCGTCAATTTCCCTTAAGTCTGTGGAAGTTTGTTTATATAACTGGTGTGCTATGGAGGCCTGTGCACTGTCTGTCCTGGTCCGTATCTGCTCTCAAAGCATTCTCATGAAGATCCAGTGACAACTTATAGTGGAACCCTCGTCTCCCAGAGGATCAAAGCCCATAGCAATTTCTGTTCTTGGGGAAGCTGATAGTCTGATTTGGAGGCAGAGGATACCAAGTACAGGCAGCCTTCACCGACCCTGAGTCAGGCAGTGATACTGCTGATGAATCTGTGATTACTGCAGGCAGCTGGGTGCAGAGCCTCATGGTCCAAGCCCCCAGTGCTTGACTCTTAAACCCAAGCCATTTTGCTAATGACATAGTGATATCACATTCTATAGAAGAGGAAAAGTATTATTTAGTTTTTCCCATTACTAAGTCAGGCTTAGTTGTTGCTAGCAATACAAAAGGGAACAGGACATGTTTCCTGCTTGGAAGAATTCACAGCCCCTGTCACAATATAACAAGAGGACAAAGTCTTAGAAACTGCAAACTGGTGGTCTGTAGATATATTTATTTGGCTGGCATGGTGTTTAACATTTTTGAAACCCATTGGTCACATTTTCTTTATGAGACAGAGTCTCACTGTTGTCCAGGCTGGAGTGCAGTGGTGTGATCTTGGCTTACTGCAACCTCTGCCTCCTGGGTTAAAGCAGTTATCATGCCTCAGCCTCCCAAGTAGCTGTGATTACAGGTGCCCGCCACCATACCTGGCTAATTTTTTTGTAATTTTAGTAGAGATGGGTTTTCGCCATGTTGACCAGGCTGGTCTGGAATTCCTGGCCTCAAGCAGTCTGCCTCCCAAAATGCTAGGATTACAGGTGTGAGCCACTGAGCATGGCCTCTTGGTCAGAGTTCAGTATGAAGATATCTTTAAAAATCTTGATTTCTGACTTAAATTCTTGAAAGGTCACCCTAACAACACTGGGGTCACACCCCACTGCACATACACAGTGGCCACTTCCCTGCTTGGTATTAGCCTGGCTTTTGGGGACGTTTATGTTTGTGACTCCTGTATTAGGGGCAGTGAGAAGGGAGCAGTTAATTGTGGAAATGGGTAGGGTAGGTGGAGGCTTCTCAGAGGGCGACTTCCCAGAGGCTGTCCCAGCAATGGGAGTGCGAGACGGTTGGAGCCCACACAGGCTGTGGCAGGGAGGTAGGATGCAGCTGAGGCATCTGCGCTGGAAGAAGGGCTGTGCTGGGATCTGGCTTTGCAGCACAGTGAAGGTGAACCACAGACAAGAACCCATATCAAGTTTTCTAGCAGGAATGTGAAAACTGATAAAGCCTCAGGAGAGAGGTCAGTTCAGAAGGATTTTGCTTCAAATGTGAATGATGTCACTTGGGGGCTGGGGATCTTGCCACAGAGAGATTCTGATCTCGCAGGTCTGGGGTTGGGGTGGGAGAGACTGCATTTCCAACAAGCTCCTGCTGGTCCCTGCACTGTGCCCTGAGTAGTTTGGGCTTAGAATGGAGGTTGCAGTCTGGTGGGCCATGAGACAATTTGGCCTGGGAAATAGTTTTTCTGGCTTGTATAGTGTTTAAATTTTTAAAAAATTAGTTGCTAAGTTTAAAATCAGGTGTTTTGCGTAAAAGTCTGAATTTGTCTCCCCCCAGCATTTTCTATCACATTGTTACAATTTTTTTTTTTTTTTTTTTTTTGAGATGCGGACTCACTCTGTGGCCCAGGCTGTAGTGCAATGTTGTGATCTCAGCTCACTGCAACCTCTGCCTCCCGGGTTCAAGCGATTCTCTCCCCTCAGCTTCCTGAGTAGCTGGGACCACAGGCACATGCCACGAGGCCCGGCTAATTTTTGTATTTTTAATGGAGATGGGGTTTCATCATGTTGGCCAGACTGGTCTCGAACTCCTGACTTCAAGTGGTCCGCCTGCCTCGGTCTCCCAAAGTGCTGGGATTACAGGCGTGAGGCACTGCACCCAGCCTGCACTTTGTTTTATTGTTAGTATTTTTTTAATACTTGAAATTTGCTTGTTAATTGATTTTTTACTTGTTTGTTGGGTGTTCTTCCTAGCCTGTGAACTCTGCGCAGGCAGGGACCTTGTCTGTCTCGTTTGCCCTGTTGCCCTTAAACCTAGAACAATGTCTGGTGCATAGTCTAGACTATATATATTTATTATTTGTGGAACGAATGAGCAAATCTTGCTTTCCTTTCTTGCATGGCCACAGTGGTGGCCACACCTGCCCTAGGCCCTTGCTAGCATATACGCCTGGGAATCACCTCCATTCATGGAGTCAGAAAGGTGGGAAGAGAAATGAGAGCAAGAAGGAGTAGAGTAGTGCCCCTTATTCTCGGGATATGTTTCAAGATCCCCCGTGACTGCTGGAAATCACGGATAGTACTGAAACCTATATAAATTGCACTATGTTTTTTTGATCTGATAATCAAAATGGCTACTAAGTGATATGGGGGCCCATAAACTGATAACCCCGAAATATGACGCTTTGTCAGGCTGAACTGAAGAAGCTTCGAGGACTCGCTGACCTCCCGCCATCCCCCATCTCTTAATCCTCTGTCTCTCCCAAAGAACAGAACAAAGGTCTCTGAGATTCTTTTATTCTACCTAAAGTCTGAACCCACCAAAGAAGGAAACAATCACCTCTGGTCACCTCCCTGAGTTTTCATTAACTGAATTCCATATTGCAGGAAGAAAGCTTGAAGTCAGTCAAGGCACCTGGACAGACTTGTCACAAACCGTTATCTTCTCTACAGGCCCAATAGGCTGTGTTCTTTTTTTGTACTTATTTTTAATTCTTTTTTTTTTTTTTCTTTAGATGGAGGTTCACTCTTGTCTCCTGGGCTGGAGTGCAGTGGCACAATCTTGGCTCACTGCAACCTCCACCTCCTGGGTTCAAGCCATTCTCCTGCCTCAGCCTCCTGGGCTGTTGGGATTACAGGCATGCGCCACCACACCTGGCTAAATTTTGTACTTTTTTTAAAGTAGAGATGGGGTTTTAGTGGAGATGGGGTTGGCCAGGCTGGTCTTGAACTCCTGACCTCAGGTGATCCACCCACCTTGGCCTCCCAAAATGCTGGGATTACAGGCATGAGCCACCACGCCCGGCCTCACTCACTGTATGTTCTTTAAGCCCATTGAATTCCCTGAAAATCATTTAGTACCCCTCCCCAAAATCATCCATGCTTCTCTGCTTCCCTTTCCCCTAAGCAGAAGGGTATAGAACCATCTGTACCCCATTGCATGGTGGGGTAATCAGTGTGATTTATGGGCATGTTAATAATTTTTTAGGTCTTCTATTAATCTGCCATTTGACAACTTCCAGTGAACCTTCAGAGGGTGAGCATTGAGCTTTCCCTTGGCCCTGACAGTGCCAGTGTGGTACGTTGGAAAAGGAATGAGTCATGCTACTCACAACAGCCCACAATTTGAAACGGATGAATTGTTTATTTCTGGACTTTTCCACAGTTGTTTATTTCTGGACTTTTTCACTTTCTCACCGCAGTTGACTGAGGTACTATAGTCGGTGAACTAGAAGGAGGACCAGGAAAGTGAGGACCCAGAGGCCGAGGGAGGGAAGACTACAGAGGTGGGTGGTCAGCAGAGTCAGTGCTGCTGTGGGGTGTGGGGAGTGGCCTCCAGAGGGGTCACTGGCCTCCAAGAAGGCAGGAGTGGGAAGGCACTATGCTGAGCAGTTGGGGGCTACAGAGAGAGAGAGAGCAGGATCTCAAGGTTGCAGATAGGCTTAAAGTGTTTTTAGGAGAACAGGTATTTTGGAGCACATGTGTAGACATGTGGACCCAGTGATGAGAAAGAGAACAAAGCTATAAACAAGGTGGAGAAGAGCAGGTGGCAGCCACCTTAGGGCAGGTAGAAGGTTGTGATGGGCTGCAGGTAGAGGGATTGAAATGGAGGAGGGAGAAAACCCTCTTCAATAGAGATGGAGTTTCACTGTGTTGGCCAGGCTAGTCTCGAGCTCCTGACCCCAGGTGATCCACCCACCTCTGCCTCTCAGAGTGCTGAGATTACAGCTGTGAGCCACCGCCCCTGGCCATCAAGTTATACACTTTAAATGTATATAACTTGTATATGTTAATTATACCTCCATATAGCTATGAAGAATGGTGCTGGAAAAAAAAGAATGGTGCTGAAGTACTACTATTTCTTTAATAACTGTATACATTATATAAGGGGCACTGTTGTAAATTATTAACAAATAATCTTCTTAATTTAATTGAAGTAGGTGTTCTATTTTTATCTTCCCTTTATAGGCGAGGAAGCTGAGGCACAGAGTGATTGTCACGCAGCCTTCTAAGGCTCATGTGCATCAGTGTTTGTGAGCAGTGGACCCTTGAGTACACTTTGGTCATCTGTGGGTCAAGTACTTCTGGTGGCCTGAACAGGGACAAAGAAATGGAAGGAAGGAGGGAAGGGAAGGAGAAAATCAAGGGGGAGGGAGAAAAAAGGTATCTGCTAACAGCTCAGTTACCTTCGCTGAAACCACTTCTGGAAACTACTCTGCATTCTAAATGCTACCCTTGTTAGCATTATTTATTTAGTAGTAGTTTCGTTTATTTAAAACATCTTGTTACACAGAATTAGATATGCCACTGGTCGAATCATACCTTTTGAAACATTATATACAGCCCAAACCTAATGTGATTTGCATTGTCTGATCTTTTCCTTAGACACAGTCATTGAAATCAGTGAGGAACCTAATGTCCTTACTGAAGTAAACCTTGTGGATTATTAAGACTCTCTTATCCCTGTTTATTGAGGGGCGATTGACAGACTGATATTGTAGAAAAATAAAGGGAGGGTTTAACCATCTGAGGGGAAGTCAGCTCCCTTTCTTAGAGGAGCTTTATGGAATTGTTTTGGAAATAACTAAGATACTTGATTATTATAACTTGCTAACTGTAGTATAAATCACAGGCTGTATGCTTTGCAGGAGAACTTGAGTAATTTCCACTGAATTAAAAATCACCTGTCTTCCAGCTGAATGTGGTGATGCATGTCTGTAGTCCTAGCGACTCAGGAGACTGAGACAGTAGGGTTGCTTGAGCCCAGGAGTTTGAGGTTGTGGTGCACTCCAGCCTAGGTGACAGAGTGAGACCGTTTCTAAAACAAAAACAAACAGCCGCCGCCTTCCCCAAAAAACCTCACAGAACAACAACAAAAATCTAACTATGAAAGATCTTAAGCTCTTACTGTTTTGAAGTAGAATTTGCATTTTGAAATATTTTTAAGTTTGGAAAACTAGTTCACAATGGTAGAGGTAATTAGACCATTCATATTCAGATTCTTGTTTGTATTTTGTTTGAGATTTCTATGCAAGGATATGAAAATAGAAGCATTCAATAAGGCACTGTAGCTTACTTACTTTTTTAGGTTTGTTCCTGGATGAAGATTCAGGCAGTGATTGTAGCTATGGTGATAAACCAGGTTCTAGTTTACAAAGTTTTATGCCAGAAGGAAAAACCTTTTTCCCAGAAATTTTCCGAACAAATCAACATTTGTTCTATGTGCAATTCAGAGCCTATCAAGATTATATTTTAGTTGAGTAGGTGGTTTTTTTTTGTTGTTTGTTTGGTTTTGAGATAGAGTTTTGCTCTTGTTGCCCAGACTGGAATGCAATGGCATGATCTCAGCTCACCACGACTTCTGCTTCCTGGGTTCAAGCGATTCTCTTGCCTCAGACTCCTGAGTAGCTGGGATTACAGGCATGCGCCTCCATGCCCAGCTAATGTTGTGTTTTTAGTAGAGACGGGGTTCATGTTGGTCAGGCTGGTCTCGAACTCCCGACCTCAGGTGATCTTCCTGCCTTGGCCTTCCAAAGTGCTGGGATTACAGGCATAAGCCACCATGTCCGGCTGTTTTTTTTCCATCTTTTGTCTTTTTAGTTTACAAGTAGATTATTTGTTTCAGTCCCTCAGATTGCCGGTTGTTGTTTCTGAGATAGTGTATTTAAGTGGATTTATGAACTTCCCTCTGCTCTATGCATTTTCAGTTCTTCCTGTGTTTCATTTGTTTGTAGCTGACTGTAAGGACTCTGAGGTAAAGGAATGCACAGCTGAGTTCTTGGAGAAGGTCCTTGAGCCATCTGGATGATGGGCGGTCTGGCACACTAACGTGTTCAAGGTACTGGTTGAGGTAAGGTTAATTTTGTTGTTAACACCTTTGTCTGTAGCTATAAGCACTTTACTTCAGACTGTTATAGCCTAAGTGCTTATTTTTAATTAAAGTTTATGAGCTGATTCAAATAGCATGTGTTTCACATCTCATTGCCATGTTGCAAGAAGTGTTCTGCAAAATTTAAAGGCAACTGAGGAGTTGTTACCAGAGAATTAAACTGGTTTAAATTAATTAAAAGAGGGTATTTGAGATCACTTAAAAAATTAGGACTAATTATGAAGTTAATGGTTTCAAAGAAGTTTTTAACTTCTTAATTGTAGTTCATTAAGCAGCTCAAACCTAAGAGGCATTTTTATTGATTTATGTTTTTGAGATGAGGTCTCACTCTGTTGCTCAGGCTGGAGTGCAGTGACATGATCTCGGCTCACTGCAACCTCTGCTAAGAGGCATTTTTAAACTAGCCCATTTTTTGCCTAGAAATTTGTTTATATGTGACTAATCTCTTGACAGTGGGTCCCACTGCAAAATGTAAAAACAATCTTATTTTTCAGCTGACTAGGCCTTTTACATTTGCATTCTAATTACAGCTTTGAGTTTTTCTCAGTGTTTGTTAACTGACCACAAAAAGCCCTAGTAACCTAAAATGACAAACCAGGGAGTGTGAATACAAGTTGTCGCTGCAGCTTCCTTAGAAAATGGCATCACATACTGCAGTGATTATGTACGAGGCAGTGGATTGCAGCTATTGCTTGTGAGTTTTAAAATTTTGGATTATGCTAATATTTTTTGGTTGAAGTTCAGGCCTATTCATTTGGTTATGATAGGGCCCCCCCGCCAATCAGTTATCTGAAAACAATCAAAGTCATTATTTTAAAACAGAAGCATGCCATTTCTCTGCTTAAAACTCCTAATGTATTGTCTTTACCAAGGGCCTAGTATTGGCTTTATGGCTTCTCATTGTATAGAAAACACGTAAAATCCAAGCTCCTTCAGATGTCCTTCATGTCCTGATCTCGTTGCCTCTCTCTCTCACCTCATGTCTTGCTGCTCCACTGCACATGCCCCTTGCTCCATTTCCTCCCTCTGGCTCCAGCATGAAGGACTGCCTTCCCGCTCCTCCAGCTGCCAAGCCTGTCTCTGCCACAGGCCTTCTGCACTTTCCCTGCTCTTCAGATGGCTGCTTCCTTCTCATCGTCCTCAGCCTTGCTCCAAGCTGACTTCCTTGGACATCTCAGCAGAACCCACCCTTGCTAGTTATTCTTGTCACTCATTATCATTGTGTTTATTGATCTTCCTGACTACAGTGTAAGCTCCATGAGGATAAGAGCCAGCCTGTCTTGTTCATCCTTTAGGTTATGGGTAAAGGCTCCCCACCCACGTTGTATGCTTTTAAAAAAATCAGATTGTCAGTGGTATCTTATAGGTCTATCTTAATTTAGATTTCCATGTGTTACGTCACATTATTTTAAATTTCAGGCCACAGATGTGGACTTTGCAGCCTTGAAGGCAGTGGTGAGGCTTGCTGAACCATACCTCTGTGACTCTCAAGTGAGCACTTTTACCATGGAGTGCATGAAGGAGCTCCTCGATCTGAAGGAACATCGGTAGCCCCTGCAGGAGCTCTGGGTGGTGTTTGATGATTCGGGAGTGTTTGACCAGACAGCCCTTGCAATTGAGCATGTCAGGTAGGAAAAGAAGTTGAGAAAAATAACCTTGTGGCCAGAAACTTTGGATGAAATGAAGTAATTCTGGTCTGTTTTAGACCCAGATTTAAAACTCAACTGTAAACTTGGTCATTGCAATAATTAAAAATATCCAAAGATAGGATAATCTTTTTAAAATAAAAAACAAATTAAAAGTTTTAAATCATTTTATTTTATTTTTTATTTTTGAGAGAGTCTTGCTCTGTCACCCAGGCTGGAGTGCAGTGGCGTGATCTCGGCTCACTGCAACCTCCTCGGCCTCCTGGGTTCAAGCGATTCTCCTGCCACTGCCTCCTGAGTAGCTGGGATTACACATGCGCACCACCACACCTGCCTAATTTTTGTATTTTTAGTAGAGACAAGGTTTCACTATGTTGGCAAGGCTGGTCTCAAACTCTTGACTTCAGGTGATCCACCTGCCTTGGCCTCCCAAAGTGCTGGGATTACAGGCGCGACCCAACCGTGCACCTGGCTAAAAATAGTTTTTAAATCATTTAATGATAATTTCAAACTTACAGAAAAGCTGACAAAACTGGTATAGTTGACTCTTGAATGATGTGGGATTTAGGGGTGCCTATCTCCCCCTATCCCTACACAGTCAAATATCTGAGTATAACATTTGATTCTCCCAAAACTTAGCTACTGATAGCTTACTGTTGACCAGAAAATAAACCTTACCATTAATATAAATAATTGATTAGCACATACTTTGTATGCTATGTGTATTATCTTATAATAAAGTGCTAGAAAAAAGGAAATGTTAAGAAATTCATAAGGAAGAGAAAATATATTTACTACTCATTAAGTGGAAGTGGATCATCATAAAGGTCTTCATCCTCATCATCTTCACCAGAGGAGAAAGAGGAAGAAGAGAGATTGGTCTTGCTGCCTCAGGGGTGGCAGAGGCAAAACAGGTGGAGGAGAGGTGGAAAGGGAGGCAGGAGAGTCTGGCACACCCAGTGTAAATTATCAGTGGACCCCACGAAATTCAGACCTGTGTTCTTTAAGGGTCAAGTGTATAAAGAATTCCTGTTTATCTTTTACTTGGTTTTTGCAAATGTTAACAAAGTAGGGATTTTTTAATTGGGTTTGTATGTATTTATAAATTGACTTAAAAGTTGTAGATGTTAAGGCTGATGGTTGGTATATTTCAATACAAGAGTACAGAAAGTAGAAGAAGAGAAAGACAGTGAAGCAAGTTATATACCATGCTGTGTGTACTGCTAAAAGACGAATACACTTTTTTTTTAAGCGTATGTCTGCTCAAAGCAAGTGTTTTCTTAGGCTGCCTCTAGAATCCTTAGGGGATGTATTCATACCTGTCAGCATTTTTTGCCATAGTTATTTCCACTGCACAAGCGCACCCCTTGTCCCTTCCATGGGAAAGAAAACCCATACCTGGATCAGTGGGTATGATTTAAACAATTTTTCAGATCAATCTTTTATTGTATAGTTCCCTGTGCAGATGTTATTTTGGATCTTCTGTAGGTAAGTATATTCACCAAAGAAGGCTTACTTTTAGCTATTTAAAAATAGACTTATATTCCTTCAGGAACTAAAAGACTGAGTAATATATAATGACCATAATGTAAATAATATTGCTTGGTGTTTTGTAGTATAAGAAGTACTTTCCATTTTCTATACCGTTGGTGAATTAACCTGGTTTTGCTGAGCTTAACTCGAATGCTCTGCAAAGAAGCAGAATGTTTCAGGCCCTGCTGCCAACATCTTAAGGACAGTTTCCGATTGTGTGCAAGAACATTTAACCCTAGATGTTCAGTATTGGGCCAAGCAGAATGAATCTAAAGAACCGGTTTCTGTCCAGAACCCAAATAACTCCCTTCTGTTTTTCTCATTTTAAAAAAATCTGTCATTTGAAGCATTTGAAGATAAAGGGATGCCTGATAAGTTTAGGAAATTAGGAATCAGGGAACTCATCTCTATTGGCATAGAAGTTCATAGAAAAGTAAGTATCTGGAATGTTATTTGGTAGTATTATTTGAAGAGGAACCTGGTTAAATGTGCACTGCATTTTGAGGGCTGAGATTTGGGTCAGTGCCCAGAGAAGGTCAAATTGTAAGGGATTTCATTTGTTCATTGATTCAATAAGTATTTGAGTACCAGGTCCTTAGTCAAGGGTGGGGTATGTCTGGTGCATGAGACACACCATCATCAGGGAGCTGTCAGTCTAAAGGTGGGAGATGAGCCTTGAAGAGATAATCACGCACAGATGTCTGCGTGATTGGAAATAGCAGTCAGTGCTGTGAAGAATTACAGAGTGTCCTAAGGTTAGGTCAAGTTGCAGTTCTAGGGTTATTTCCTGGAATAATGACATTTGAACTTGGGTTAGCTGGGTGAAAGGGGAGGCAGGGGTGGGGAAGGGAAAAGATTTAGGCGCTCAGTGTGTTGAAGGAGCTGAAAGGCCAGCATGGCTGAAACACAGACATGCTGGGAGAGACTTAGGAAATGAGATTAGAGAGGTTGGCAGGGGCCAGACAGTGTGGGGCTTTGTTAGCTGGTTAGTGATTTTTGTCTTTAAGAGCAGTGGGAAGCCACTGAAGGGTTTTTATTCTTG